>NC_138663.1:189658827-190026327 GCF_964273445.1 Streptopelia decaocto | reverse complement strand
GGCACGACAGAGACGTGGCACTCATCTCCGAAAGGAAAAAGGAGTCGCGAGGGAAGTGGGATGTAAGCAGCCTGTTCCAGGGCAGCACAGAGTTGGAGGTGGCGGGGGGATGAAGGCGATCTGGAGCGGTGATGGCGGGGCTGTCGGGATCGGGCCCTTCCCCAGCGGCGCCAGCACTGCCTCTCCGAGAAGGCGTCGTCCCCACTACGGCCGCGCCAGCCGCCCAACGACGGCGGAGCCCCGTCCCCTGCGCTCCCCCCGCCCGGCCCACCCCGTCGGGCAGCGGCACCGCCCGCCAACCATGAGGCAGCAGCGCCCCCTGGCGGCGGCAAGCGGACGGTCGACGGGCGGCCGTTCCCGAGTCACCGCCGCTCTCACGCCTCCTTGTTCCTCCGTGGGGCAGGAGGCCCACGCAAACCAGCACGTCTGTGCGTGGGTGTGCACAGTAACACGCGGTGAAAACTGCTGCGAGGCAAATTTAAAGTGTGGGCCTGAGACTGTCAGGGGATCTGCTCTCTGCCGGCTGAGCTGCCCCCTGAGCTGCTGTTTTGCAGGTTACAATAAGCTGTAAATATTGGATGGTTCTCCTTCCAGAGGATCCTCCAGGATAAACTACTGTGATTTGAAACACGATGCTCTTTCCTCTGAAAAGGAACAGAATAAGTATCCAGCATGTTGCTGGTAGGAAAACAAGGTTTGTCCTTGGGCTTTCGGTATGAAGAGGCTGGTGCCAGCAACACTTTTTGCATGAGATGCCACATTCCCTCAGGTCCAGGAGCGTTTTCACCAGAAGAATGTCTTATACCTGTGATCCTGGAACAACAGAGAAGGCAAAGCTCTTGTGGTGGGACAGAAATGTCCAGAAGGTCAGGGGTTAGCTGTCAGTCAGGTGGTCCAGTAAAGCTGGAAGAGACAGGAACAGCTCTCTAGAGCTCGTGGAGGTCTCTGGGAGAGTGGTTGCTCAGAGAGAGCTGCTCTGTTCAGTTTTATCTAGAATTTTGTGGTTTGGACTTGCGCAAACCAAGAAGAGTCTCTGGGAAGACCAAGAGGTGCCTGGGCCAGCTGGCAGCCTGTTAGGCCAAGTTACTCCTCGTTTCTTCAGCATGCAAAGTCTCTGGAGCACTTAGGCATGTTAATCCTCGCTATTTAAATCCTGCTGAAATCTGAGTTGAGGCAGCCCTAAATAATGCTACACTTAAGACATTATTGTCACAGCTGAGAAATGCTAACTGCTGCTGAGCTACCATCCTACTTACCCTTCAAACCAATAATACTCCAGGGCTGGGTACACGGTCTAATATAAACTCTACTGAAAACACATTAAAGAGCTATCTAGAACTCTGTTACAGACTTGTAAACTACTGACAAAACATGGAAGGATGTTAATGGACAATGGGTCCTGGGGTGATTAATGCTGGAGTAAGAAAGGTGTGAACATGAGCATAGCCAAGTACACATAATGACTCTGGATAAGAAAACCACATACCTGTATGCCTTTAAAGGGATGATGATTCAAGAGAGATAGACTATCAACATTAATCTGACTTTAAGTCTTCAAAGATAAAATGACTTCAGCATGATGCATAAGATTTTCAAACATTCTTGGCACTGGCCACGTTTAACTTTCAGCAGAATGAACAAGAAATATGCTGCTTTCTACAGCAGCTGATTGAAAATAAGCCTGGAAATCATGAGACGACACTCTAAGACTGGATCTAAAACCAAAACTAAACTAATATGCTGCACATCCATTGTTTTTGTTGTTGTTTCAAAGTTGTTTAGCCTATTTAAATGCAATTAAATTAATCAGGCCACTGTCCAGGCAAACATGTTTGGAAATGAAATGTCACTACAAGGTCTGTAAAATGTTCACATTTAGGTTGAGGGAAAGGGGAGATTAGAAATTATTGTCTGAATGGGACTGGAACTTGACAACTCAAACAGTGTTTGTGGCACACCTTGAATCCGTGGTTATTTTTCCCTTTTTCTGATGTCAAATTTTGAAAAATCCCTAAATGATCCAAGTGACCCTGCTGAAGGCTCACTATGATTGACTCACAAAACTCTGGCTGATCCCAGTGGAAGTTTCCCTTCTGAAGTCCTGCTAACATACTGGCACCAGTGGGAAGATTCCTTTTATTCCAAGAATTTGCTTATTTCAGAAAACAGCACATCCTAGTTCCCCATGGCTTCTTTTACACTGTTGCTACATCCCCCAGACTGTGTCCCTACATGGGATGACCTTTGCTGCCTGGCTGATGGTATGTAACCCCTTTTGGGCACACAGCATGCAGAGGGGATTTCTTGTTGTGTTACTGAAGAGGATACAAACCCGGGAATGCTTCACGGTTGTGAAGACAGATGGAAATTTACAGAGATACCCAGACATTGCAAAGACCAAACAGAAATAAACCAGCACAATTGGGTATTGAAATCACGAAGGTTACCCTGAGGGTGGGAGGGTGACAGAGGGCACATCTGTGGTGCATGAACAGCGAGACAGAGTACCAGACCTCAGCAGGATCTAAGAGAACCTGCCACCCACTTCTGGGCATAGCATGCATTCCTAACAGCTCCCTATTTCCAGATTAAGAGAAAGTTTTAAGCAATTGTCGTAGTGTGTTAAGATGTATGAGCTTTTGGGATGGAACAGGTGTAAGTGGACCTACCAGCTTCAGCAAATGGAGCAGTAGCAGAGATATGGACAAAAATCTGCAAGCCGAGGTAACAGCATGTTACCTCCAGAGACTTCAGAGCATCACTTATCATCGTCAGAGAATCTAGAATTATATGGTACAGAAATCTCATGTTTTTACGATTGTAATAATTATAATTCACTACAAATCAAGTTGTGGGGAACCTGTCCTTTGAAGGTTTCTGTTTTGTAGCTTACGAGGCCCTTAGAAATTCACTGCTCAGTCAGGAGTGTGTCGTAACCGGTCACTGACTATGTCTTTGGTGGGGGCAGCAGAAGAGCAGAAGTACATGCCTCTGCAGTGCTGAGCCTGGTTAGTCCCACCTGAGGCAAGAGTATTCACTACACAGCCCACAACATTACTACATCCTCTCTCTTTTCAAATGGCAGCTGGTGTCCTGTGAGGGCATAGCTCACTGTTCTTTGCATTGAGACACCCTGAGAATGGCAAAATCAACTGAACCATCTGTGAAATATTACTTTCCTTCTGGAAGGAACTATGGGAAGAGCATAGAAAGTCTCCCAGCTCTTGATTGAACCAGCCTGTGCTCGTGTTGTGAAGCAGGTGGCTTCAGGCATGTTAATGCAAGGGTTTCCATCACTGCAGTCAAGGAAAAAGATTGCCACTGTCATAGTAAAGAGTGCTGAGAGGCTGACCAGTGGCTTCTGGTAAATCTTAATTCAGCAGCATGATAAAAATTGCTAAATACAGACTAAAGAAAGCCTGAACACTGGACCATTGCTTGGCCACACTGCTTAGGTGTTAGCTCCCTCCCCATTGCTATTATAAGTGGACTTCCCCACCTAGCTCCCTGCAAAAGGAAAGGTTAGCACACTGCATGGTGGGCAATGAGTCATTTGGTGCCATTTGGCTTTTAACAGATATAACTCCCTATCTCCCTTTTATTGGACAGTACAGACACAGTTTTAATGACCCTCACTGATGGCGACTGCCTTACAGCCCTCACTGTCAGTTCTCCCTTTGGCTGAAGGACACACTGACTTGGTAGATGAAAGTTTGCTCCTGAACTTCAAATGCTCCAGTTCCCTCATAGAAGAGTCATGGAATCATTTCGGTTGGAAAACACCTTCAGAATCATCGAGTCCAACCATAACCTAACTTAACCTAACTCTAGCACTGCACCATGCCCCTAAGAACCTAATCTAAATGCCTTTTAAATACCTCTGGGTATGATGACTCCACCACTTCCCTGAGCAGCCTGTTCCAATGTCTGACAACCCTTTTTGTGAAGAATTTTTTCCTAATATCCAATCTAAACCTCCCCTGGTGCAACTTGAGGCCATTTCCTCTTGTCCTATCACTTGCTACTTGGGAGAAGAGATCAACACCCTCCATGCCACACCCTCCTTTCAGGTAGTTGTAGACAGTGATAAGGTCTCCCCTCAGCCTCCTTTTCTCCAGGCTGAACAGCCCCAGTTCCCTCAGCCGCTCCTCATCAGACTTGTGCTCCAGGCCCCTCACCAGCTTCATTGCCCTCCTCTTGACATACAAGTGTAAACACTGTTTGAGGTTTGGTTTCCATTACCCTTATGGACTGTGGATATAATGATGAAGTGAAAATTATGCTCTAGAGGACTTCCCATGCTGTCATCCACTGTATCAGCCTCATCTTTCAGTCTGTGGCAAATCACTGACTGCAAGACATGATCCCTCTTATATATCGTGCAAAGCAAGAGCAGTGATACATGGCCTAAGTTATCCCCAAATTCAGGGTTTGACCCCTGTCCTGCAGTCAGCTGCACTGTTTAAGGGTGCAGCACACTCCCTGGCAGTGTTTTGTCCCATGCCAGGCAGCCTGGACATGGTTCAGGAGTAGCACAAGGCTGTTCCCAGTAGCTGCTATGGATGAACCATCTACTCTGAGGTGGACAAGGGTTTGGTTGTATGGATGTGAGCAGCACTCTGCTTTTTTCCCCCAGTATCTGTTCTCTGACCTATTTGATTTACTGAAATAGATATCATCTATGAGTGCTGATTAACCATGGAAGATGTCTGTTGAGACTGTGTAAAGCATGATTGCAAATTAATAGAGCAATTGTTTATGTTTAAGCCATCTAAGAACTGAGGCTTGTCCCACCTCTCTGTGTTTCTCTTCCCAGCTCTGTGCTCCATCCTGTACATGTGAAGAGAATTATTAATAATGCTATGCATACTGAGTCAAATGCACTCCAACAGAAGTTGGCAGAAATGTATGCCTATTGCTGAGCAGGAGTGAAGGCTACAGCAGCCAGCTCAGTAAAAGAAAACAAATGGGACCATCCGGCACACATCTTGACAAAGCTTTCAGATGTAGATTGTGCACCAAAAAAGACATCTGAGACTTTATTCAATACAGATCAAATGTTGATTGAATTCACCCAGCCTGGTAAATATACTCTCTTATGTATGCAGCATCACCTGGGCATGCAATGATTTATTATCCCTTGGTTTTCATTTATAAAACTGACATAGTCTGGGCTGATAAATGCTGATATATGTTAAATTCAACCAGCTTATGATAAAAGTTGCTTGCCAAGTGGCGACAGCTGGCCGCCTCAGTAAACACGCCATGTAGCTACCTTCACCCCCGAGGAATGTTAATTGCTATTTGATTTAATAAAGCATGTTTAAGGTCCAAAGGAAAGAGGCAAGTAGGTTAAATTCAACAGATACATAATGCTACTAGGCATAATGCCTATCACTTAAAATTTACTACCAAGTAGGAAAACAGCTAATACCAGCTTCAGCCAAGCCAGCAAGGGCAGTGATAACAGTTGTGAATAGATATGATATAATTATGATCATGATGCTTCCAGATTTACAGTACAACATTGCTGAAGTGTTATCCAGATGGCTGTGGAAGGAAAAAGTATCTCATGGGAAAGTGGAGTCAGTGTTGCACCATACTGTAAAGTTCCTTTTGATATGTCTACACCAGCAGGCAGAACACTGGCCAAAGCAAAGTTTAGAGCCTGGTTTGAACCCTGGCTCACAGAGGGTGCATCCCCATCCCTGTTCCTGTGTGTACTCACCAAATCCAGGCACAGAATGACTCAATCAGCCCTTAGTGCTCTTGAGGTCGGTCCATGTTGCAAGCAAAAGTACTCTTGGGTTCATGCTGAGTGATGGTATGAGTTTGAGTTTTCTCCTTGTCTAACTCTGCATCTCACTCAAAATTTCTGCCTGACACAGGCTTTACTCCAAGATGATTTGGCTTGGGGCAAGCTGAAGCTTGTGAGTGGACTTGGGTCCACGCTGAAGTGCCCAAGAAGCAATGGCAGGCAGTGGGACTGGCAAAATGCACAGAGCTTGGGGGAATCAAACACCATTTCAGACCTGGTATAGAAGTACGAAGAAGGGCTTGTGTTCAGGAAAGCCTGTCCATTCCTTCCCCGGGTTTCCACTGGGCTAATTAGAGACATTGCTTCTCTCACAAAATTTGCCCCAATTCTGAACCTTTGAGCTTGTAGAGCACCAAGAGAAACAAGACACTGGAATTCTTCAGTGTAATATAAATCATAAAATAGTAACATAAAAACCTAATGTTCGCATTTCCAGCCCCGGAAAAGGTTCATAGCGTGATTAATGGCCCTTCCTCATGTGGAATAGCAGGCATTTTATGAATCAGTACTTCTGTCAGAGCTCTAATATGACGGCTGTCCTTGATTTAAAACAAGCCTTTGCATTACCACACCATGGCAATCTGGTTGCTGTGAGCAACATGGATGTTTTCAAGGGACTCGTATTTCATTTGAGTGCTTTTTATTGGGCTGTGGGAAGGATGAAGAACTGTAGGCTGGAATAACATACAATCATCTTTGCTATAAGAACAAGACATGGCAACAACCAAAGCATTTCAAAGACAGTACAGCAGGTACTCAGTTGCCTGAATCTTAATTCTGAGAGCCATCTTAGATGTCTAAGATATCCAAGACATTCACACATGGCTAGCAAAGATAACATAGATCCTGCGGGAGACTGCCCCATTGTAAAGCAGCAACTGGAGACCAGACAGTATATCCCAGAGTAGCTCAGTCAGTACCTACATTTGAGCAACTGAATCTCAGACAACATATTTTGTATTCTCAAGTGTTGCCTTGTTCTTTCCCATGGAGCCTCAGGCAGATCCCCCTACACAGAGCTGCTCCCATCCCCTCATGAAGGTGAAATTGAAGCCAGAGTCTTGGTAGCATGGAGGGATTCAGGGGCTGCTGGGCTTGGGAAGGGCTGTTCAGCCAGGAGACAGATTCTGCTCACTCTCTTGGAAGAGTCCTTCAGAACACAGTGGCCTGGCTCAGGAGTGTTCATTTTGCCTCCAGAGCAGTCCTGTCCACCATTTGTTTAAGAAATGTTCTTCTGTGTTTTTCTTCTAGTGATACTGTACAGATGGTAAAAGTGCTCCACACATGCAGGAAAGGACAAACCTGTGTTAGATCCTGCTGGGCATTACTGGAGAAATTGTATTGAATCCTAGGAACTGATGTCACATTTTTTCCCCATTGCCAAACTTCAGGACCAAGAAATTCTGCTTAATGTTTGCTGTTGTTTCCTTGGCAGGATCACCATGTTATCATGCTTCAAACCTATAATACTTTAGAGGAGAAGCATCTACAAACTTTTGTGTTGTTTGGGGTGTCTGGCATAGTGGGAATAACCAGCAGTCTGATGGTTTCACTGCCCTGAATTTTATTTAGGAAAATGTGCCCATTTGCACAGTGCAGAAGAGAGATGGGTAGCCAAGAAGAGGAGTGTCTCCTGGGATGCACAACTAGAAGCAGTCACTATGCAAGAGTAGCAGTGAGAACTGGGAGCTCATATCTTTATTAATTTTCCATAGACATTGATGAGTTGGCAACCACATAAATTCAGGGATGATTTGGAGTTTGGAGCTGGCAGTGTCAAACATGGAGAGTACTGTGATTAGTATGCTGTCGTCATTCATATGAACTTCAGTCATATGAATGAGGATCAGAATGACTGTAAAAACCAGCATCTAGGCTATCTTGGCTAACTTGGCTATCTCACCAGTTGTCTTGGAACAGCACCTGATATCTTTTGGCGAGGACATTTCTTCTGGAGGAAAATAAAATAGAAGGCACGAAGTTCATAATGTGGTATTTGTGTTGGAAAGATGCAAAAGATCAGCTCTCCTGCAGCAGGACCTGTTTGATGTGGATGCTGGGAGATGTGTGACCTTCATGGCTTGAGCTGTGCTTCACATCAGGCCAAGCTTTCAGACCACAGTGGATGCTTTGAGATCTTGCTCTGTTTGCCAGGAGTCTTTGGCCTGCTGCTGCAGAGCCCTGCAACTCTCCAGCTGAGATCATACCCTGATGTTGCACCACTTTATGTCATTGCTGCATTTTCTTTTGCCCTTCAAGCACTCATTGGTAGCATGGGGCTGCACCATTCAATGCCACATAATGAGTCAACTTGGGGAAAAGACCCCCATGCAGAGAGGTCCAGCAGAAATAGGTTTTCATTAACCATTTAGCCACAACTCTGTGCAGATACTTGCTGGGTGCTTTTTACCTGGATGAAGGCCTCTACTGTTTTAGTAGGAACCACCATATTGTCAGCACTTTTGAAGGGCATAGTGTGCTGTGAAGTGACCTCAGGCAGGGAAGAAGTCTGAGCTGGCAGGCGCACTGAGGCATGGATAGACACCATTCCTGCTGCCAAAGCCACTCAGCACCCTGGTGCCTTTTAGCTACAGCATGGGAAAGGCACCACACACCTCTGGTACAGACAGCTAAGGAGCTGATGAACAGCCACCACCCTGCAGGCTTTCATCTGGAAATGTAGGACCAAGATCTTCACATCAGGAAACCATTTTTGAGCTCCTGGACTACTTCTCTTTGCACAGCTGTCAGAAATAGTTCTCAGCTTTATCAGAAAAACAACAGGATAAATCAAACAAATCCGACATTAGGAAGCAGTGGGATTTTCATGTCATGTTACTCCAGGTGTGTACAGGATCTGAGCTAGGTGTTGCAGGCTCTTGGGACAATGACATTCATCTGAAAATGTTGGGAACTCCATCTGTTTTGGCTGTTTTTCTCTGTTGACTTTGAAGAGAGCATGGGAAGCCTGGATTGTGGACAACTTCTGGCCAGATGAATGGTGAAGAGAGTTGCTCATTGATGCACTAAGTCAGCAGGGGGTCTCTGCTAAAAATCAGCACCTACAATGGCCACCTACTTACTCATGATACCTGCCTGTCCATGTGGGATGTGATAATGGGTCTTCTTCCCAGTATACCATGACAAACATACACTAGGAAAGCAGGTGGAAAAGAGAAGAAGCTTTGACTGGCTTCAGGAGCATCTTGGACATAACACGCCCTACTGGCAGCAGCCTGCAGATTCTATCTAGCTCTGACTTCCCAGGCTGAAGCAGCCCCTGCCCTTGGCAGTCTCATCAGTAGAAGAGGCAGAGGCTGCCAGCATTGTGTTCCTGCCATGCATTGGGGAATCAGACTGTGCTATGCCCAAGTGAGAGCACGAGAGCCTTCTGCTTGCTGCCTACTGTGTGGGTGCAAGGAAACATATGTAGATGAGAAGTAAAGTCTCAGACCACTGTTCAGCCCAAGGCCTTGTATTGATAGTGCATCCCAGAGACAACAAGCACAGGGCCTGACCTGGCTGATCTCAGCCAGCTCCTAGTCCAGGCTCTTTTCCTGCTTGGGAAAAAACCACAACAACAAAAACTCCCTTCAAAGAAGTCCAGGATCTAAGGCTGATGCATCAACTTGCTCCAAGGGCATCTTTCCACTGCAGAATGGACTTGTGCCTGGTCCTTGTGCATGTCAACCAGTGTTTCTCATGTCCACGCAGAAGAGCTGCAGGGAAGTATACTTCCATATATGCCTTCTCCACCCTGTAGACAGAAATGCTCTTTGCCTTCCTCTTTAGCTGAGACACCTTTAGGGCTGCACTTTGCTCACATCCACCCTCTTCTGCCAGGGCCACATGGGTGAGCCTGTGCTTCAAGATATGCAGTGGCTGGTGGCTGCCTGGCTGTTGCAGAAGGACACAGGCAAGGTCTAAGAGGCAGCACAAGGCATGTCATCAATGATTTCTGTCCTCCTGTAAGACATCAGCACTCCCAGGGGCAGTTCCCTCCAGGCATGTTGCATGTAGTGAGTTCTGTGCATTGCCCAGCTGTGGACAGATGTTTGGATGCCAGAAGGCTAGTACAGACATCGGATCGCATTATTCAGAAGCATCCTGGAGCACAGGAAATGTTTCCCACACAACCAATGACAGAAATCAAAGTAGCTGGGAAGTGACTATCAGCTGGGAACTGGCAGTCCCAGATCAATAGCTATCTGGTGCAACATTAGCTCTGAGGACAGGGGTGTTAGTCATGTAATGAATAGAGTGGTTTACTAAAGGGCAGTGACCCACGCAGGGGTCTGAAACAGCAGCTTATTTTCACATAATAGGCTGCAGTGAGGCTGAAGGCATCTCCTGTAGCAGGCAAACATATCCCCTGCAAAGGGGATCCTCACCCAGGCCTCAGTGGGTCATGAAGGGAAACTTACAGCAAACTTGTGGGACAGCTTCATGTCACAGGGACCTTATACCAAGTACATACATTTTCTCTAAGGACAGCTGAGGTCAGCATTACCTTGTGAGAGCCCTCTTTGCCTCTGTAAGCTGAATGCATGAAAGTGATAGCCTGACCACAGAGCAGCTGACAGAGGAACCTTTGGTGGAGATTGAACATATGCCAGCAACAAGATGGTAAGACATTGGCCAATGTGTGCCAGGAGGATGATGTCTTCTGATGGCAGAGAAGCTAATGCTGCCTAGCTGGGCATGGCGTGACCTCTGCAAGGAGAAGGCAGAAGATTTTCTCAGTTCCCCTGAGACCGTGCCAAGCAGCCAGCATGGTTCAGGCTCCAGGCACAGTCCTGAGTGTCTTTGGGATGGAAAGCAGGCAAGCAAGGGACATGAGACCAGACTAATATACCCACATATGCAGTTCACCCAGGCGTGCAGAACAGGAAACAGGACAATATGAACCTCGCACGTCACACTTGTATCAAGCTATTGCTGTGATAATGGCAGTGTTTAGAAATGGATTAAAAGCTTTGAGCACAACTTCCCACCTCTCCCTTCTCTCCAAGCACCGAAGCATGAGTGTGCTGTCCATGCTTTTTCATTTAGCGATAATACCAGGTTAAAACAACAAGACACTTAGGCGGGATTTCACTGACATAACTACAGATGTCCAAGTCTGAGTTAGCTGGTCCCATTGTGGTGGGTGAAGACTCATGCACTAAACATGTTGCATCCATCTGCCTTGTGTCCATGTCAAACCAGCAGTTATCAGAGGGCCTTTGCCTTTCCTGAGCACAGCTTGTGACATTGCCTCCAAAGGGTTTGGCTGGCTGCCTGGTCCTTGCCAACAGGGAAAAATCTTGTGGGAAAATGTGCGACTTTCTGGTCTGCAGCTGACACCCCCAGAGCCCAGCCCTGCTGCTCCCACCAAGGGGGGATTAAAACCTTCACAGCTGTACGCTGGGAACACACACAGCCACATGGGCAAAAAGGGAGCTGCTGGCAAGGCAGGGACATGGAGGCAGCAGGACCTGTGTCAGGGCCTGATTTGAGAGGGGTGGCAGTGGTGTGCAGCTGCACATGGTGCAGGTGCAAGCCACTGGATGGCAGGAGGGAGGATGGGCACTTCTGCTTTGCTGAATACTAATTTGGACCCCTCCTCCCCTTGGGCTCACAGTGTCTAAATCTACCCCAATAAAAAGGCACCAGAAGTTTGGATGAAACTACAGTGTAGGGCACAGCGGGTGTTTGCAGGGTGACCTCACCTCCAGAAGAGACTGTTTCCTTCAACATCCTTTCCATCTCTCCCACTTGGCTCCTGCAAGGGCACGAGACTCCCAGAGGCTGCTGGTCCCACACATTGTGGCCCCAGAGGGGAATGAAATCCTTGGAGTTGTTTCCATGTCCACCCAGAGTTAACACTTCATCTTGGGAAAAGTGTTAAATCCATCTAGGCTTTGAAAACACACTGATACCAAATCTGAATTTAAAACAATTTATGTATAGATCATAATGACATTTTAAAGGGGAAAAAATACACAGTCATTTCAAGCTTGAAGAGTCTAAGTAGTATGGTTCTGTATAAATGGCTGATGTGTTATTTGTTTATTGGGCAATCTGCTTTTTTATATTGTTTGTCAGGCTATATAATTTTAGGTGAAAGCTTTTTAGCATGGTGTGCCTGCCAGAAGAACTTCCTTTATATACAGGTTTCTGCTCCAATGTGCACAGAAAATAGACCACTAATTGCCTTTGTACCCCCTTTTGCACTGTTAACCAGAACCTGGCTACTCCATACATTAGAAAACTGTATTAGCAGTGCTGCTGCACAAATCAGTTGAGCACTAAAGCCGTTGATTTCATTTGAGGTTCATAAGAGGATCATTTAGTTTAAGAGGCTGATTTTGGCAACTGCAGCACTCATTTATTCAATTGGAGGTTTCCTAACCACAATGGGAGAGAGGGCAGTGATCTCTTCATAGGACACCAGCCAAGGATGTGACACCTGGAATCTTTCGCTGGAGCTATTTCTTGGGGCAGATGTCTTCCCCTGAGCTTCTATCTGCCTTGGTCTGCTTTGGGTCTTTGGACTGTGCATTGCTTCAAGAGGAGGCCATGTCCTAGGTTGAGCTGATGTTGGGACCACATAGCCCCGAAAGCTTCATTAGTAAAACATGACATGTCACTTCCTTAGTTTGCTATGATGACATTACTCTTGCCAAGGTTTCTGCAACACCATCTGGATCTTATTGTCTGTGAAAAACTGTTGCAGATACAATATAAGAGAACAGCTTTAAATCGAAAGATCAAATGGTCATGGCTGGCTAGAAACCCACTGGCTAGAAGTTGCTCTGTTGAAGCCCATCAAGTGGCATTTCAAAGTTTAAACTCCAGCGGAGCCTTTCACCACTGGCTCAAGCCTTAATCCATTCCTTGGCAGTGCAGACACCATCCGTGTCAAAAGTCAGCACAGAACAGCCCAGGGCTTTTGCAAATCCAGATGAACTGAGAGTAGCCAGACTGGAATTTATTCTTCCCTCTGTCTTTCCATATTACTCCAGCCTGACTGTCTTACAATCCCCCCACAAGCCCTCCTATGCTCACCGTGCACGCCTGGGCTCTCCACCCACTCGCTAAGCACGGAGTCCAGAGGTGCCCTTCCAAGGACCAAATGCCCAAAGCATTCATTACCGGCCAGGAAAGACTCTTCCCATTCGACTCTCCCTCAATGTACAAGACCAATTAGTTTCCTAAATCACACAGAGTGTTTTCTGACTGTCGCTTTTTCAAGACTCCTGTTATTCTTAGGGCTTGGACCAAACACTGAGTTAATGATTAGTGGGTGGAATTTTACTGGTTATTTTGAGGAGACAGCCTTTTCCAGCCTTCTGGACACCTGAGGCAGGTCATTTAATCAATGTCTTTGTCCTCTTCAGCTGATGCATTAAATCAGGTGGTGTTTAGGTACATAAAATCATTTCAAGCTCTGACAATGTGCTTTCCAGTGTGCAGGTAAGGAGCAATAAAACCTACCTGCATTGTTAAGAGAATGAAAATCTAGTCGAGCTTTTAGTTAAATGTACAAATTTATACCCACATGTACACTTCGTCATCGCTCCATAAATATATTGATTTTTTTTTCTATTCTGCTATGTAATTGTGGATTTAAATCCCACCTTTTCAAACTTGAGTTGGACTTAACTTGAAAATGTTGTACATATATAAATATACAAGCACTGAACAGGAATAGAATACAAAGACAAGGAAATAAATATATAAATAAGGGACTGGGAAATGCTAGGTAGAAATACAATTAAGAAGATTATGATAAAGAAAGAGAAAGTGAAAGAGAAAGCAAGTGAAATAAAAAGTGGGAGAAGGGAAGGCAAGACAAGGAAAGGATCAAGAAAAGTGAGCAGAGTTTTGCAGATAAATTGAAGTATTTGAGGCATTTAACATGACTAAATTTCACTTTTAATATTATACTATAAATAAATAAGCAAAATAATAGAGGTTACACTGCACAATAAATATTTAGATTATTTTATATACACGAGGAAAACAGTGGTCATTGCAGCTGAGCAATGAGAAATACATATTATTTAATTGGTTCTGCTTACTTTCATCTTTGTGAATTGTCATCCATGAGAAAGTCTGAGTTTCTTTTCTCCTTTTTTTAAATATGAGAGGTTCTAAAGAGTTTTCAAAGGTCAGATGTCTCTTAATTTAAAAATTTATGTATTCTTTAAATATTTATAATTCAATCTGTGTTAATTACTGATTAGACATGCAAGGTGTAGATGTGTGTCTCTCCCCTTGTTGGATGAACATAAGAATTAGGCCCATTGCAGTATATTACATAGGCAAGGAAATTGAAGCAAGGATGTTGACTGAACAACTTCGATTGATGCAGCTGTCTACATACTCCATGAGATAGTATTTTATCTCCTGTCCTCATCCTGTTCCTTCCCAACACTGTTCTCTTATTTACAACACATTATAGAAAAAGACCAGTTAAACCAATTCTGCAATTCTTCTACTTTTCCTCCTGAGGTCCTTGAGTCAAAAGCACATTCACTGCAGATTTTATTACACCCATTCTCAGAAGGTGTGTGGGAGGGTCCTCATGGACTCCTTCCTAGTACTTCCCTCTGAGGGCTCTGAGAGGTTCCCAGCGCCTCCAGGGATTATGTGGTATCAGTTACAGAGGGAAGAATCAAATCTGGTGTCATGATTTTCAAATGGATTGCAATCATTGCATAACCATGTAAATACCTTCTGAAATACAAGTTAGATCAAGTGGAGTTAAGTTCAAAAACTCCACTAATTCTTAGTGCCTAGTTGAAGTGCTAAGAAGTGCTACTGGACCCACTCAGAAAAAGCCTGTGTGGACAGCACTGGAGAGGGTCAAGACACTTACAAAGCCCAGTTCTTATAGTCTTGGGTGTTCACAACCAGACTCCCCAAGATCTGCTGGAGCACCTGGTAGCACAGCTCAGGTCCTGCTTCCCAGCTGGGCAGAGGAGGGCTGATGAGAGTCCACCCTCCTTCTCTCCTGGTTCCAACACCCAAGTTTCTCCCTGTGGACAGGGACAGGGGAGAGGAAAAAAGTAAGACTGGTGTGTTCCTGGGTCTCATCCAGAGCTGAGCTGGAAGCACGCCCAAACCTAGACCTTCAAACTCTTTCCTCTGAAGTGTGGGCATCTTATGTGTCCTCTGCATAAGTCACCTTCCTTGTCCACACTGTCCAGGGCCAAAGGACAGAGCATCAGGAACATCTCCCAGCTTTTCAGTTCCTGGTCCCAATACCACAACTGTTATGCAGTGAGCTCTCATTCAGTCCTGAGGCCCAGGACAGAGATCTGCTCAATGTAGAAAGAAGTAACAAAGGGCTTAGCTGCCAAGCTTTAAGACGTGTCTGTGGAGCCTGTGTGAAGTGTAGCAGTTCAGAGTTCCACTAAATGTAGGCAGCTTTGCACAGAGAGATTGGTCTGGAGGGGCTTTACTGTGGGACAACATGCCAGCAGGACTTCTAACATACTTAAATCCAAGAAGCACAGCAGTAGAAGAAAACATGGTAGGAAAATTCTGTATGGGATTGCTTGTCTCCAGATGTCAGCTATTCCAGTCTTCCACTCTAGTTTGGGATCAGCCATACATCCATTGCTCTTGTTTTCAGAGACTTGCAGAGGCAGCAATTCCATGCCCTCCCATACAGCCAGCTCCAGTGCATCAGCATTTCCCAGCTTCACTTTCATACTGGTCAAAATGATTTTAAGGAAATGTGCCCCACGTGTTTGGTGAGAGGCAGAGATACAGAATGGAAAATTTCAACCCAAATGGTTGAAGTCCGGCAAAGTTACAATGGATAAACAAGAAGGGAGGGCTACAGTGAGAACTGCCAGGTGCCACCTGCACAGCCAGGCTCCCACTGAGCCCAAAACCTGCCCTGCCCCAAAAAGCTGAGGATCCAGGGGAAAAATCAAGCAGGCAAGGCATGTGAGGAGGAGTTGTCTCTGGATTATAGTTCTGCCCTGAATTCCTCTATCTGTAACTATCTGAAGATATATATATTTTTTTCTACTCCTATCTGGTAGAATAAACATGAAGTGGAAAACAGACAGTTATGTGGGACAGACAACATGAAACTTCTGTATTTTCAATGGAAAGGTTAGTAGTATTTTTAAGTAATTCCTCAACTCTTCTTACAAGGCAATGAAATTGTGCTTTGCTGCTGAAAGGCAACATTCCTACCAGAAAATGAAATTATGAAGCAGGGGGGGCGGGGGGGAAGTTAAAAAGTGTAAAAGAGGAAGTATACGAAGTGACTACACGTCAGATCCTCTCCTACCCTCATCTTCGCCCAAGGCAACCTTTCTATATATTTCCTGGTCAGGGTCTTATTCAAAATGGCTTATGTAAAAGTGTCTTCCTGCAGCTCAAGATGTGGCCCACACCTACAGTGTGAAGAAGTTGATAAGTGGTGGGAAGAGCAAACTGAAGTTGCTGTATGTGAAAGCAGAATCACTCAGAGACCAAAAAGGCTTCTTGCCAAAAAAAAAAAAAGCTGGTGAACCAGTGTTACTCTAAGGCAGGTGGAATAGTTCATGCTCTTGTTTTTATCGTTAGTGCTGAAAGGGAAAGACAGCTTTGTTTTCACGTGGTTATTGATTATTAACCAGCTTTGTGAAAGGTTACCTTTCTGCTAGATACAGTCGTGGGGGGTGGAGGTGGGGGGTAAAAATCAATCCCTGGGAAAGGTCTGTTTCCCAGTCAACTTCTCCCACTGCTGGCCCTTGCCATGGATACAGTTTCCCTGTGTTGGTTTGAGCACAGCTGTGAGAGAAAAAGAAATTATTTTGAACAGGTTCCACTCACCTTCAATACTGCTCTTCTGTCTAAATGTGGATTGCAGAAAAGCTGTTGGGCACTGAGAAGTCATTAAATATTTGTACATATAGAAAATCAAACCAGATTACTTTAAGGAACTGTGACTGAACTACACTTACTATTATTTTATACCCTAGTTAGACAGTCAGGGAGGTGGGAGGAGTGATGAAACTACCATAGGTCATAGCAAGAAAGGGAACTAGTTGAGTAAGGGTTCATGAATTATTTGCATTGAAAGGCAAACAAAATGCTCCTGCCACCTTTATTGGGGAAAAAAAAAAATAGTACTGTGTCCAGATGGTTTTACATTTCACTGGTTTCAGCAGCCTACAATGATGTCTGATGCTACTAGGGGAGGACTGGACAAGACTTTTGAAATACAGTGACACACATTAAGCTCTTAAATTAGTTGTTTAAGGTAAGATCATTGAAAATGCCATTGAATTTAAAGAGGCATGTTGTATATGTTGCCATACATTTTTAAACCACATAGATACGATGTCAGGCATGTAGGTTTGCTTTCCAAACCCCTGGGCATTCAGACACATCCGCATTATATTGTGAAGTTTTAGGCTTCATATAAAACAGAGTAAGAGTTAACTGTACAGACTACCTCTTCTTCTCTGTCAGGCAAACACCTGGCTAGAGGAATATGATTAGACCTCAACTAGTTCTTAAAACATACTTGAATCTAATACTGTAGTTCAAGTATTGCAGTGTGGTTATTGTGTGATCTTACTGTAGGATGGCAGCAGTTGAAGCATTTGTTACTGGTGCTCAAATATCTGAATTTCTATGCTTTTGTTGAGGGTAATTACAGTCTGCCTGTTCTACTTAACATTGCTATCAACATCACCTTTCAATTGCTGATACAGATTCATGGATTAATTTTTGTTTAATCTATTGGAATAACAAACTTGCTGTAAGGATTTAACTTCTAAAAAGATCCTCCTAACAACTTTAATGAGAGGATTCAGTAGTCCAGAAAAGTCACCTCAAAGGAGTAAAATGCTGTTATAGGAAACAATCTGAAACTACTGGGGTTGTTCTCAGCATGAGCTATGACTGTATTAATAGTTGTGGGACCGTGTTAATGAATCAGACATAATTCAGAGCTGGAAGTGTGAGCTTTCCAGCTCCATGGATGAAGCTGGGTGATCTAAACATGGCAGCCATAAATATTCCCAAGATCTTTGGGGGCTTTTATGGTCCATAAAGACTTGCTACTGCAGGTAGAGTACATGACCTCCAGCTGAACTGCACCATAGATCCAGCTGGGCTTTAAGATGAGGAAGAATCTACCTGACCCATTGTTAATTTGTTTTATTGCACAATATGTCCCTTACTTTTCTGTTTTCAGTGGTTAAAACTCTGTTGTACATTTATCAGTGGGAATAAACATGTTTGTATCAGCCAACTTTTCTTTGCATGGTTACCTATAGATGGAGTATGGCCAAGTTTCTTGTCATTCCAAGCCTGCAAAAAACACGGACTTGGAGAGTTATGGCAGGGGAAGTTCTCAGCTGGGAGATGACAATGTGTGTGCAGGAGTCCCTGGGCTCATGAATCAAAGTGTTCAAGGACTGCTGGCCTCGTAGGGTCCCCATATGAGTGAAAGAGGCAATGCTATACCTTTTAATTTCTCACAGCGTGCCTACCTATCTCAAGGCACTTCTAGTTGGAGAACTAGGGCTGATTAAATGCAGCCAGGTGTAAGGTCAGCAAAGGGTGGCAGTGTCTCACACAGTGGCAGTTAATCTGGGAAACCCTTTGCCACAAGGTGAAGGGATGCAAAAGGTTTGCTTTAGGTTTCAGAGGAGTCAAGACGTAGAAGAATCAACTGAGGACTATGACATCCACAAGGCTCAGGAAATCCCTGGAGCAGAAAATTCTGGGATTTGGGAATAAGATCTGAGTGTGGTATCTCACGTGCACACCCTGCTGCGACTGCACATGGACATCATTTCGAGACAGGTTATGGGGTCGCTGGACCTTTGCCTTGGGTCAGCACAGCGGCGTGTGCAGAGCCCGGTTCTGGGGCGAGAGGAGCCATTTCCATCACTCCCATCCGCCTCCGCCATCACCCGTTTCCCACATCAAGTGGCCACTTGGGTGGGACCCTCTCAGAGCTCAGAGATTTCGTCTGGGAACCACCAGTGGTGGAGGGGCTCTTCAGCCAGCTCTCAGAGGCTGCATCGCAGGAGAGGGAGGCAGGTGCTGTGATTCGTGGGCTTTGCCTCCTGCCGGGATCAGCTCCCCACCCCATGGCCCCCCCGGCTGCCGGACATCATTATCCCCCGGCCCCCGCCGGGGTCCCCAGTGCCGGGATACCCCGCGGAGCCCTTTTCCTGCACTGCAGCTCGCCGCCTTGTTGTCAGCACGGCAAAGCGTGCCCTTATCACATGTTCACGCAGGCAGAATGAGAGAGAATTAGCTCTAAATTATATGAAATTCATTTGCTTTGGAGGGGAAAGTGTTTGCTCTATTTAGAAACGTTCGTTATAGAGAGAGGACCGCATTAAGACACCGAGTAATGGACCTCCCTGGAGATGAATCAATTTGCTCTGGGTTTTATGGCCTTGCGTCTGTTTGTCCGCGGCGGTTCCCCGTGGAAAACTCGGGGCTGTAAATGCTCCGGAGAGGAGACCTCTGGGGAAGGGGCTGGGAGTGCTGGGCTGTGGTCAGTGCACAAGAAGTCTCTGGGCCAAGGGACATTGGTCCCTGCAGGAGACCTCAGAAGACGTAACGCGGCTACGTGGGTGCTGAGAGCGGGGGGGACCACCGCTGGAGGAGATCGCCCGGCACAGCACAGCCCCCCGGCCGCGCACTGGCTGCGAGCCCCGGGCAGGGCGCGCAGCCCGCCCGGCATGCCAGGGGATGGAGAGGGAGGGCGCCGGGCTAGGGGAGCCCGAAGAGCAGCGATGTCTATCGGTAATTCCCGCTAATAAAATACTTTTTCACTATCCGCACTATAATTGGTTTACAGCCTTTTCTGTTTATTTATCCATAAGAGCTGCTGTTAAATGGCTTGGGAAAGCAATCGCTTAATGGCTCAATATTGAATCAAAGGCTCAGTGCGCTTTCTAAGAGATGGGTGACCCGCTTGGATTCAGAGCGGAAACTCGCTTTAAGTGTAATGGACTGGGCGGGTTTATGATCCCGTGCAACCGGGCACAGGACAGAGGTACCGGGAACCTCCTGCCCCGCCAGCTCAGAGGACGCATCGCCACTGGCTGAATCGAGCCGAGCTTAGCTGAGCCGGGCTGAGCCGCATCACCACAGGCCCGCTGAGGTGCTCCCCACGGCCGCCCTAGACGGAGCCACGAGTGAGTGCCCCGGCAGCGGTGGCCGGAGCCCCGGTGCCGTTGGAAGGCGCGGGAGAGAGAGGCAGTGAGAGGAGGCGGGACGGGCAAGTAGGAAGGGAGCCTGCCCCGAGCCGGCGAGAACCGCGGTCGGGCCGAGCAAAGGGAGGCATGAAAATGATCTTTGTCCCTTTCGGTAGCTCTCCGCCTCCTCATAGCCTCGTCACCAAGTCAACCGGCACCAGCTTGGAACATATTATCTCCGAGGGTCAATACATTGCAGCCCAAGCCGCGGGGAAGGCTCCAAAATTTACCCCTTGGGTAAACAATCCGCTGCCTATCGCTCGCTTTGGTGATAGCATTGTGGTCCCCTCCGGCCGCATCCCCCCGAGCAGGTGGGAAGCGGTCAGCAAGCTGATCCCTGTGTACTCCCAGGGCTCTTGCACATGGGTGCCCCCGAGGGAGCGACCCTCGGGTGCACCTTGCGCGTCCCCGGACATCTGCATCCCTGGCAGATGTACTTCCGTAGCTAAAAGTGCCCTGATGCTAAACCCCTCTAGGGCCCGTGTCCCTCTTCCCGCCTCCCGAGAGCTTTCCCCTTCCATCAGCGCCCGGGCGGGCTGGGGGATGAGCAGCCCCTGGGCAAGCGGGGTCGGGAGGGAAAAGGTGGGTTTAGGGGACATCCCTCCCAGAGCGCTCCGCACGTCGGGGCAATCTCCCGACACCAGCCCCGGTCCTGCAAGAACACCGCAGCAGGACTTCTCGTCCAGAAGCAGGGAGCGGCAACCCGCGGCGGGGTCGGGTGCTCCCGGGGCGAAGTGGAAGGAGGTTGCGGGGCCGGGGCCACCTCGGGTGGCCTCTTATGGGTCGCGCCCCGCCCAGGAGGGCTGCGGGAGGGCTGACGTGGGGGGAGCGGCGCCTATGGGGAGGCGGCGGGAGCCGGGCAGGGCGGCGGGGCCCGACGGGGCGGCGAGCTGTCAAAGAGGCATCCCGGGAGCCGGGAGCCGGAGCAGCCCTATGTGTCCCTAAGCTGCGAGACCCCCACGCCGGCCCCGCTCGCCATGAACACCGAAGAGCAGTATTACGCCTCGGCGCAGCTCTACAAGGAGTCGTGTGCGTTTCAGAGAGCCCAGGCGCAGGATTACAACCCCAGCCCCCCCGCCTGCCTGTACATGGGCAGGCAGCAACAGACTCCTTACCCCAGCGCCTTAGGGATTCTCGAGCAAAGCAGCCCGCCAGACATTTCACCTTACGAGGTGCCCGCCATCACAGAAGATGCCGGGATCTCCCACCTTCACCACCACCACCACCCTCATCTTCCTCCTCCCGACCAGGACGCGCTGCCTTTCGCAGACGGGGCGGACACGGGGATGATAGAGGAGCCCCGAGTGCAGGTGCCTTTCGCCTGGATGAAGTCCACCAAATCGCATGCTTGGAAGGGACAGTGGACTGGTAAGCCCCTTCGCCTTCCTGTGCCTCTCACCCACTCTTTCTCTCCCTCTCGGCGGGCAGGGACCCTTCCCGGCACCGGGCCTGTCCCCATCGTTCGGGTGTAGCGCAGTGAGGTCCCGGAGGAGCCGGCGCTGGGGTCGCTGCCCCGAGTCGCTCCTTTTGCCTTGCCAGCCCACCAAGATCCACTGCTGTGGGGCTACTACCGTCGGGTAGAACGCCGGGATGGGAGCCTGCCCTCCGGTTCCCACGGGCGGGCTCGCCGCGCCCAGTGCTGCCCAAGCCCTGGGCAATTATTAACGAATTATTTTTCAACAATTATCTAATTGTCGTCCAGCCGGGGCGTCGTGCGAACACCCCCCGGCTGCTGCTAACCCTCCAAGCAAGGGGTCTCCGCGGTGCGGCGGCTCCGCGGGTGTGATGGGCTCCCTGCTAGTGCCGCGGTCGTCCAGGGCGAGGCCGGGAGCGCGGAGACACCCGCGGGATGCAGCGAGCCGGGAAAGGGCTGGGCATGGCCCGGCTGCCCGCGTCCTTGCGCAGACCGTGCAGCCGCGGAGCAGCCCCCGAAACCCAGGGGCAACCGTCTTGCCCCTCTTCGCTGCCCCCCGTCTCTCGCCGGTGCCCAGGCGGCAGACCCCATCTCCCCTCCCGGCCACTCCATCTCACCCCCTCTGCTTCCCGGTGGGTTTTAGCTGTAATTGCACCTTTCCAGGTGAAAACCCAGGGCAGTGGAAACAATGCACAAACGAAGCAGAGCTGCCAGCGAGGGGAAGAAACTCTATCTAGGCAGAAAGTTCCGCTGCCCAACAATATTTCTGTCTCTGACTGCACAATGTTATCGTGTCCTGCGCCTTTGTCACGCCTATACGGCAAATATTATATTAATAGCTTTGTTCAAATAGACAGTTGAAAAAAGGACTGGAGTATTAACATCACCGCGAAATAGTTTGGGAATTGCATGGGGCAGACAGAGGGGAGTCTGCAGTCCCCAGGGAGGCGCATCCGCCGAGAGAGGAGCGCTGTCCCACGCCGCGGACTCGGCAGCAGAGATTGTGCCGGCGGGGAGGGGGGAAGGAGCGGGTAAAAATCAGATCGTTTTCCTCGCGTTGAATTAATTTCTGGGAAAAAACAAAACCAAAACAAAAGCAGATAAAGCCAAACTCAAGCGACTTCTGTGTGTGTGAGTGTATTCTGTTCCTGAAGAATGACAAAACGCACAGCAAAACGAAATTTTCCCATAAGAGCCGCAAACTCTTTCCCGCTCTCCCCAGCTCACCAGGGAGGTGCAGGCCAGGGCTGTGCTGTGCATGGGATGTGTGTGCAAGCACACGCACGCACGGGCCGCTCCTATCGCGGGTGCACAGTGCACGCCCGGGCAGCGGAAGGGGCACAGCGCAGTTCTAGGCGTCTACACAACGCTCGTGGCTAAACCCCAGTATATTTGCACTGTATATATTTCAAACTATATAACACAATGATTTATTTTTTATAGGAACCCTTGAGATTTAACTTTGAGCTGTTATTGCCGGGGAAAGGTGATCGGAGAGGCCGCTGCCGGCTGTCTCCCGGGGCAGGGCACAGCGCGGAACGCGTCCCAGTAAGCCCCGGGGCCCGGCCGGCTGCGGCCCTTCGACAGACCCCCCGTGTGCTGCCTCCCGCAGCACTACTTAACCGTAACAGAACGATTTTTTCAGACTCATACACACACATAAGAGTATGTACATAGGTTTATATTTATAAATATTTTTTTTCGTATACATATATTTTAATATATATTTTAAAATATGTATCTAGGGTGTATATACTTAGGTTTAGATTTATAGACATCTTATGTATATACATGTATTTAATATATATTTCAACACATATATACACGTACATAGGTTTACTTACATAGGTTTGTATTTATGAACATTATTCAGTGGCGGGAGAGCCAGCGCAGCTATCTGTTGAAATGGCTGTTTCCACCTGGCTGTCTAAACCACTGAGCCCTGCAGATGATATCGTCACCAGAAGCCACCCGGACGGAATCCCGGCTCCGGCATTAGCGGCCGTGAGTTTCAGTGCTCATCCCCGGCCCCTCTCGCTGCCGCCACTCGTGCCACCTGTGCCACCCGTGCCCCAGCGCCCGCGCAGAACGGCGGCGGCCGCGCTGAGGACGGCGATTTTGCAGTTTCTGAAAACAAGAAATCCGAGGTTTCACAAACCTGGAGAAACGGAGAGGTTGCGATCCCGCTCCCGGCCCGGCAGCTGCGCCGGCTGCTGTCCCATTGCCTCCCACGGGGGTCACGGCGGCCGGGGAAAGGCCGAAGCCTCCGGTCGGCTCAGGGCTGCTCGGTGGCCATAGCCCGGGAGATGCCCCGCGGTCCTCAACCTCCTGCTCTGGGAAATTTCTCCTGACTTTTTTGAGGCTTGTGCAAAGGACGGAGACCCCATCCGAGGTTCCGTCGGGGAGACCTCCCGGCCCGCCCGCCCTGTCCGGCGGCGGCAGCGCCATCTCCGCCGCGCCACCTCTCCGGGACCCACCGCCACCGCATGCGGGCCCTCCGCTGGGGGGATGGCTTCTCCTCTCGGTCACTTACGGGGAAGAGAGATTTCTTGTTTCAATTTTATTTTGTTTGGATGCTTGTGCGTGTGTTGTCACACAAGAAAATTTCGTTGTTGTTGTTGTTAGTGTTTTGGTGTTTTTTAAACCAATTTTTTGTTGTTAGTGCGGTTTTTTTTCTGCTTTTTTTTCTTCCTTCCCCGTTCTGGTTTCGTTTGGCTTGCCTTTTGGGGTGTGTGTTTCTTTTTATTTTCCTTTTTCAAAAATCTTATTCTTTTCTTTTTGTTTCTCTTTTTCTTTTTCTTCTTTTTCCTTCGTAAATCTCAGGGATTGCCAGGCCCTGGATCTTTCAAAGCTTTTGGTGACATGCAAATGGTGGCGCTTGAGCACTTCCCCCGACTTGAGGGACGGCATTTCCCTGAAAATCTCAAGCAAATTATTATTTAAAAATATTAAATTGTTATAAAATAAAATTGCAGTAGTCCTGACAGGCGCCACCAGCACCACCTCGCTGTGCCCGGCCGGGGGGGGGGGTCCCGATTCCGTCCCCTCACCCCGCTTGCTTCCCCCCGCCTGTCCCCCGGTCCGCGCAGGGGTGCGGGGATGTGGTCCCCGCAGCCCGAGGCGGAGGCCGGGCGGGCCGGGCGGGCCGGGGCTGACTCTCCTTTCTCTCCAGGGGGGTCTTACGTGGTGGAGCAGGAGGAGAACAAGCGGACGAGGACGGCGTACACCCGAGCACAGCTGCTGGAGCTGGAGAAGGAGTTTCTCTTCAACAAGTACATCTCCAGGCCGCGGCGGGTGGAGTTGGCTGTCATGTTGAACTTGACCGAGAGGCACATCAAGATTTGGTTCCAGAACCGGCGGATGAAGTGGAAGAAGGAAGAGGACAAAAAGCGGGGGGCAGGCAACAGCAATGACTCCGAGCAAGACTGTGTGGTGTCCTCTGGGGAACTCCAGGGGAAGGAGGATCTCCAGCCATGCCCGTCCGCGAACCTGTCCTCGGGGGCCTCCAGGGACCTGCTCGCCCCCAGCCTCGCCCCCAGAAGGCAGCAGGACTCTCGGTGAGCTACGGGGAGCCCCAAGCCCCGGGCCGGAGAAGGGACCAGGTGGAGGCCCGAGAGGGAGGCGCCGGCTCCCCACCGCCGTGCCGTGGCCGACCCTTGCCCACTTTCCCCCGGGGAGACTCCGTGCCTCCACTCCGAAATTCTCGTCCTCCAAAAAATAAATCCGAGGTGTCTGGCCGTAGCAGAGCGGCTTGCTGCGGGCCGTAGGGCCGAACAAGGCCGCAGCAAGCGGCCGGGATGGCGGCAAGCCCGGCCCCGTTCCTCCCGGGTACTCCGAAGTGTAGCTTCCCACCGGAGGGCTGATCTCGGGCCGCCAACGGCGGTGTGTGCAGCCCTAAGCTCACGGAGAGATCTGGATACCGCCGGAGAAACTAGCCCACGTCGCCTTACCGGTGACGACTGCCCGGTCGGGGCGCGGGTCCCGCCATGCCCGGCGCTGCACAAGCGCGGCCGCGGAACTAATCATTCCAGACCTTCCCGGGGCTGGCACCTTGCCGTCCCCGTCCCTTCCAGAGGCCACAGGACATCGAGTCTACCGAGGACTGCCGCATGATTTTTACTCACTTATTTGGAAACTGGATCCTGATATGTTCCACTTTCTTTCACCATTGGGAAAAAAAAAAAAAAAGGCAAAAAAAAAGAAAAAAAAAAAAGCCCGAGTGTCTTGCGGGCAGGATTTTTCTCCCCGGTGACCAGCTCCCGGTGACTGGCACAGGTAGCCATACCCTCCTCTGGGCTCCGCCAAAGGCTCCGCGGCCGTCGGGGCTCCGCAGCGCTCAGAGCTGCACTCGCCTCCCCGAAGCGTTTGCGCAAACCCGAGGATGCGGCAGAAAATGCGCGGGTTATCTCCGGCCAGAGGGACAGCGGCGGATCGGGCTGCGAGCCGAGAGAGGGTCGTGGCTGGGAGGGTAGGGCTCGTCCCAGGGGCATTTTCCTTCGGGGAAAACCTCCTGCCTCTTTTCCTTCTCTCTCGCAAAGTCGGACTCTGCCTGGGGGACAAGAAACCCCACCGCAGCACAAGCTCCCGGCCCGGCCTGGCTCTCTGCATGTTTTTTTCTCTGCGGACCTGGTTTCACATACCGGCAGAGGTTTGGGGCCGACTGCAAGGCCCTGCCCAGGACCGGTTCCTTTTTCAGGTGTTATTTTCGACCCGGGCCGAAGTGCCGGAGAGCCTGGCTCCTCCGGGCTGGAACCGGGCAGCGAGGGCTCCGCCGCCGGCCCTCCCGTCGGAGACGGCCTCCTCTTCCGCCGCTGCCCTTGTACCGCCGGAAAGATCTTTCCCGTCGTGGCAACGGCGGGAACAGGCATTTTGTGTAAAAGAAACGAGCTGTTCTAGAGATCGCTTCAAACAGCGTTGAAAATTTAACTAAGTGGGGAAAAATCACGCCCAAACTAGAAGCAGAAAACAGGGGCGGGAAGGGAGCGGGAGCTGTGGGTCAGGCGCATCTGCCTGCTCTTCTCGACGGGGAGGCTCCAGATCTGCCCTCGAACATCCCCCGGGGACCGCCACAGTCCGCCCCAGGCTACGGGTCCGGGAGTGATATGGGAGGAGAAAGAGGAGGAGGTCCTGTCTCACCTTCCCCAGGGGATTTTCCCAGCCCCATGGCTGAAAGAGATGGGGAGGAAGCAGCTTTGCCACAGCTCGCTCTTTTTCTCCTCCCGCCCCCCCCCCCCCCCCCCCATCTTACATGAGACTTTTAGCAATAAGGTGGAGACTTGAGGTGAAGGTGTAAATCTTTTATTGCTTTTATTTCCTTTGGAGACATTAATATGTGTGTGCAAACAGGGACGTTTCTGGTCGTTTTTTCCTGCAAGTTGCCTGAGAAATCTATCATACAAGCCTATCTATCTTTATTCATCAAAAGGCAGTCAATGAGTGAGAACTTTGTGAATGATTATATGAGCAAAATTCAAATAAAGCTGTTCTGCTTAAGAAGCAAAGCACCGTATTAATTAAAGCAACATTTCTCAAACCTTGGGAAGTCATAAATCCATTTTTAAACCTCAGCATTTCTCATCACTATTAGCACCAACCTGTCACTAATAACAAGGAGAGGAACAATTTCCATGTACCTTTTACAATGTCTAGCATTAACATTGCAATTCGTGAGCCACTGCAAAAATAGATCTAGCTGCAGAAAGGATGTCTATCGCACAAAATACCACAATTTTTTTGTGAGATTCTTATGGCACATTGCCTTGGGTAAGCAGCATACATGATGGCTGAAATGTTGCCTGTCCTTTCTCTAGTATAAGGCATTCCATTTCGATTTTCTCCATGTACTGCTGTAAAAACAGAGAAGGTGCAGAATATATCAATTGTTCGACCACTGTGCCAAGGTATTTTTGTGAGTGGAAGTAGAATCAGATCTGCAGGGTTTAGTTTTATTGAATAAAGGTGTTTGGTTGTGTTTTTTTGTTTGGTTTTGTTTGTTTGTTTTCTTTAAAGACATTATTTAATATATGGGATTAGCACTTTTTTTTTCTTTTAATTAATCCTTCTTATAACTGCATCAGTGGAAAAATTAACATTAATGGAATCAAGACAGTTCTGAGGCCTTGTAGAGTTAAAGGTTCATGGTGACCTTAACCTGGCAGAGCAGCCAGCCCTGCATTGTGCTGGTGAAAGGCATGGCTGACACAGAGAGTTATAAGGCTGCTAGAGTTCTTATGGTGTGTCATCTCCCCAAAAACAGTTGTCCAGATACATCTATTTTTCCTAGGTGACACCCTCCTTTATGAAACAGTCCATAATTTACATTATGAAATAGCTCATAATCTGTATTTAATCACCTTTAATCCTAAAGTAGGTTTTCCACAAGACATTGTAAAAATCCTGACTTTTAAAATTAGGCAAGAGGTGAAAAGTGTGAGATGTCTTTTTATTTCCTTCTCAGGCAATACTCAAGTCCTTTAGGCACGTGTGGGAGAGGTATGTCCCCAGGAATCATATGTGTTCACTGTTAATTATTTTAAAGAAAAACTGAACAAATTCAGGGTGATTTTCCACTCCCCACATGTACCTGGCACAGGCATCCACAGCACCAGGAACTATGGAAACATCAATCCTACCTATGACTCCAGGGAAATACAGTGAGGCTGCAGGTCTTGATGCAGCTTTGTGTAGACAACACCTTTACTGCTTCTGCTTTGCTCAGATACACCCCTCAGTACTGCAGCAAAAGCTTTCCTCTCTCTCTTTGCGCTAGCGAGATAGTGACTGTTACTACATGAAAGATGACAAGGCGGGGTATATTTAATGCCCTCTTCCTTCTCCAAGCAGTGCTGAGCATCTGACACTAACGGCACACCATTAGGTAAACCCCAGCCAGGAACTGGGGGCTGCTGTCACACACAGGCCAGATCCTGCCACAAGATGGTGGTTGGTTTGCTGATGGCTGAGAAGCCACATCCATCAGGTCCTGTTGGAACCTTGCTACCACCATGCTTTGGCTGGGACTGTGGGAGAGAAAAAAGAGCTCATGCACCCCATGCGCTAAACCCTGCTTTAGCTCCCCCACACAGGACAATGTCCCAGGCCCATGCAGTGATGGCCATGTGAAAGGCAGGTTTGGGAGACTGTGCTTGTCTCTTCCATTAAAAAAAACCCATACATTTGCCTGAAAATCCCTCCATGTATGAATAATTATGCCCATAAATCAATTTGAAAGTATTGATTTAACCGAAGGTGTGAAAGTCTTTCCAGTCTGACACTGAAGGCTGCTACCTCCCACACTGCAGTTGCTGCTGCTGCCATGACCACAGCTGAGGAGAGATGTTGCAGACTGAGAGAAGAGACATTGCTCAGAAAGGCTTCAGCACTTTGAAGTGCCACCAGGGATGGGATGCCAGACATGCAATGACCACAGAAGCAGGGACTGTAGGGCTGGACAATGTCCCTTACAATCTGGCCACTCCTACGGGCAGAGTTGATTGGGAGTTAAGCATTGTGTTTCAGGGCTTACTTTGGGAGTAGAAAGAAATGTCATTAGGCTCCCATTACTCCTGACAACTTACAAGGTTGTTCTCATGTGAAGTTTTCACGTAAATATAGGCAACCCCCACACACACATGTGCACACACCCGGCTTCCAAAAAATTGTGGCTTGGGAAGACAGCTCCCTCCCTGCTTTCTTCTACCCCAGATGGGGATAAGAATGACCAGATCTTCAAGGATATTTTTATAGCAGTCAGGAATGTGCCTGATTTAGCATCTAGGGAGTACAACAAAATGTGGAAACACTGCAGCACTCACGTTAGTAGAGAATACTATCTACATTCATTTATCCACTACTTATTTTAATTTATCATTTACCTTCATTACTCCTGTCCCACTGGTTTCCAGTACCTTTTACAATATTTTTCCATGCACTGATGTGCCACAGCACTGCTTTAGCTGCAAGCACAAAGAATGATGGAGCAAATATGAAAGTCCATGGATGTAAGGCTTCTTCTTGTGTCTGCCTGTCTCTGTCTCCTCTCCTCCTGCTGCTTGCTGTCCTGGTATGCAGCTCTGTTCCTCAGTGCTTCTGAGACCACAACACATGTAGGGACAAATAAAACATGGAGGAAATGAACCGAGTCCCTCTCTATCCCTGGCATGCCTTGGTGATGAGTCAGACCTGGCCAGCCTTGTTTGTGAAGCAGGAAACTCAAACACGTGGTTCCTCTACTAGTATGCCTCACACAGTTGCTGCCTCATATCAGGGCTTGTTCCAGGAACCATTTGCTTCCGGCAGCAGCACCACTGGAAGGAGGAGAGGCTGCAGTTGTGCTCCCTCTCACCAAGGTGCCTTCAGATGGGGCTCCATGTCCACAGGAACACTAGTGCCTGGTTCCCACCAGGATTCACTGGGAACAAGAGGCAGGTGCCTTGGCAAACAGGTGTATTCTTCACGGATGACCCAAAAATACTTTGGGAGGGAAGAAACTGGAGAGACGAGGGTGAGCTGGACCAACAGGCCAAGAATAGAAGCACCTCAAGCAGGTGTGAAGCATCCCACTTTGAAAGCATTGGCAAAGAGAGGGTTCTGGGCTTTGTTTCATTACAGAGATGGTCTGGATACAATGATCTGGTGCCAGTGCACCTTCATGTGCTCCCTGTCCCTTGACTTAGACTCAGAGGAAGAAAAACATTTACTCAGAGAAGCCTTGGCACAGTGTACCTAAAATTCTAGAGTAAAACACAGTTAGCAGGCATGGAAAGCAAAGGGTATGATGGTTTGTGTCTCCACTTGCAGGACTAGCTGTGATAGCGGATAGTGGAAAAGGGTTGTCTCCATGAGCAATTGGTAGCATGCTGATATCTTGTGTAAGCAGAGGCAGTGTATGCCATTATATATTTAGGTACACCTGTTTTGGTCATTCCCCGAAAACCTCAAAGCACTGAGCAGAGGCAGGCAAGGATTAGTGACTTCACTGGCATAAAAAAGAAGCCAGATCCAGGAAAGAGAGCTCCCTACAGAGAGAATGGAGGGCACCTGCAGCCCATGCTGGGATACCAAGCTGTCTCAGGCCCAAGGTGGAGCTAGGGGAGGGGTACCAGGTCCTGGGCTGTGCAGAGACCTGTGTTTGAACACCACTTCCCTGGTCCCAAACCCTTCTCCAAAGAAAAGCAAACAGTTACGTGCTGGGAGCCTTAGCTGGGTGTGGCATTGTAGGGCTCCAGAGTCACGTTCTGAGTGCAGCCCCTCCTGGAGAGGAGGCTGTAGCTCTCTGTAGCAAGTGGTAGCAGAGCAGCCCTCTTACATCCAGGCTTATAACTATATTTTCAGCACAACTGTTCTGTTCCCTCTGATTCAAAATATGTATCTCTCACTCCCTGCCCAGCTTCCAGCAGTGAGAGCTGATCTATCATCTGGTATGCCCTCTCTCCTTTTCTGCTGCTAACCCCTTCTTGGTGAGTCAGTATTTGGCTAAGGGTGAGACTGTGTGAGGTGACATTGCTCAAGATAAGCTGGCAGAATAACAAATCCTGGCTTTTTTAGTCCACTCTCTAAGATGGATTTTTGTGCCAAGAATGAAAATTGTCAAAAAGGGGGGCAAGGGTGAACCCCCTCTCCTTTGAAGGCATCAAATACTTTACCCTAGAATTAATGTGGTAAAACTAGTTAAAATCACAGCTGGTTCTTTCAGTTGTGATTGGAAACCTGCTCACAGCTCCACCTTCTGCTGCCACATCATTGATGGTTTGGTTATATTCATCCTACAGACCTTAGTGAGACAGCTACACTTCAAACAGAAAGAGGTACATCTGATGCTAGGTGTGCATGACAGCTTTGTGAGCTGTGCATGAGATTAGGTGCTGGCAAAGGCAGAGGGACCATTATGTGTAGAGCCACATGGCATGACCCTTATGCGGAAATGAAGAGGATTTCTTAGGAGTATCCCTGAAGGAATAAGCAGAGAACTGAAACTGGAACCACTGAGGTTTCTATTCCATCCTTCTGCCCCAAGTAGGATCGCTCCAGACATATTGTTCTGTCCTCTTCACTAAGACCTACAAAGCTGCAGATTTCCCAAACTTTCTCTGTTCCAGTGCATCACTATTCCTACCATGAGTGCATTTTCCCAGCATCCAGCCAGTCTTGCAATTATCACCTATGGTTTCTTGTCCTCTTTGTAACAGCCTCTCAAGAAGCCAAATGACAATATTTCAAGAAGAAAAGGAATTTCCTAAGCTCTGTCATCTAAAAGCTTACTAGAGACTTTTAGACACATCAACAAGAGCACTTTCCCTAGAGCTCAAAAAGCAGAAGCTGGAGAGGGTAAGCCTACAAGGCAAGCAGAGCAACAGTACCCCAAGCAGTGATAGGAGGTAACACCGTCAACAAGTGAACAGGTAGAAGGATGAGCTGGCACTGAAAGCAGGAGGGGTCTGCAAGGGGAGGCTGAAGTGGTTTAGTTTGTTATGGGGAGAAGCCAGAGGGAGGCATTAATGGAGAAGCGTGAAGAAAAAGGTAACTGATGTAGTGCCAAGACCTAAACAGCTACAGGATTATGATGCCAATGAGCTCATTAGCTGGGAATGCCGTTCTGCTTCTAGGGAACAAGTCGTGATAGAGAAACCAGGTGCTTTGTGTATTTTACTTAGCTGTTAATTGCAGCTTGCACCTTCCCCGTAGAAGCTTAGCTCCTGCTTGTGATGTGATGGAGTTTGCTCGGCTGCCTCCACATTCCTCCTGATCCATACACTAAGTGAAATTGTTTTGGATTTCAGCAGAGATTTCCCTTTCTTCCAGTTTCTCTGCACTAGAATTTATTAACTGCTAGATGTGGGATTTGTTCCAACTGTCCCTGGTCAGTATGGATCAGGTACACACAGTCCAGCTTGCCCAGGTCTCTAAATAAAGTTAGTTTTGGCAAAACATCTCATAGACCTGCCTCATAGTTCCTGGGAAAAATCATCCCAATTGGTTTAGATGCAGTCACTGGAAATTGTCAGGAAAACTACAGAGACGTAGGAGATGAAAATCCATATAGGGTGGCAGATTTACGTCCTGCTCCAGCGAAGTCCCATTTACTCCTACATCTGCCTTTATCCCATCCTCTCAACTTGGCTCCAAGAAGTGAGGTAAGCCACACACCAGCACTGCTTATGGAAGGTCTGAAAAATCCTGCCCTCCCAGTGGAGTCCCAGTGATTAGATGGCAGAAGGCTGGAAGCAGTGATAGCTTGTTTGAAAATCTTACTGTCCATGCTTCTTCTTCAGGTATGGTCACTAGATATGTCAGGGCTTCATTCATCACTGGCTGTAAACCTGCAAACACCAGGAAGAGTGGGGAGAGGGAGACTCAGGAGGGGGAAAGCCTTTACAGGTTAAGGTCAGGACCAAAGAAATGAGTTGGCACCTGCAGGTCATGAGAGCACCAAGCTGGGGAAGTCAGACCAAGGGAGATGTGGGGTTTCTCCTGCTCATTTGTGCGAAACCAGCCTGGATCTGTACCTGGTTATGGAGCCTGGAGTGGTAGATGGAGGAGGATGCAGCAGGAGCTAAAAGCCAGCCAGGGGGAGAGCAACTGGAGAGACAGAACTTCCCTCCATGGCATGGGGAAGAAGCTGGGAGTGGGAGGCAGGAGAGCGGCAGAGAGGAAGAAAAGAGGCACAATTTGCTTTCAGGCCCTCTGTCTCCTTCAGGGCTACATGGGGTGAAGCACGAGGCAGAAAGCAACAGTGCAGATGGAGTAACTATCAGGCAAGGGCAGAGCTGGGGAGCACTGATAGACGGGGAAGCCAAAAAGCAGTCACATTCCCATCTGAAGGTGCAGTGGCATATGACATTTATCCAAAGTGCTAGTGCTCCCTCCATGTAGCAAACAGAAGGAGCTGGATGATACAGCTCATCTCACTGACCCCGTAAAATACTTGGTGTCCTGCAAAAAGTGCCAATTATTTAGTTTTTGAAAACAAGTCACCTCACACTTGTATCTGCACCGGCTTTGGTACAAAGCAGGAGCTGGGTGCTCCTGCAGGATCTTGGGGCCAGGAAGAAGCAGGCAGAGAAGCAGAGGAGCATGACCCACAGGACAATGGATGCAGCACAACTCCTGGAAGAGTGGGAAGGAGTAAGACCTGTAAGGGTTAATTTTACACAACAGCTTGTGAAGTACTTGGAGGGACACTTCTGTTCCTCTAACTCCTTCTAATTACTCTACTGGATGTCAATCATGCTTCTGGCCCAGACAGATTTCTGCTTACAGATGAATGCGTAAGAGACAGTAAGAGGTGAGTGACAACCTCAGGTACCCTCAGAGGTCTCTGTGGAAAGTGAAACTGGGGAAGGGGGACGTTCACTGTGCAGCCTCAGGTTTCCTCAACTGGTGCCTCCTCTGTGTGGGGATCCCAAGGAAGGGAAATATTGTGACTGCAGCACTCAGGAGTGGGTCTCAAGTCCATGTGCATGGGAGAAAACTGAAGGCTGCTCAGACAAGCTCGATCCTTGCAAGTCCTGTTTGCCCAACACTTAAACAACCAAAGACATTTCTCTATTTGACTCTCTATTCTCTATTTGACTATAAGAGGAGACTGAGAGAAAATACGGTAAGTTTTAGAAACAAGGACATGGCTGCAAAGAGGAGAGAGCTGCCCTGTGCCCATTGTGGGAGGACTGCAATTACAAGAAGAAATGTGGATGGAGCAGATGTCATGGGACTTTTCCTCACAGTGAGAAGAGTGAAGAACAGTGAGAAAAAACAGAAGAAATTGCCTGGAGAGCCTGCAAGAATCTCCCCACTAGACAGCTTGGGAAGCAGGTTAGGCACAGCCCTGTCAGCAATGCCATGACTACAGTCTATGCAACCAAGGAAAAGAGAGCTAGATGAGGTGAGCCCTTAAAAACGCTCCAGCTCTATTTTTCAGGAGTCCCCTTGATATCACCTTCAGCTCCCCCCCACCCCAGTACATTCCTGTTTGAAACTGGGGTAATACACTCATTTACTTGGAACATGCTCTTCTCACTGTCAGCCTCCTGTCTTGTCCTGCTGAAGAACTTCCTTACCTTCCTTAAGTTTCCTTTTGAGGCCAAACACATCTTGGCTGTTGGCAACCTTCATTTCCCTGATGACACTCCAGGAGACACCTCCCTTTGCCAGTAATTTACGCATCTTCTTCCATCTCTAGATGGTCCTGGCTACCTCCCAATATGTTCTTGGAAGCCACCCTGTGTAGAGAGTCATTCTGCATGAAATGGGGCTAAGGGAAATTTGATGAAAGAGAGCCTTCAGGCAGACGGACTGTTTCAGGTGAGAGTGTGGAAGAGGCGTAAAGCCAAGAGCCAGCAAAGGAGATCTAGGCCATGTTCTAAAGCTAACTGCAGCCAATGGGAGTGATTTGAATGGATTTTGGAGAAGAGTCTTTGAGAGCAGCTGTGAAGGAGGATACTGGGGTATAATGTGTCTGGACATCTGAGCACACGAAAGTGAGGAGAAGGGATTTGTTCAGCCATTCAAGCATGGTTTACATAGGACATACAATGGCTCTCTTTAGTGCCACCAGGGCTCTCTGGATGGTGCCATAGACATTTGGAGGTTCCACTCCATGGGGTTGTTTTACAAGAAAGCCATAACTGATGTCTTGCATTGCAGGAGCAACAACTCTTTGAAGAAAAGGAAATAAAACTGCAGAGGGAGGAGGACAAATGAAGTTTTTTCAATGCTGCTGTGCTGCTCAGTAGGAAATGGATACCGAGCACTTTCAAAATTCCTGGTACTCATCCCCAGTGGCAAAGTCCCCATGAAGGGATGGAGGATGTGCCAGCTGAGGCAACCTTTCTTGGGAGGTCAGGTCAAGGCAATAATGCAGCCCTGAGGAGGTAATCTGTTTCCCACTTCCAGTTCTAATTTCTCTTGGATGTTGATGGCAGTAATTCAACGGGGCATGTCGAGCCCGGCAGAACGCAACTGGAGCCAGGTGAAAGCCCCGCACGGAGAACACCGCTCTCAGAGCCGGAGGGGTCACGGCCGGTGCGAAGGAAGGGCCGCAGAGCCGGGCAGGGGCTCTGTCTGAGGCTCCCGCGCCGCCTTCCCCCGGACCGGCCCCGCCGTGCCCGGCGCCTTCCGCGGCGACGCTGCCACCTGCCGGCCGCACCGCCACACCGACGGGACGGGTCGGGACGGGACGGGACGGGACGGGACGGGACGGGACGGGATGGGATGGGATGGGATGGGATGGGATGGGATGGGATGGGATGGGATGGGATGGGATGGGATGGCACCGCGCACCCTCGGGTCCTGGGCGGGGAAGGGCCGCGCTGCCCCGTTAGTACCGAGCGATGCTGGACAGCGATCTTTTCTTCCCTTCCTCCCTTCCTTCCTCCCTTCCTTCCTTCCTTCCTTCCTTCCTTCCTTCCTTCCTTCCTTCCTTCCTTCCTTCCTTCCTTCCTTCCTTCCTTCCTTCCTTCCTTCCTTCCTTCCTTCCTTCCTTCCTTCCTTCCTTCCTTCCTTCCTTCCTTCCTTCCTTCCTCCCTCCCTTCCTCCCTCCCTTCCTCCCTCCCTTCCTCCCTCCCTTCCTCCCTCCCTTCCTCCCTCCCTTCCTCCCTTCTTTCCTCCCTTCCTTCCTCCCCTCCTTCCTCCCTCCCTTCCTTCCTCCCTTCCTTCCTCCCTTCCTTCCTTCCTTCCTTCCTTCCTTCCTTCCTTCCTTCCTTCCTTCCTTCCTTCCTTCCTTCCTTCCTTCCTTCCTTCCTTCCTTCCTTCCTTCCTTCCTTCCTTCCTTCCTTCCTTCCTTCCTTCCTTCCTTCCTTCCTCCCTTCCTTCCTTCCTCCCTTCCTTCCTCCCTTCCTTCCTCCCTTCCTCCCTTCCTTCCTCCCTTCCTTCCTCCCTTCCTTCCTCCCTTCCTTCCTTCCTCCCTCCCTTCCTCCCTCCCTTCCTCCCTCCCTTCCTTCCTCCCTTCCTCCCTCCCTTCCTCCCTCCCTTCCTCCCTCCCTCCCTTCCTCCCTTCCTCCCTTCCTTCCTTCCTCCCTTCCTTCCTTCCTCCCTCCCTTCCTCCCTCCCTTCCTCCCTCCCTCCCTCCCTCCCTCCCTCCCTTCCTCCCTCCCTCCCTCCCTTCCTCCCTTCCTCCCTTCCTTCCTCCCTCCCTTCCTTCCTTCCTTCCTTCCTTCCTTCCTTCCTTCCTTCCTTCCTTCCTTCCTTCCTTCCTTCCTTCCTTCCTTCCTTCCTTCCTTCCTTCCTTCTTTCCTTCCTTTTTCTCTTTCTCTCTCTTTCTTTCTCTCTCTCTTGCCTTCCTTTCTCTCTTCCTCTCTCTCTCTCTTTTTCTCAGATACTCTTTGACTTCCATGCAGAATCCACCCAGCAGGCACTTGCAGAGCAATAGTGTCTCTGCAGAGGGAGAAGTAGAGGCAGACCAATGGACAATGTAGGCATGAAGCAGAATGTGCTTGCTGAGCAGCTGAGCTGGACAAGGAAAACAGTTGGACTCTGCTGCAGACTGGAAGTGACCAGCTGTGGTCACAGACCTTCCTGATGCAAAACACACATGCTCCTAGATCATGTCACAATCCCATTCCAGCCCCACAACACAGAGATGCTGCAACGAGAACAGTTTTGGCTGTGAAGAAACAGGTAGCAATTCCCTGCTGGAAGCTGAAGACTCAGGTTTTTCTTGGTCAGTGTGATAGCAGGTTGGAGTCGGCAGGCAGGTGTTGGCAGCTGTCTCATCCTGCCCATTCTGCCCTACACACTGCACAGGCCCAATTCTGGGCAGCTTCTTGGCAATAACATAAGTCAGCACTGTAAGTTCAGCACAGCTGGAGCATCTACACTGATTCTGCTGCTTTTGCCTTCCTGCTGAGAAAGTAAACAGAAAGGAGTAGAGCCTCTGGGTTAACTCATTAAGTGTATTTACATCTCTATGTATCCATGACCTCTTACAAAATCACTAATTTTCTGAACTGGCTTATGTGATTTCAATGTCATTTATGAATACGAGACAACATCTACACCTGTAAATTGAGCATGTCCCCATCACTCCTCAGCACTGAGGCCAGCTGTCACCAAATGGCCCACATGCAGAATACTTCTCACCCTCTGGGACAGGTTGACTGCAGCCAAAATCCATCCTGGGAAGAGCCCTTTGCTTGTACTAGAAGTTCCTTGGGCAAGCAATAGCTGTGGACGATGCTAGACTTTTAGTAGCCCAGCTGATTTACCTGCAGTGCTCAGGAATATTCCCAGACACTTTTGGAGTTATTAAGACAGACATAGGAATCCAGCCTGACCTTTGATTCTGTGGCTTATCGTGTGGGCATTCTGCCAGCAGCAAGGAAGATTTCTGTCATCTGAGCAGGTTCTGGGTGACTTTAGAAAATTTCCTTCAGAGTGAAGAGCTGCCACTATACAGAACTTGATTTTGTGAGACAAGCACTCCCCTCTTGTTTTTTGATTCCGTAGGGTGCCAGAGCAGTGAGCAGCTGGGAGCCAGTCTGAGAGCCTCTAAACTAGAATTTTAATTTGAAGAGCACTGATGTGGGAATCTGAGCAAGTGATGATTTAGGAGAATGCAGAGTCACATGTCTTTCATAAAACAATGTACAGAGAGTGTGATGTTCACAAAGAAAAAATATAATGGGTGAGATTAAATGTCACTGCTGTTTCTTGAAACATTTAAAGTCACATAAAACCACACTTCTGATTCCCCCAGCATGGATCATCAGTTTGTGCTGACGTGCTGTTCACACCAGTTCTTGCTTTCCCCTGAGCTGGGAGGAAGGGGCCTGTGAACTGAGCAGGCTGGGTGACGAGGGAAGGAGGTGGCATGGTGGCACACCATGAGGGACCTGGCTGGAATGGAGTAGTGGTTACTGGGGTGTCACTCTTTCCTGTCATTTTTTTTGTTTTGTTTTGTTTTGTTTTTCTTTTGTGGGCTCTGCAATCTTTCCTGGTGCATTCATTCATGCCCCTCTCAGCAGGGTCTCCCTTCGCTCTGGACTTCAGACAAGATCAAAGACGTATTTGGGCTTCCCCACCAACCACAGGGACCTCACGGGGCAGAGGTTGCTGCCAGGTCAGGGTGAGTGGCACTGCTGCCTGCACTGACTGGGCCTGGGGAGGCAGCAGGTATCACTGAGGAAAGGGGAGCAGAAGGGCATCCTCCTTCCTCCAGGGGCACTTGGCACCTTGGCACCAGCTCTTCCCCTTCCAGCAGTAGAATTGGCCTCACTCCTTATATCTGAAACTAGAAAATTCCTTCTTGCCTTTTCTTTCTCATTCTACACTTGAATTTTGCTGCCTCGTGTGTAAGGGGTCAGCACTAGGATACCCATGTGACAGCAGCTCCCAGCCCATAGGGGACAGAGGTTCCCCTTCCTTGGCCATAAGGGGAAGCAGATGAGTTTTCAGGTGCCCATGGTAGGATGACTGAGGAGGGGTGTGTGTGGGAGGAGGATGAACCTTGCCAGCCCCTGGACTACCATGGACTTTGCTGGGGCTCCTGAGGTCTTGTCGTGCCAGCCCGGCTGCCCCTGCTCAGGCAGCTGCTGTTGTTGCACCAGTGCCAAGTCTGTTTTCCTGACGCATTTCAGGAGTGTGTGCCCACAGGCAAAAAGGTAGTGCAGGAGATGTTTTACCAGCAAGAGACATCAGCAGAGGCCAAGCCTCCAAGGGTGGAAACCACCTTTGGAGCCACAACAGGAGCTTGGTGAGGGAGTGACTGAGAATTAAAGAGGGGTCCAAAGTGTCACTCTGGCTTTGGAAGAGCGGGTTGTCATTACAGAGAACAGAAAAGGGATCATGTTTCTAGATTGAAGTCCTGGAGTAAGAAATATGCTTCTGATAAGAGAAAGTCGCTCTTTCCTCTGACTCACTACATTCCTGGGAGTAGTTGTGCAAGATGTTTTTAGAGACCCCTTTTCATCTCACTGTGGTTACCTCCACATATAAGCATCTTGATGAGGATCAAAGAAGATCTAAAAAATGAACATTATTGCCAAAGAAAAAGTATACTGAACTTATCGTATATGAAAAATGAGTTATTTGATTCTTTAATGTTATTACAATTTATGCTTCATGAAGCAGCACATTTTTATTTTAAACTAGAATAAAAACTCTTTGTTGTTGCTGATAGGAGGTGATTCTCACCAAGAGTGAATGTAAATTTCCTCTCATGTTCTTACATTTTACAAATAACAAAAAATCCCCCCCTAGATTAGGTGAGAATTGGAATTTCCCTGAAATGTAATTGAAAGCTTGAGTTATCTTTAAAGAAACCTCAACAGTTAACTGTTACACAGCTCTTTATATCACTTCTGACAATCTCCGTGAGAGGGACTGGCTCCTTTTCAAACTGTGGGAAAAAGAAGAAAAATCTTGGATGATAATGCCTCTTGACTCCTTGATTTAGGAGCCTGAAGGCCTTTGGAGGCATGGAAGGTCCCTGGTGTCTGTGTCTTGCCTGTCTCCCACTCAAGATGCCTAAATGCAGAACTGTGATCTTGAAAATCCTGAGATCCACCTGATTGTGGAGGCCCTGAATCATGCCCCTAGTTTCCAGCACTTGAATTTTGCAGCAGGGCGTTCTCTGAGGCCCTGCTTATAAGCAAGCCCTTGTCAGAAGCCCTAACTGGCCTTTCTGCTGTCACTCAGGGAGACATGGGAACAAGCAAGTCTTGTAGCCCTGAGAGATTTTTCTGTTTGCATGGTCAATCCATGGCATGGAAAAAGACAACAAGCACTCTTGTATTCCAGGGCTGAAAGCTGGTCTTGTTCACCTGCGGAGGAAGGGATGTTCTGCAGTAAGGAACATCCCTTTCCAGAGAATGACAGAGATAAGGCAGCTTTTCTCTTACAAAGGTCTTTGGCTCTGTGCAAGTTATCTGAAGAATGGGGCTGTGACTCCATGGAAGGCAACAAGGCTTGTCAGTGGAACAGGATCTGACTCAAAAGCAAAACTACATGAGCTTGTGACAGCTGCCATAAAATACCTGTCTGACTAAAGGAAGAAGAATGCTAAGAGCAGGAAAGGTCCGTCTGCTCTTTTTGGCTTGTTCTCTTCTTTTGGAAGAACACTTTAAGAAGTGCTGTCTTTCCAACCCTGTCTGTTACAGCTGGGTGCAGGAGCACTGGAAGGCAAATAATGAGTCCAGATGTTGTATGTGATATCTGTCTAGTTGTCTTCAGTCCAGCTCAAGTGCTAGGGATCAGCAGGTTGGAAGTTAGTAGCTAAAAGTTTAAGTACTCAAAAGTTTAAACTAAAGGAGGGCAGATCCAGACAAAGAAAGATTTTTTTGTGTGTGATGAGAGTGGTGAAACACTGCAACAGGCTGCCCAGTGTGGTGGCAGATGCCTCGTAGAATCATTGAATATTTAGGTTGGAAGGGACCTTCAAAGATCATCTAGTCCAAACCCTCCACACTGAGCAGGGGCATCTTCAACTAGATCAGGTTTCCAGGGGTAGGGTCCCATCTCTGGAAACATTCAATTCCAGGCTGGATGGGGCTCTGTCTCATTGAATATGTTGCTGCTCATTGCAGAGGGTCCTTTAAAGGTCCCTTTCAACCCAAACTATTCTGTGATTCTGTGAAGCACACAAGACCTTGGAATTAAATAAAAATCTCTACCTTGACCAATAGGCTAGATATTACATTAGACAGATAATCTATTATAGATAGATAAAGTTAGATATTACATTACGTTAGATAGTATTATAATTAAAGGAAATTAAGAACAAGAGGAAAATTATTGCTGTTGACTGCCATCTTGCCAATGGCTAATTAGACTGGGGCCTGCTGAATGCTGCAGATCGGTATCTAGACATCCAAATGAACATGAAATGAGAATATTCCATGAGTTTTCATGCTCTCTTTTCCTGTACTTCCCATAATTTGAAAGCATCTGCAGGAAGATCCAGTGGATGTCAACACAGAATAGATGATGCTTCAGTTTGGAAACACAGGACTAGAAAGAGATTCCCAGATCTCTGACTCCAGGCTCCTGGCAACAAACTATTTGTGTTAGTGAATAGCTTGAATTTTTTCTGTCTCTTTGCAAGTGTCTTTGCCTCTCTTTCAAGGAAAGTAGGTATGACTTCTAAAAGACCCAAAACCCGAGGATCAAATTGTGAGTTTTGCAGCAGCTGAGACATTAATTAGCAGAAACTGCCTATGTTCACCTGAAACACAGTGCAGCAGAACATGTAGGTGAGAAGGAAGCAGCCTTTCCTCATCAGTGAGGAGAGGGGGGACATCTTGCTCCACCAAGGAGTTCAGCTGGAGGGCTGATAACGCTTCCAGGAGAGTTTGGCCCCATCTGTTCCCAGAGGCTCCTGCCACTTCTCTGCCATGGCTTTCCCCCAATAACCGGAGCTGTTTTGTTAGGGAGCCTGGTAGCATGCACCTCCCTGGCACTTTGCTGCATCAGGCCACCCATCTCATGCCCTCTCACGTCAAGGTGGCCTTGTTTTCTTGCTGAGCTACCTCTGGAGCTGGACTTGCCTTCAAGCAGACTGTCGTCCTGCTGCTTTTCCTTACCATTTAGGATCTGTTTGCTCCTGGAAGGCCTTCAGCACTGCTTCTCTGTCATCAACTCAGCTTTTGCTTTCAGCTGTAACTTCTTGAAACTTCAGCACATAGTTCTATTAGCCCAGTGGGACTCAGGGAAAGTATTTGTTCACGAATTTTGGCTGTGAAGCATTGCATCCAGCAGCACTGTGTCAACAGAATTGTAAACACTGTGATTTCCTCTTCCACTCCATTCGCTGATGAAGAGGCAAAGAGAAACCTATGGCCTCTGACTGCCCTCTGGAGCCAGGATTTAAGTAATCTATAGCAAAACTCCCTTCAGTTTCTGAAGGATGGGCTCTGGTCTCTGATATATGGCTGGGATGTGTGCTTCTAGCCACTGCTTCACCAACGGATGGAAACAGCCGGCCTCACCGAAACCAGTCACGTGAGCAAAAAGTGGGGGGAATCTCTGAATTGTTGCTTACTGCTGATACAAGGTATTTTTCTTTTACTTTTAAAAAAGCTGACTGTCTTCATACTTCAAATCCAGAGTGCTCAGCTATCAGGCCCCTAGGTGATACTCAAGATCAGAGGAATCAGAACAATTTAGATGCCATCCAAGTCTAAGGACCTCATAGTTTACCTATGGTGGGTTATGACAGATATGGTCACCTGTTTCCAAACACACAATGAGTTTTCTTGAGAAACTCTTACATTTGGCTAAGAACTAAGCCAATAGAAGGGATCCTAAGTGCTTTTTTATTGTACAGTGATAGGAACAGGAAAATCTGTCCAGAGAGGGAGAGCAGGGGATTGCCATCCTGCAGTTTTGGAGCCAAACCTTATAATTTCCTGGATTGTACCCAGCCCGGACAGAGCCTCTCCAAGGACACTTGCTCCAGCCTCTGCCAGGCAGGAAGGGTGCAGCAGCTCTGACCAGTCATACCCCGCTGGTACAGCTCAGCTTGCTGCTGCAGGACAGTGGGGAGCATTGTAAGGAGTGAAAACACCTGTGGGTTAGGCAAGAGGTCACTACAACCAGCTCAGCTCTCCCAAATGGTGTTTCAGGTTTGACATCATAGTCCAGCCACTGGACTGGTCCAGGTGCCTGTACATATTCCCCCAAATAAACAAGATATCCAGTTCATGCCTTTTTACACTCCTTTATGGCATATGAGGAATATACAGGAAGACGGAAGGTTGGTGTTTTATTTGTTTGGAGATGGGAGAGGGGAAATGTTTGAAATTGGGTGTGGATATAATTTCCTTGGTTGGTTCCTTTTCACACTGAGAAATTCAAGTTCTGCATTGCCATCATCAAGAATTTGAGGAGAGCTCAGAAAATTAACATTTGCTAGCAAAGAGGGGAACAGATCTCTAATGGGGATGTCTAAAATGTATTTGGCTGGTTCATATGTCTCTAATGAACCTTTTGGAGACATCAAAACTTCGTAGACATCAAGCAGTTCACTTCAAGGGGGGCAACTCTCTTTCTTGAAAGTCCTACAGGCAAGAGATGGAAATCTTGATATGTTTATCATTAAAGACAACCATGAGCACACTACTGAATGATTATAGGAACTGTCCGAAGTGTTGCCATGCCCAGGCTGGTGCCAGGGGCAGCTGTGTGCTAGGATGGCGGTGGGAAACCCGAATCTCTGCCAGACCTGTGCTATCCCAGCCCCCAGGCATGGAGAAACATCAGCAAAACCACACCAAGAAGCACTTCTTACACCCCCAGATCCTGTATGATTAATTAACTTATTGATGGACTTTCATAATTCCATGGTCATCTTTTTTCATGCTACCATTAATTATTCCTGGAAGCAAATAAAAGGGCCCACCGATATCTCTCCCTCCCTCTCACCACAGTCAGCTTTTCCTTAGGGAGAAAAAACTTGTGCTCGTTTGCAGTGGGACAATGCCGACTTTTGAACCTCAAACCACTAAACAAACAAACCTTGCGCTCTGCTCCACAATCCAAACAGGGTTTATTGACAGGCGTATCGCAGCAACGCGTAGCAACTTGGGCAGCAGCCGGGTAGGGATCAATGCTGTGGGGGCGGCCCCGGGTGCCAGAGGGCATCCTAGAAGGGACGGCACCGCCCAGGGCTGCCCACGCCCCAGCTGCTGTCATCACTGCTGCCCCTCAAGAGCCTTTGTGCCCACTTCAGAAGCACTCAAAGGAGCGCTTGCAAAGCTCTTTTGAGTGGGCCATCCCTGGTGCAACTGCTCTCCTGTATTTTAAGGCTGATGCTGCAGAACTGAGTCCCACAGTTTTGGTATTGTTTAGCTCTAGGTGTTCCCAGGGAAGCAGCTCCTCCAGAAAAATCCAAGGACCCTTTAGAGGCAAAGAAGGATGGATCTGGCTCCTGCCTCGCCCTAGTCCTGAGTGAACCATGGACACTGGACACAGCAGGACAAGGTGTGTGTCAAGCCCATGTGCAATGAACATACGTGTGCTACACGTATGTGTCTTGGCCAGACTCGTTTCAGAGGCAGAAAATCAAGCAGGTTCTCTGCATTGGGCATGTTGCCTCCCACCATGGTATTTCCCCAGGCACAGGAGCCCTGGATCAGGTTTGCATGGCCACATGTCCACTGTCAGCCTTCAGCCAGCACCCAGCCCCTGGCCCAGCAAGTCACTGAGCTACCTGAGGCTAAAACACAGCAGAGAGGCTTCTGGCTTTGTGCTTACCATTCCCCCAAGCTCTCCCAGGCAGAGAGAGCTATCTTGTCCATGAGACCAGGCTCCAGCAAACCAGTCCTACCCATGCAGTCCTGCAGATCCTGCTGGACTTTGGCTTCGGCTTTCAGCAAAAATATGAGAACAGTGTCAGCAAGGAGAAAAATTAAGTGCCCCAAGGAAGACAAATCAAACATTTTAAATAAAAGCAATGAGAAAAAGGGACAAACACAGGGCCAAAACTTGGAGAAGTCAGAAGCCTGTATGGCATGTTTGAGCCTGTACAGTGCCCCCATCCCTGACCAGACAGAGGACCACACAAAATAGTCCCACACCCAGCTCTGGGCATGGGCTGCAGTACAGCAAATCCAGTCCAGCTGCACGGCCTCACTTCTCAGTGGGGTTTCTCCCAGACATAAGTAAAAAGAACACGTGGAAAACAGCCAGGCTGATTTGGCCAAATCAGCTGGACTTTTCTTGTTTTCATATCCGGTTACATAAGCTGTTTGGCATCTCTGTCCTGGTCCCCACCACTTAACCAGCATGTGGAAATGGGCCACAGCCGGTACAAGGTGGGTTCTGGTACAGCACAGGGCTCCTTTGAGGATTTCTGCTCCTGGCAGGGCTGTGGTGAAGCCTATGTAAAGTTAGTAAAACCAAGGAGACTTTTGAAAACTAAATGGAAAAAAAAAAATCCAAACAAGACAAAAATTGGAAAGAGGTGAGAAACAGCACGTAATTTAACTGACAGAACATTGCACACACAATTAAGGCTCCTCACTCTAGCATGACTGGACACCTTTTTCAGAGAAGACTTCATTCTTCCAGTTTCTGTGCACTGCAGCTAATAAATCCAGCTGGATGACTATCAGCACCGGATTTATGGGCTCTTTTACAAGTGTCTAACATTAAGCAACTCATTTCTGAGCATTTAAACAGTGCCTTATCTTGTCTGCTCTGGCCCTTAGGGCAGGATGAATATTTTGCAGATTTATGGTTAGAAGAAGAAAATAAAATAAAATAACATATAAAATAAAAAAAAATGTACTTTAATTTTTTTTTTTCCTGTTAAAAGTTATCTTTTAAAAGCCAAACAAAGCCCAACAACATTTTCAAGGTCTTTTGGACCAATCCCTGAGATTAACTGGGGGCAGACTGGCAGGCAGTTCCCCCTTTTATCTAACAAACTCCAGGGTAAAAAAAGAAAACACCTAATCATAATAATATTATTAATAATAATAAAAGATGGCCACGCTTCCCCCGGACGACGAGACACATACACTGTACATCTGTACACACGGCCGGCCCCGCGGAGCGGTGTAGTGCATATGGGGGGGACTCTCCCGCCGTGCCCCCCCCGGCCCCGGCCTGGCCCGGCCAGGCCCCGCCGCGGCCGCCCCCTCCAGCAGTTCCTGCGCCGCCGTCCCCCGGCCGCTGTCACTGTGGGGCGGCGGGGCCCAGCCCAGCGGCTGCCGCCCCCGCCGCCGGACCCTGCAGCGGGACGCCGGGGCTGAGTGGCTCCGCGCCACCAGGCTGCGCCTGCTGCAGCTTCTTCTTATTGATCTTCCTCTCCTTCGCCCTCCTGTTCTGGAACCAGATTTTCACCTACCGGGGCGGACAAGAGGGAAGTGAGTGAGGTGGTTTCCCGGGAACGTTCCCCTCTGGGGAGGGCCGCACCGACAGAGCGTCATTGCCCCACGCATCCCTGCTCCGTGCATCCCGACCCCGCATCCCTGCCCCGCATCCCTTACCCTCATCCCGGCTTCGTGCATTCCTGCCCCGCGCATCCCTGCCCCGCATCCCGGTTTTACGCATCCCTGTCCCTTGCACCCCGGTCACACATGGCGGGCGTGGGGAGCGACACTCGTGGGACAGACCTGCCTCTCCGACAGCCCCAGGTTGGAGGCCAGCTCCGCTTTCCTCCTGATGGTGATGTAGCGGCTGTAGTGAAACTCCTTCTCCAGCTCCAGCCGCTGGTGGTCGGTGTACACGACGCGGTACTTGTCTTTCGTCCTGGTTTTAACTGCAGAAAATAAAGCCGGGTTGGGAAAGTCAAAGACAAGGGGCACGCGTGAAGCACGACTCTCATCTCTGTGAGTACAGGGCCAGCAGGATCGGGCCTCCTCTGCTTCCTGCTCTCCTCTCCCTGATCAAGGTTTTACTGGATACAGCAAACAGAGGGGACGGCAGAAGTTCCACAGCTCCTTGTGGACATGAGGCAGAAACCCCAGGCGTGCTGACTGTAAGGGCCCTGCCCCACCGCACGATAGAGCACTACTCTTAGAACACCTCTGTTGTGCACTTGGTGTTGACTTTCGGTTTTGTTTTGCCTTCCCTACCGAGAACAAACTTTTTTCAAAGAGAAAGGAAATAGGAGAAGAAAGAAAGCCCCGCTCAGGGCACAGCAGCTTCGTTTATGAACAAGAAACGCCAATCTAAGCGCAGAAAACCATGAGCGGCCCTCGGGGCCCGGTCGGGTTCCTGCCCGGCTCCCCTTGCTCCTCCCCGGCCGCGGGTGTCAGAGCAGCGGCTAAAGGGACTTCTCGGGGACCCTGGAAGCGCGACATGCAACTTTGGATCTCAAAAAAACCCAGAGAACAAACCCGGAGAAATTCGAAGGCAAATGCCAGAGGGCAGCCGGCGAGAGCGCATTGCCGCAGCCGCTGACCGCCTTTCTCCCGAGGGTTTCTTGTTTAACTGGTTGTGTCCCCGGCCCTCCCGTTCCCCAGGGAGACAAGGCGGGAGTCTCTGCCCCCAAGGTGTTTAATGGCTAGCAGGCTGACTTTGTTCAGGTAAACTCTCTGCAAACCACAACGAAAGTACCCTGTAAAGATACAAGTCTGATCAGAGAAAACTCCCCAGAGCCAGTGAATAGGGAACACAATCCCAAACAATGCAGGACAAGGAGATCTTATCAAAGAAAAACCCCTCTCAAAGCCTTAATGACAGCCACATTCTGTTTGAATTACCACTACTGAACAAATGGCGGCAGGCGCTTTCATCCCCCCAGCCCTGCACATTAACATAAACACTGGCTCCAAAGGCAGAATTTGAATGGAGACAAGGGACCGGCCACCACCACACAAGCCCAAACTGTGGGAACACCACGGGCTGCTGTGGGAAGACCGACGGGCCTGGGAGAGCTCAACAGCCACCGCCACCCGGAGCGTAGCTGGTGCCAGCGGCCGGCACTGGGGCACCGGAGCTTCCGCCGAGGCGCAGCGGCCGCGGGCGTGGCCGGGACCCCAAGCCCACGGCACCCGGTGAGTTCCCGCCGGCCCTGCCGTCCGTCATGCAAGGCAAGGGGATGAGAGAGGAATGCCAGAGGTCGTTATTTGCTGCTAAAGTCGCCACCCTTTTTCTTCGGCCAATATATAAAAATAAATATTTGAGAAAGAAAAAAAAAAAAGACGAAAACAAGAAAAAGAGGATACAACAGTCGTGGAAATGGTATATGAAAGCGGGGGGACACGCATCTTCTCTGGCAGATGAAGGGGAAGGAAATAAAAGAGAGGGTCTCCAAGTTATTAACATCACAAGGGAGAGCGGCGCCGGCCACAGCCTGAACCATCCTACCCGCCTCAGTCGCGGCCGGCCTCCCGCCGCCGGGGGACCAGGGGTGTGGGGGGCACGCCCTCACACCTCCCGGCCCCAGCGGCCCGGTCTGGCCGGGGACACAGCCCGCAGGGGTCAGCGGACAGCCACAGTCGCGCTCGGAAGGCCCGGCCGCACGGAGACTTTAATAAAGGGTAGGCGCCCAGTGACTCAGAAACAAATGCGGAGCGACACCGGCCGATGATTTATGTGACTATAATTGGTTATAAAAATCTTCTGAGTGGCTATAAGTGGACGAGCGGAGCAGCGGGAGGAAGAGCAATCATGTCATCGGGATCTCGGGCTATACTGCCCTGCTACGCTGGAGCGCACCCTGGGCCACCGGCCCTGTAGCGCTGGCAGCCGTGCTTCCCGGGGGAGAGCCGCCCTTGCCGCTGCCCGGCCAGCACCGCAGCGGGCCATACTGCGGAGTGCGGACCACTGTCGGCTGAGGCCGGCAGCACGCGTTCTTCCGAGGACCGGCCCTTGAGTGGGTTTGTTTCAGGGTGCTTCCCACCCGCCGCCGCTTTGCCCGGCGCACAGTGACCCGAGAAGCCAGCGGCGCACGGAGAAGCGGTCGGCGGGGCAGTCCCCCGCCCGCCCGCCCTCCCCCGGCCCGCACTTACCCTGGCTGCTGAGCGGGGGCTGCGCCGGCTTCCTCACCCACTCGCAGAGGCCGCGGCGCTGCCCGCCGGGGGAGAGCGGCTCGGGCGCGGCGGCAGCGGCGCTGGCGGCGTTGAGGGGCTGCATGACCCCAGCGGAGCAGTGGGGCGCAGGGCCGGCGTGGTGGTGGGCGTGCGGATGGTGGTGGTGGTGGTGGTAGTCGGCGGGGCTGTAGGCCATGGCGGCGGCGGGGGAGCCGCCGTTGAGGCCGTGGACAGCGCTGGCGGCCGGCGGCGCACCTTGGCCATAGGCGCCCCAGTCATCGCGGAGCGGGGCGGCGTAAGGCGCGGGCCAGGCCGGGCCGGGGGACTGGGTGCTGTCGAGGTTCACATGGTAGCCGCCGTAGTCCGCGTACTGCGGGGCGCCCACGAAGTTCTGCGCCGCCAGGTTGAGTCCCCCCGAGTGTCGCACCGGGCCGGGGTACATGGGCCCGTCCTTCTCCAGAAGATAGCTCACGTACATGCTGGTGGGGCCCCGGCGGCGTCTTTCCGCATGCTGCCCGGGGCTCTCGCAGCGGCGCTCCTGCTGCCTGGGGACGGGCTGCCCGGGGCGGGGAGGGGGCAGGCGGAGGGGCCGCGGCCCCGCGCTGCGCTCCGCGCTCCCGGCTCCCGATCCGAATCCAATGGCTGGCAGCACTTACATGATTAACGATTGTTTACAAGGCTCTATTAGTAATGGCCCAGACACACCAAAGGCAGGTGACGTGGAGAGGCGCTGGGTATATAGCTACTACCCCTAAAAGACGATTTGCATTTAAAAAGATAAGGAGAGGGCAGCGACCTGATCACAGCTAAATATTCAAGCCTTTATTGTTTAAGAGCTTCCTCCTTCCATTGCAACCTGGTGCACTTTAACCTCCAATCACAGGTTCAAAGGATGAAATCAAGGGACTTGCAAAAGACAGAGAGGGAGATCTAAGGGCGAGGGTGGGAATATGGGAGCCGTGTATCGCGGCCGATCTGTAGGCAGCACTTTAACCAGCTCTTCTCCGTGCTTGGGGCTGGGGGGGGAGGGAAGGGGCGGAGGGGGTGGGAGTTTTGATTAAAAATCCACAAAGCCGTTTTGTCTTGGTTGTTTTAAGCAACAAATCCCACCGCGACGGCCCACTGCTTTTTCTAATGCGCTTCCTACCCGCTCCCGCACCCACTCGATCACGGGCGATGAAGGAGAGGTAAGAAGAAAAATCCCCCGTTCCGGGGGCGCTGTCCTTTCCCCTGCGTGTGTCTGCAGAGCTTCGAGGTCAGGTGCTACGTACCCTCCCTGTCCCAGCCTGGGCACCGGTGCCGGGAGGGGACGAAGGCTTGAGGGTGCCTTCTCCTAAAACACAGGCTGCCCTCGTTCCCTCCTCTGGAGCGAGGCTTGAGCATCCCTCCGCCCGCAGGGGCCTGGGTGCGGGGCCGGAAGATCCACGGGAGGACCCGTCTGCCTTCGCCCACCACCCCGCGGGGCGATTCCCTCGCTATAACATGGCCGAGCCCACAGAGAACCGGCGACCTGCCCCTCCACGCATACTCGCTTTTTCCCACCCCGACGCCTTGGAAACCCTCTGGAAATGCTGGCCCTGGAAGAGCAGCTCCCTGGCAAGCATCACCCGGCTCCCCCGGCCCAGCCAGACCCCTTTGAAGAGGCAACCCCCTCTCAGCTTTCCCCCGCCGCTTTTATGCTTTAACTTTTCACCCGGAGCGGGGACAATACCAGACAACCTTTGCATATTCGCATCTTTTCTCATGACACAGCGAGGAAACCTTTCAGTCGCCGAGAAAAAAAAAAATGTGGACGGAGCGTCCTCCCGTTTTCCCAGCACGGTTTGCACGAGCAGCGCAGCACCAGCCGTTCCCGCCGGCTCCCCCGGGCGCCTGTGGCGGGTGCGGCTGTGTCCTGCCGGGGGTCCCCAGCGGGCCCCGCGCTGTGCCCGCCATGCGTGTCCCGGGGCTTCCGTGAGTCGATCCGTGTGGCTGTATCTCAGGGGTATTTTTGTTCCTCCGTGGGTGGTTGTTCCGCAGATCGAGGAGTGTCCCTCACTAGGTACCTGACACGGGGTGTTTTGCAGATGAAGGCGGATTTCACCTGTATGGAGGCAGATCTCCTACACGCAGTCCCTGAAAATCTCCCTCTTCTTCCCCTCCCTTCCACCTGGCCTTTGGTGCTGAGCGGGGGGCTGCCACGAAGGTATGCTTTAACACGAAGGGGACTAGTTCAGAGACGTCTCCCAAAGTATCCGAGGAGGTCCCATGTTAGTGGCCCCGGGGGATCGGGGCACTAAAGGACGGAAGGACAGAGAATCGCTCCCGGGGAAGAAGAGACCACGGACGGCCCCCTCGGAGCCTCCACGGGTACCCTGGATTCAAGGAACGGGGTACCCCACACTCTGTACACAGACGGTAAAGCAGTGTCTGCGCCCACACCGTCACTTGTCGTTCGCGGACTGTCGCTGACGGCCGCGGTCGCGACTCTACGAAAACAGCAGCACAAGAGCAGGGATGCGAGGACTCCTGCCAGCCACCTTCTCCAGAGGGTATTTCTCTCTCTGCTGCCCATTCCCACCATCACGACTTACACCCGCTCCGACGGTGGGGTAACGGAGAGAGGGAGCAGAGCTTGCAGCCCCCGGCGCTCTCTGCCGCGGATGACTGAAATGTAACTCTGGAAAATAAATGCTGCGTCCTTTCAGTGTAATCGCCTCACCCGATAAGAACCGACACAGCCGATCCACGCGGATGTGAATTTGATGATGCCATAAACGGAGGAAAGGGCCATTAAAATGACAGAACTCTGAACATATTGTATTAAAACGCACCAAAACAGAGACAATCCTCGAAACAGCCTGGTTCGGTGTCTAAGGCTCCATCTATGAATCTCTGGCAGGCAGGTAGCTGCGCTTTGGAGTGAGACCCGATGACAGCCCGAACTGGCGGGGCTGGGGGCCGCCAGCAGCGGGGCGGATGAGAACCCCGGGGCTCCGGCGGAGGCACAAGATAAGGCTCCGAGGCAGCACCGAGCCTAACCTAGCATCGTAGCGAGAGCACCGCTCTGCTCCTCTTTTCCCCGGCCCGGCTCTGTCTTTGCCCGTCGGACAGTGATCTCAGCTGTCCTCCGAGTACGAGGAGGACAGGGGAGACTGGGGCCTGACAGCCCTGTACCCCTTTCGGGGCGGGCGGTGAAGGGAAAACGCGGGTCGTGGTCCCCGCGGAGGGATGTTCCGGAGCAGCCCCCTCCGCCGCACACCTAACAGCCCTCCCGACCCGCCGCAGAGACCTGTAGGGAGGCTGGAACGGGGGACACTCTGCCTCCAGGACCCTCTTTTCGGAAACTAAGAGGGATCCCGAGCCGCGCACACGCCGAGGCTGCGTGTCTGGGAGCTAGCCGGGCTTGCTTTCGTTGCGACTGGGGCAGGATTTGTCGCCCCTCTCGCTCCACAGCGGTCGGGGCTTCCCGAGTGGGTTGAGGACAGGGAATACCATTCTCAGCTGGGGTTCCCCGTTTTCTCCCTGTGGGCCTGGAAGCAGTGACCAAGAAGGGAGGTTTCCCGAACCGGCCCTCTCAGCTACTTTCCTCCATCTCCGACACAGAGCCGCAGCCCCGGGAGAGGACACTGAAACCTGACGTCTCCCTCTTTTCTTGGTGTTTTTTGTTTATTTGTTTGTTTTTGTTTTGTTTTGTGTTTGTTTGTTTGTTTTCTTCCTATTTTGTTAGATCCTGAGCGGGGAAATGCGATCCAACGCCTCTCAAGCTAACAGGTGCCCGATCGAAGCCACCGTTTGCACTGCAATATATATATTTTTTCCCCTCCATGATGATCCCTGTATTTTCACCGAGGAGCTCTGGCAGACGCCCGGTTCCCCTTCTTCCTCCTTCAGCCCCAGCCTTACTTCTGGAGTTGAAATCATTATTTCCGGGGATATCTGTCTGCCCCGGGGGGCGTCAGGTCAGCGGCATGATTGCGTGAGAAACACCGGGGGCAGGGCGCCACTGCCTGCGCTGCCTGCGCTGCCCGCTGCCCGTGCTGCCTGCTGCCGGGCCCCCGGTGCCCGGGTCAGGAGGCGACACCTCCCTTCGGAGCCGGCGCTCGTCGTTCCTTCGAGCCCCGTGGATGGGGCGGACTGCGGGGTACTGGGGCGGGCAGCACAGCCCGGGAAGCCCCGTTCCGGACCAGACACCGCCTCGTAAGCTCCCGGGAGGGCCAAGTGCAGCGCAGCTCCCGCGATCTGCCCTCCACCGACTGCTCCCACTTGCTGGGACCCTTGCAGGGATGCATATTCACCTTCTTTATTTCTAATCGTATCCAGGCTTAAAGAAATGATTTTTATGAGAAGTTCGGAATGGGGTGGGCAGGAACCTCTCCTCTTCCCTTACCTTAACGACACCGAACTGGGAGCTTTGTTTGCAAGGTAAAAAAAAAAAAAAAAAAAGGCCTACTTGAAAGCCCTTTGGTAGCTGAGCAGAGAGAAGGAGGAATCGTGTGTTAGTTAGTCCGACCTGTGGAATTTATGACTCCCCCTAAGCACAGACATGATAAGGACTTTAGAAAACATCTTGGATCTTTTCAAGCCGGCAGTCCCCGAGGCTTTGATGTAGATTACGTTGCAGAATAACCCCATACTTTTATCGGGGGGTTGATACTCGTCTTGTTTAAGCACATGCCTCTAGGACCTGGTTAGATGCTAAACGCTCCCTCCCGAGCGGATTCGCGTTGCTGCGAAGGAAGCGGAGACGGGGGGCGTGGGGAGAGGTGGCACCTTGTGCCAGGCTGGAGCACTACCACCCCACACCCGCCGCCGGCCGCCCTTTGCTGTATCTTCGCACAGATGCTGTCAGACCTGAGCTCGTATTGTTCTGGCTCCGCTCCGGGAAATAGGAACATAAAGAGAGAAGCCGGGGGGAAAGCCAAAATATGCACCAGAGGCTTCGTGCAGCCACAGGCCAGTGGAAGCGTGCCCAGCTGCTCGCGTCCAGTGGCCAGACCCTCCAGAAGAGACGCTCGGTGTGTCCAAGGGGGGACCAAAGGCGGACTCCCGTCACGCTCCCTATCCCTGTTTACACGGGCTGAGCATTACTCTGCTCCCTTGGGAGTCGCTGGTCCATCGCGATCCAAGTCCCCTCGGGACACCTCTGCAAAACTTTTATTTTTTTCTTTACGACAAAAGGGAGGAAAGCCGCCCTAGCGCGTCCCGTGCCGCGGTGCATGCCGCGGTCGCCTGCAGAATGCCTGTGCCCGGACCCTGCTGGCATGTCCCGCCTGAGAAGGCCCGGGCCTGATCCAGTCACAGGAGCCGTGGGTCACCCGACAGCGGGCAACCGCGGGGCGGCCCCAACGGTGCGGTCTCGTCTCCGGCGGGCGGCGTGCGGGTCCCCTCCCGGGGCGGGAGCCCAGGGCTCGGCTGTTATCGTCCCCTGTCCGCCGAGAACAGGCCCCGCGCCCGTACGGACGCTGCCCGGAGCACACAGGGCCGCTGTTATCTTCTCCGTCTAGCAGCCCGGCCCCTGCGGCACCCGGCAAGGGGGACGTGGTGGGAGCATCGTGCTCCCCAGCCACGTGCTTTCGGCTTTGCAGCGAGGCACAGACGAGCCGGTCTGGGGAGCCCGACGCGGGGATGCCCCGCGGGCCCCCACTCTCAGCCAGAGCCACGCCGCTCCTAGGGAAACAGCAAGCCCCGACTCAACTGGCAGGATGGTGCCACTAACGCGCACGTTGACTCCCACGCCAAACAAAACATAAAATTCCAGCTGTAAAATGTTTTGCACGTGTTTGCCACCAGCAAGCCCCCGGGCTACCCTCTCCACGCCCCACGGGCAATATAAAGGCCAATGTCCTCATTGCCTTCCTTGCTGATTCATTTTCTATATCTCCCAGCTTTGCAATGCAACCTTTGCAGTGAGGTGATGCACACCCTGTGCCGTGTCCTCTCACACGTCTCAGCACCGCCTCTTTATTCCTCCCTTCAGGGCCTCCCATGGCAAGATGCTATGGGGTGGCTGCCCCCTACCACCATCTCCCTCAGCCCATGTTTCATGGCCGGCCCGATCCAGCAAACCTATTCAGTTAACAGAGGCACAGGGTGACTCTGTCCTGTGTAGATGGCTTGTTTGCTAGGCTCAAGGTTTCAAAGGCCAGAACTGTACACATCCCTGCAGGGACGTGGTGTTTTGGGGATATTTAGCGCTAGGTAATGTAGGAGTCCAAGGCAGGCAAGTGCCAAGTGCCTCCTTGGCCTGGGAGGCAGAAGCCTGCGGTTCCCACATGGGACTTTTCTTTGTTCTAGGGCTGTAAGAAGGCAGGAGAAGACTTGGCTTCTTTCATAGGCAAAACTGTTCCTTCCAAAATGAACAAAAACTCAGTCCTTTTGTCTCCAAGGTGCCTGATTACTCTCCACCACCTCCCATTTGCTCCCATCTGGCTTCTTCTAGTTCCTGGAATGGAAGAGGACTCTCATCACATTTTTTTTTTTTCTTTCTGGTCTGCAAAGAGGGCTCAGCAGGAATGAAAGGCAGGACCAGACACAGGTCCTAGGGCCAGACTCCTGGCTGTGGCCCACATTGCCTTTCTCTAGATTCTCACTTCATGGCTCAGTTCTTGGGGACCAGCTCAGTCTGGGTTTAGGTCCACTGCCCTGCTTCACCCAGGATACTCTCAGGCACAGGAGGCTTTTCCAAAGGAGATCCTAGTCTATATCAGGTAGGTAGTCACTTCTCCAAGAGAAATACAGTGTAAACTACAGCTAGGCACCTCCTTCTTTTTAGGATCTGAATCCTCCAGCCCTCTTCTGATGATGGGGATATAATGGCACTGGTGAGACTGGAGGGCTATGATTAGAACTAAATTTTGGGCTTTCTTCAGTTGGAAGACAGTTTTGTCCTCATGGCATAGAGCATGAAAAGAGGGCAATCCTAGTGCAGCTGGGAAGAGTCATGTCTTGGCACATATGGGCAGTTACAGCTAAGTGCCAAAACTTAGCTGCAGTGCAATGGATGTGGGTGTAGGCAGTGTGTGGCAGAAAAAGTGGGTCACTCCCAGGATCTCCCATGGATTTCCATCTCAACTAACCAGTGCCTAAACAAACCAAATCCCTCTTTTTAAAGCTGGTTTACTTTGCATGGCCTAATGAATTACTTGTTGTTGGAGGAAGGAAGGAGACAGTGGCTCACTAGCACAACAGTGCATTTAGATGTGAAGAAAGAGCAGTGTACCACTTGGTACCTCATCTAGTTCAGTGCCTGGGAGAAGAGGGCTGAGATCCAGGGTACCTAGATGCATGGCTAATGCCCATATTTTCAGACTGCTTTTTCTTCACCCTTAATATATGTCCCAGCTTAAGTGTGGACTCTTAAAAATGACATATCCACAAATGGCTCTGTAGCAAATATGACCTTGGATTTCTCAATCACCTTTCACCTATCCCACTGCTAGCCTGTATGACACTTTTGCTCTCATCTTCTGGTTCAACACTATTAGCCCCAGCTTCTTCCAGAGGGACCTGAGAGCACTCCCCAGGTATCCCAAACCCGACAATGAGACTTTTGCTGGAGAAGCACCCCCAGTTTTTCTTGGATCAGACAGAGAACGGCTCTTCTGCCTCGTCCCGTCAGTGCTACGAGGTTTTGGCCGCGGGTTCCTTTTGTCCGTCACCATCACCCCAGCCTTGCTCCCACAGGGCTCCTGCAGCTCTGGTCCTGGCACCGTTGCTGGCCCAGGCCCTTCTGCTGAGCACCAGCCCTGCTCTTCGTCTCCTCTCCGGCTGCCCGACAGCCGCGGGAGCCGCCGGCCGGGAGGCGCCGCGCTGCGCGGTCGCGGAGCTCCACCTAGTGCCGGCTGCGGGACGGGACGGGACCGCGGCTGCCGGGGAGGCACCACCCGGGCAGGTCTCCTCGGTACTTTCAAAGCTCACCTAGTCCAGCCCCGGTGCAATGAACAGGGACATCTTCAAATAGATCAGGTTGCTCAGAGCCCCGTCCAGCCTGGCCTTGCTATCAGGGAGAGTGCAGTGTCCTTTGTTATTTAGCACTTTTAACTGACTTCTGTCACTTGTGTTCCTCTTCTTACTGGCTTAATGATTACTGAATCTTTGTTAGTCTCTGCCTAACTTAATGCATCTAACTTAGACTAATGGCATCTCTGTTGGATGTCTTCAAACAAGCTTAATTCTCTCCATTCACTACAGGTGGAATTTAGCACTTTCTCCAGTGAAATTGCTCCTGGAGGCACAGATTAGGGGTCTGGATCCTAACAAGAGAAATATGGGCCTTTTCCTTCAAGAATTATGAAAACACTCCTTAAAAAGCACTGGCCATGGCTCTGCACAAGCCTCAGGAATTGACTAGTGCTTTGCTAAGTTGTGTTGGAAGTATCCTGGAAAGGAAACGTGCTCCTAGAAGATATTTTTCACTGAGTATGTCCTGTAGTTTTGTTCCATCCCTTTTTGCTCTGCAGAGAAGCAGATGCACAACCCTCCATGCGCCCAGTCCTTACAGGGGGCTCTTTCTCCTGTGCTTCCTCACAGGGTGCAACGTTGCTTGAGCTGCTTTTCACGTGCGCATCACAAGGATTTTGTGTTAGTTCCAAGGTTCTCTATTTGCCTTTATTTTCCTGACTCTCAGCTCAGTAGCAATGATGGGGCCAGATGACCTTTTTTAATATGCGGAAAAACACTTGACACAACTCCCTGGCGTGTTTTAAAGCACACAGCATTCCCATCTGCTTGTCTGTGAGCCAAGTTCACTTCTGCTTAGCTTCCAGGACCAGCTAGGCTTGGATGCAACCAGTTCAGTGCTAAGCTCCTCTGGCTCTAAAAGCTGAAAACTCTTGTCTGCACAGGACACTCAACTCTCACTTTCCAGCTGGTGCAGGCTGTATATTAATGGTGCTGAATAGTAACATCTTGTTGCTGAACACTTTGAAATAGTGTTATATGAGTATGTTAAAAGCCATACATATTTTCCAGAAAATGCAATGTTAAAATTTTATTTCTATCTTTATATTTCCAAATTAATCTTCAGCAGTTTACATCTGATTAAAGAAAAAAAAGAAAAATCAAGGATTCCTTGCTAATTCAACAATGTTAACAAAAATATACAAATAATTCTATTACAACATTATTTTCAGACAATGTTAGTAAAGAGCAGCTCAATTTATGTGACAGCATATTCTATCCAAACAGTTATTCATTTATAACACTTGCCACTGGAAATCCTAATTGCAGTTAGCATCTTGAAAAATATAAAAGAGAAGCAAACTATTAACCAAATATTCTCATCTTGATTCACTGGAGTATAGACAAAGGTATCCCATTAGTCATTATGAAAGGTGTATTTACAAATCTCTCACCATGAAAATAACATGTCTTTTTAGCTATATTTAAAAAAAAAAAAAAAAAAATCAAGCCTCTGGTTATTGTCCTGGGAGTCTGGGAGAAAGTTAAAGAGATGTACTTTTATTCTGTTGCAGCAGTGTTCATACACCCAGGCCGATTTCTGGGAATTGGGAGTGATGATATTACACTCCTAAATTGCTACAGAAGATAATTTATTTTAAATTAAACATTTTTATTTGATATTAAAACACATAAAGCCCCAAGAGTGGAATTAGCTATAACTCAGTCAAAGTGAGACATAGAGTTGGAGACTGCCACCTGGATTTTCTAGACCAGACATGCAACACATCACCTCCAAATATCATTCCTCCTGTTCATTTTAGATGCTTATTTTAGGTATAAAGGAATCGCTCACTTTAGCTCTCAACAGTGGGTGCAGAATGCAGTCTGGATGAGTAGAGACCATCCGAGTACCTAAAGCTTGATGAAATGAACTCACCTGAACAGGACACCTATCGGGAACTTCACAGCAATTGAGATGTTCAGGATAAGAGAGTCATACACACTCAAATGTATCTGGAGGTGAAGATGTGAGTAGCGCTTCTGGAAATCACACCAATTCTCTTCAGATGTGTGATGAATGCTTGCAAACATCAACAAAAACCCTATGGATTTTCTTACATTTGTTTGCAATGAGGCAAGCACAGTCTGAATTCAATGCATTGATTAGACACTGTTTATATCAAAACAGGAAAAGCAATATCCATTTGTAGAGAGACAGTGGAAAGACCATTGCTTCTCTCTTGTGATAGACATGTTTGTTGAATTCAAATAAATGAATTGTCTTCTCAAAATAACATGAATATGGACTGGCCCGTAAGAAACGTGAACAGAGCAGCAGTTGGTAACATTTTCTTTTCTTAGTGCTGATGTAAAACATTTATGGCACACAGAGTTTACGAAAATACTGAGATCACATCTAGAACCCAGATTATTTTTCAACCTGAGTCTTCATGCTGGAGCACAGCTGGGGACAGCAGAGATTCCTCATCCCTGTTTACATGTGGTTTAGTTTTGATACTGGAATTGTGTGTAGAAACATTTTTCTTCATATTTTGGTAAACCTAGAATTGGGATGAGGAAACAAAACGTATCTTGTGTTATTATGTATTGTATTTGGAGAGCTGCTCAAGTGGGCACTTACAAGGCAAAACCCATCTCTCCCAAAGGAGGCATCCCTGTACACCATGGGACAATCACACTCAGATCTGCTCCTTACTTCCCACTGACTCCAAAGGGAGTCCAGACAACTGCCTAAATGAGATAAATATTTTCTAGCCAAAAAGAGCTGGGTTGAGGAAGGGCGCTGGACTATAAAGAACAGTGTTTGGTTGGTTTTTTCTGTTTGTTTGTTTGTTTGTTTCTAGCTACAGTGCTTTGAAGTTGCTCATCAGGTTGCCTCTATGCTTGGCAGCTTTTGTCAGGCTAATGGCTTGCTGAGAGGTTCCAGGTTGCAAAGGCAAGAGTCATTCATAGCCCCCTGTATCCCAAAAAGTTCGCAAGGACACTGCACAGGGAAATAGTGTGCGTCTCGACCAGAGTGGATTCCTAGGTAGGAATTCTTAGTTTTAAAAGGAGTTGCTTATCTTCCTTGAGGCAGAGATCACAGTCTGATAATGTCAGAATATGAGCTCCTTCTATTCTTTTTAGTATTTTGACTTTTGATAACGACATATGGCCCTCTGTGAGGACATGACAGTGCATACACATGGTGGCCCCTCTTGGAAGGTGGCCCAGGCTCAGCAATGTTTCATGGCAACTATCAGCATCCACAAAGCCAACTGCAGTGGCTCCTGCAGGAGGGAAGCACAGTCTCATCACACAGGCTGAGACATTTCAGCCTTCCAGAGTCCTGGTGCTGGCAGTGGGAGTAAGGAAAACCTCATCAGGGAGATCAGGATTACTTCTGATGGTAGAAAAAAACTTCCCTAAACTCTCACATACATCCCTGGGGAATGTATACATAACACAGCAGCATACTCCAATACAAACTGTAAGACTGATTCTCAGCTCATACAAGGCTACAAAAACACAACCAACCAACCAAATCAAATATTTTTCTTCTTTCTGTGTTTACTTACTGCTCCTTCTGCCTCAGCTAGCTGACAGGCAAGAGAGGAAACCAGACAAGAAAAAGAAGGTCTTTTTCTGGAGTCAAGGGCCCAGCAGGACTGCATCACACGATAGCTGCAGGAGGTGATACAGAAAACACATTTAGCTGTTGGAGTCTCTGCAAGTGACTATATGGAAGTGCAGAATTTGGATGGGAATCATAGGGCATCAGAACAATTTTATAGAAAGAGGCCAGACTGAGTGTGTTGCATCAGAGGAAAAGATACAGAAAGATGAGGAAAAAAGAAGCTGAGAGAGCTGGGTTGTTCAGCCTGGAGAAGAGAAGGCTCCAGTGAGACCTTATAGCAGCCTTCCTGTACCTAAAGGGGACCTACAAGAAAGCTGGAGAGGGACTTTTTGCGAGGGCATGTAGTTACAGAACAAAGGATAATGGCTTTAAACTGAAAGAGGGTAGGTTTAGATTAGCCATGAGGAATAAATTGTTCCCCATGAGGGTGGTGAGGCATTGGAACAAGGTGGCCAGAGAAGCTGTGGATGCCCCATCCCTGAAAGAGTTCAATGCCAGGTTGTATGGGGCTTTGAGGAACACGGTCTAGTTGAAGGTGTCCCTGCCCAAGCTGAGAGCACAGGAATAACTCCCATCAGCTCTTCCTTATTATTTTTTTCTCTAAGAGGATTCATACCCTCCTGGAACTGAATGAAACATGCTCAATTAAAAAAAAGAAAAAGTTTAGGAAAAAATGACTGAATATTTAGTTAATATCCAAAATGAATACGGCATAACATTGCTTTTGCAAAAAGAAAAAAAAAAAGAGAAAGAGAAAGAGAAAGAGAAAGAGAGAGGAAGAGGAAGAAAAAAGAAAAAAAGGAAAAGGAAAAGGAAAAGAAAAAGAAAAAAGAAAGAAAAAGAAGAAAAAGAAAAAGAAAAAGAAAAAGAAAAAGAAAAAGAAAAAGAAAAAGAAAAAGAAAAAGAAAAAGAAAAAGAAAAAGAAAAAGAAAAAGAAAAAGAAAAAGAAAAAGAAAAAGAAAAAGAAAAAGAAAAAGAAAAAGAAAAAAAAAAGTCTGTGATCTGAGAACAAGAAGTTGTCTGGGAGGAAGGCACCATTAAATACAGACAATAAGACAGTTCTTTCAAACGCATATAATCTTTAGCATTGATCATTTCTGCTTAGGACAAAACCTACCTGATCAAGCAGCCTTTTTCAGAGTTAGAGGAAGATCTCACCTTTTGTGATTTTTTTGAGCAAGGTACAGTGTACAATAAATAAAAGGTCATATAAATAGTGACATAGTAAATATAAATTCCTATGTTGTGCATCACTCAGAAAATACACTTACACGTTTTTTGTAGCATAATATGGTCGGTCCATTTTAAATCCACTTCGTATTAATTTGTAGAAGTTTGAATCAACCTGAATACCAGGGTAGGGATTTACACCTGCAGAGAATATTGGAGAATACATGTTCATTTAGAAGCTGCCAAAATCAAGGGGTGTTCTTTTGTTGCATATCCAACAGAATACATACCCAAAGAGAATATTTCCCATAGTAATATTCCATAAGACCAGACATCACTCTTCATTGTGTACGTCCTCTCGAATAAGCTTTCAGGAGCCATCCATTTTACTGGTAAACGAGCCTGTACAGACAGAGGGAAAAGAGGCCAGGTCATGCTGTGACACAGGCTTTTGAGACATCCCACTGTAGGTCTCACTGCTTGAGTAGGATCAATTCATGTTTGCTATATGAAAAGCTGGGCCTCTTTTAGCAATCCCTTTAAATTTCCCCAGAAGTGAGAAATAGGCACTTCTAAGGAGCCAATTAATCTCATCCATTTTAGATGACTATTTAAGGAGGACGTGAGCTCAGCCTTGGAAGAGCCTTTTTCTCTTTGCTGACTTTCAGAGTGAGTAGCTCGGATGGAGATGTCCACTCTGTACTTCTTCATATAGCTGGAGGATCTGGTGTACTCCACACATATGCTATTGCTTCTGTACTATCATTGTCCATAACAGTGAACAATTCCCAGCACTTCCACCAATGGATTTTAGTGTGCTTTAGAAAGGATATCGGTATCATCTCATTTATAGCACTATCATTAACTTGATTTGGTTAATTATAAGGGCAGGAAAAAGTGACAATTCTGCACCATCTGTACATATATCTATAAAGAATTAAAAAATGCAAAGCTTAGCTTTCCTAGTTCCTTATAATTCTTACAATGGTATGAAAAATAGAGAGCATTCAGGAACCTACATTGCCCCTGACGATGTAGTTGGAGTCGTTCACTACATCCCTGGCAAGGCCGAAGTCACATATTTTCACCACTTTTCCATGGGTCACTAGTATATTCCGGGCAGCAAGGTCTCTGTGGATGCACTTAGAAGGAAAGGATGGATTAACGCTCTGCAGCATTTGGTATCAGAAGAAGATAATTCCCTGGGCTTGTACAGAGCTCTCTGAACTGGTGCCTCCTTTCACCAAAGCTGTTTGCAGAATGAGCAAGCTGGACAGTCCCCGGTTGCTTGTGGCAAGGGGACAGGGCCAGAGCAGGCAGCAGTGTGCAGCCATGTCTTACTCTGGGTCATGCCTGAAACTGCAACCCAGTCTTTCCTATAAAGTCGGGGAAGGAGGTATGGTTCAAGCCTGCCACTGTGTGGCTCTGTTCCTCACTCTGCCTTTTACTAGACTGACCTATTTTTGCTGTCTTTTCTACCTGAGCAATTTGCTACCCTTCATCATACCGATTTGGATTCCAGAAACTCCATTCCTTTGGCAACTTGATAAGAGAAGCAAAGAAGGTCTTCAAAAGTGAGCACATTAAAATCCTCTTCTTCATCTGTTTGCCTGTTTGCATGTCCAGTTTTATCTGTAAAAAATAACCAGGAGTATGAGTTTTCCATGGGCTTCCTCACTCTCTGATTAGTTCTACTGACTGTTAGAAGCATTTTCATGTGCTCCTACAAAGAACATCACAAAAAACATTCTTCTTTCGCATCCTTTGCTCAGACACAAAATAAACGAGAGGGTATTTTCATACTCAAATATTATGTAAAGCATGACCAAAAACATAAGCCTCTGGTCTTAAGTATTGCTGAATGCTTCTACAGCAAAATTTCTGCCAAGAGGGAAGAGAGACATATGATAGAAAGAGGCCTCCTATGTCACTGAATGTAGTCTGAGTAGAGCAAGAATATGGTAAATACATTAATAGCAGAATTACTAGAAATAAAAGCAATTAATCTCCTACCTTCCTCAGAATACAGCACAATCCCATTTGATCTAGATGTCACGTTCATGTTTTGACTTTGTGTGATTTCAAATTCATCCTCTCTGTATAGAGTTGTATTCACACCATACTTCAGGTGAGTTCCCTTCCTGGAATGGGTGACACATTTTCAAAGGTTACACACAATGGGTCACATAACCTTCTGCACAAAAACTGTTTTTCAGTGAAAAAGCATGATCAGTTATTGCTATTAAACATTTGGGCACAGACATGAGTCTTCTCAAAACCGGAAAGAGAATTGTCTTTTGCAGTTCTGTGAGAAGAACATCCCAAGGAGAATCAAATCCTCCCAAGGCACTGCTTATTAAAGTATGTGAGTGCATATTCTCAGCAATTCAATAATTTCACCAGTTTACAGCAGAGCTGAGAACGCAGCTTAAAAAGAGACAGCAGCTTTATAAAATATTAAATTGTTGCTGGATGCTTTACCTGGAATTCTGATTCAAATGGATATTGTGGTAAAAGCTGAAGTTGTGCTGTTTAAAAATATCCGTCAATGTCCAGTGAAACTTTTCTCGCTTGCTCCTTAAGTAGCTCAGTAGGTCACCATAGCAACAATATTCAAATATCAAGTAAATTGGTCCTGAAATAGTTGGAAATGTAAATGCCTCCTACTATCTATAGCACTCTCCACATTAGTGTCCTAATGATGTCCTAATGTCCTAGGACTAATCCATATTAAATGTCCCAAGCATCTCCCTTCCCAGGTAAGTTAACTGGTACCGATGGGCAGGTAATGTTTACTGACTGTAGTTACTGACTGTAATGTCCCTTTGGAAAGTCTGTGCAGCTGATTTTTCCCCATGGTGCGTTTCCCAAGGTGGATTGCAAAACTCTAAGAAGGCACCAAGATCCTTGCCCATACCAAGGGCACTGGGGAGGACAACACAGGCTATAAAGATGCAACATATTGTCTAAACCATATATAGTTCAAGCAAAAGATGGCTTCTGTTAATTATCTTGGTTATGTGAATTTGTATCCTTTGACCTACACTCTTTTGTTTATCTGCATTACCTTCATGCTCTAGAAATATCTCTTTTTCCATAAAGGCCACCTGAAAGCCAAGTGTGCTTGCTGAGATGACCTGTAGGAGGGAAAGACCTTGCTAGAGGATGTGTCTGAGGGGAGCACCAGTCAGATCACTTTCTCGAGAAAGGAAAAATACCTCCTATTCCTGATCCAGGCAGGCCTGGAGAAAAGCCATGACAAGAGAGCAGGAGCAGAATGAATGGCCCAGGAGCTCAGAGTGGTCTAACATCACCCCTGCAAATTCTTACGTTGGCATCACTACTTCTGGCTCAAAAAGATCAACTATATATTTGTGGACATTTCTGCCAGAAAGTCCCCGTCAAGAAAGGTAGAGCACGCTGGAAAAAGACTGTAAAGTCTATCGGAGGATGGATATGAAAGCCTTGAGAAGGGTTATAGTATCACTTTATCCAAGTACAATTAGAAAGGATCCATTTATGTACAGATGCATGGCTTCAACTTTATTTTCAGTTCAACTTTATCTTATTTTGGGCCAGCACAGAACAGTAAAATTGGCTGGGCAAAGGTAGGATTGAGAGGTGGAGAACAGCAGCCTGAGGAATAGGTGATTAATCATGTCTTGGATGATTTTAATACTGCTTTCAATAATCAGTTTCTGATACTTCTTTTCTGTTCAGGAGTCCTCATTAGTCTGGAGGTTTTAATTGGTACCTATCCACAATTGCAAGTTACCTGACACAGTACAAGCTCCTAGTAGGTTCACAATATTTTCATGGCTTCCAATGTGAGTCATCATTTTCAGCTCAGACATTAGAGCATCTTTTTCTGAAGCATCAGGTTTTTCTGTGAAAGTAATAACATAGATTTGGAAATCTCTAATGAAGAAATACAAATTTAAATGATTGTGCTGCTTTGTCACATGCAAGTCTTAATTTCAAATTCATTGCACTGACAGTATATTTGGGAACATCCCAAAAATGTTGTACAGTATAAAAATATTTAGTCAAAGGTGGAAAGTAAATGTGTGCGTGAATGTGTATCATTTGAATGTTTGGGAAAGCAGTCATAAAACATTAATATCTGTCATTTTGGGGCTGGCAAGGAATGACAGCTGTGTACTAAGGTGTCCACAAGCCCAGAAAAAAATGGCAGTCAACCCTCTTGGAGAGAAATGCTAAGAGAAAAAAAATGTCTTAACAGCCATATGGCATGCAAACAGTTGCAATCCAACAGGGTCCTGGCACTTCTGCCAATGTGAAGCTCATCCCATTATGTATGAACAGGTGGGTAAGGTGTGTGTTGGTCTCTTTTCCCAAGTAGCAACTGATAGAATGAGAGGAAACAGCCTCAGATAGCACCAGAGGAGGTTTAGATTGGATATTAAGAAAAATTTCTTCACCAAATGTTTGTCAGACATTGGAACAGGCTGCCCAGGGAAGTGGTTGAATCACCATCCCTGACGGGGTTTAAAAGATGTATAGATGTCACACTTAGGAATATGGTTTAATGGTGGATTTGGCAGTACTAGGTTAACAGTTGGACTTGATGATCTTAAAGTTGTTTTCCAATCTAAACGATTCTATGATTCTATCCACAGGGTTGTGACACTTGGGAACCAGTGAGGCAGCCCTCCTCCTCTGCTTGCTGCCAGGGAGACTCACTCCTGGACACTGCTTTTATGAGAGACCAAGACAGTTTGGAGAGAGGCCAGAGCAAAGCAGCAAGGAGTATTAGAGTTTAAGAAGCCTGACCCATAAGGAAGGATGGAAAGAAATTGCTTTGTGTCATCAAGAAAACTACAGGAAGATGTGCTAGAAGTTTTGCAAACAAGCTAGCTCAGACACAGGGGGCACAGGGACTGTGACAGCTAGGCAGTGCCAGGAGAAAAATGTATCTTACTCCAAAGTCCACAGAGTCACCAATGTGACCAGCAAGCTAATGTGCACTATGAATTCGCATTTGTCCTTTATAGAGCAGAGCAGCTCGATGCTTCCCTACGCAATGCAGATCTTTGGTGTTTAGGACAAAATGCAACACATTGCAGGAAGAAGACACTTCAGCAATACCTTTCCAAACTGAAATAGGATTTTGAAAGCATTTTGACAGGATTTTGAAAGCAAGCATTTCTGAGGTGTAGCTGCTAAATCTGTATATAAAGTGATTTCTTCCACTACCACTTCTGCTTTGGAGCCGACAGAATACATCACTGCTTGTGAAAGGCACTCAGAGCTTATCATACCTTTTAGCATTTTGACTGCGACCTGGACTGAATCTCCAGCATTGCTAATTCCATAAGCAGTTGCATTAACCACTTTCCCAAAAGCCCCAGAACCGAGGACCTCTCCTACAAGACACAATATTCCAACGTTATTTGTAGCTAGTACAGCACAGGCTACTACTCCAGCATTGTGATGTGCCTTGTGGACTGCTCACCAAATTCCAGATTTTCCCTGGGAAATTCCCATTTGAGATCATATTCAAATTCTCGGAAGTCGATGTAGATGTAATCATTATCCAATGGACCTACCATCTGTATCATTTGCAACTGGCTTTCATATCTAAATTGCTTTAGAAGAAAGAAAAAAAAAGTGGAATAAGTCTTAGAGAAGAAGAAAGAGCCTGGTAGGAACAAAAGAAGAAGGGGCAGAAATTTATGTTTGCTTTTACCTTTCTGTACTTAAGAAAAATGATCACAAACAAAAAAGCGATCAATAGGAGGAAAAATCCAATTGAGGCATAGAATGCAGCATTGTCCAGGGGGGAAGAAACAGCTCCTGCAACTTTAAGAGATAAGTATTACTACTCACTGAATCAGAGCTTGTGTGTGTGCAGCTAAAGGTGCAAGTAGAACCCACAGTGGTTTTGTTGTTTTGGCCAGTTTGCAGTCCTCTCACACCTGAGCCTCCTCAGCACAGGGAATGAAATGGAGCCATGTGCAAAGCAAGGAGCTGGGCAGGAGGTGTCAAGTGCTGGGCAATTCTGACATCTGTCTTTCATTCAAAAAAAATGCTACACCAGTTAATAAATCTAAGTGCATGGAGATGTTAGTGTGGTCCATGGATTGGACTTTGTGAACATAAACAGGAATAAGCAATTCCTTCTCTCATCGCATCTCCCTCCCGTTTCCCTGTGCCTTCCCCCAAACACTGTACGTTAGGTACCAAGGCACCAGTTATCAGTGGATGGACTGGACACAACCTGCTCAGAGCATTTATCTGTTGCTCAGCCAGAAACTCTCTTAATAAGTCAATACCACACTACAAGGCTTTGGTGGGTAAGTAAATGTTACATGAGACCTGTCCTCATATTCACATAGTTTCTAAGAGTGTAAGTATCATGCTTACTTTCTATTGTAATTTCAACATGAATGCTCAAACTCCATCAGTGGTCACAGCTTTTGCCAGCTGTAGCCAAAAGCACCAAACAGCTTGTTTGTCCATTACAAAGGAAATCTCTGTACTGCAAACATCTGGATCTTTCAATACACTTCCGAGGTGCCACAGCATGTTTCCTGTAACTAAAATATTTTGCTCTATGGGATGGATATGGTGCTACAAGTATAAAATGTATGGGCAAATAATCATATTGACTTGTTCAACAAGGAAAGAATCTGTCATGTCACCTCCAAAAAGAGAGATTGAACAGTGGTTCTCAAATCAGGCCTTAGCCTTCTGCCACCCACTTACAGAGGTTTAAGAAGGTCATTCCCCTGGTATTCACTCCTGTTTCCCAGACAGGGACTGTCCCTTGAGTGGGTCTGTTGGCTCAGTCATGCTCATGCTCGGGCATGCAATGACCTCCATGAGGTGAGGAGAGCTCCCATGGGCTTTTCTGGCAGCACCACATTGATGTCCAGGAGAGGAACAAGAGCCAATACCTGCTCCCAGCTACCAAAGTGGCTTAAGCTCTTCCCAAAGCTGATGAGCTCAGGTTTCAGATATGGATTACCAAGAGGAAATAAAAAGCAGACCCCATGGCTCCAATCTGCACCTCCTACTAATGTGAAATTCCTGCTTGTTTTAATGAGGGGAGCCCCCACTTCGGGACCAGGGAAGACATTATCGCTCTCTCACCCATCATTTCCCACACAGTGCTTGTATTTTACCTGCAATGCCATTGCATGGTCAGGCGTCAGCTAGATAAAAAATACTGTAAGTTCTCCATGCCAGCTTTAACTGAGAAAACCTGTGTTAAAGCACTTGTTCATGGTACCTGCCAGGTTAATTAAACTCTTTTTGCAGGTTGAACCGGCAGAATTGTTTGCACAGCACTCAACAGAGAAGGTTGTTGTTGTCTCCTTTATATCTAAAGTACTGCTTGAAATCCATGACCCCAGGGATTTCCTCTCTGGCAAGAAGTTGTGGATCCCCTCAGTGATTTCTTCTGTACAGCTGAAAAAGAAAGCAGACCAGTTTTGATTCTTGGCTCACAGTGGCATTTGCCAGAGGAGGAGCTGGGATGCTTCAAAACGTGACTTTTGTCTGTGTTGGAAGTGAGGGAAGAAAGGAGGGACAGATGGGCTTGTTTTTTATTTGTCACTGTTAGAGTGAGGCTTCAGACCAGTTGACATTCTTATTTTTTGGTGACGGACATGGCAGGGTCAGCAGGGGGTGAACTGGGCTCCCTATCTTCTACACTGGGCTCACTCCCACTCTCCTCCACTGCTCTGGCAGGACACCTGCGCCCCCTGACCCCCATGGCCATCACCAATTCACAGCTGTCATGACCTCCCCTATCACATCTCTTCCCACTAGTTTCACCTTTACCTCAAACACTCAAAGCACAGAGCAGCTCCAAATGAGCTGCCGCTAAAATAATAAATACAAAATGAACCCACAGTAGAAGTTCTAACTCCTTTTCCTGAGAGTATGTGATTTCAACCACAAAGTTTCTCTCACTCATGATGGAGAGCATTCACCCATATTAATGACTTATTTAAGACCTGATAGGTAGAGGGAATGTTACGCATGAGGGAACGGAAGGCTACACAGAGAAAATGTTGACTTTTAGTTTTTCTATAATTTCTTGGCTTACTGCCTAGTTTACTGTCCACGTAAATAAATGAGGAAGTAAGCAAATAAATAAAATTTATTCAGCTCTACAAATGCCTACTAGTTCCTACACGTGGAAGTTCACAAGGAAAGAAATGTCACAGCATTTTCTTTCCTGAAAGCCGTTTGGAGGAGTATTTTGGAATCATTAGCTGGATGTTTTCTTTCCTCTTCCATTTCTGCACAAACAGATTGATGTTAGAAGCCTTTTCAGAGGTATGGATGAGAAAATGGTCTAGATTTTTTTTTTTTTTTTTTAAAATCTAATTAAAATACTTAGAACTTTATCCACAATCTCCCAAGAGATAACCTGACTCCAAACTCTTATGCACCATGGGATTATTAGTTGTTTGGCACATCTAACATAAAACCTGCAGAATTCATAAAACAGCTCAAAGCTATTTCAGCCTATTAGGGCCTGACTTATTGCTCTAAATAAATAGAGGAAACGGAAACACTCTCAATAACTTTACTGGCAACACTCTCACTGATTTACTGGCTTTGGTTACAGGTCACCATAACAGACGTAGTAACCAAAGCTTAACTAATGAATCAAGCCCCTATTAACCGATGCATTTCCTGGATGTTCTCTAAGTTTGACAGGCCAAGAGAAAAACTTAGATTTGACTTTGTAACTATCTAACTGTTGATATAAACCCAGTGGGGTTTATTTCAGTGTAAAGAGCCTGAGATACAGACCTTTATAGACTTCATTTGATGTCAATTAAAAAAAAAAAAAATTGAAAACTTTGCCTAGTTGTGGTGATTCAGTTCTCCTGGAGTGGGCCACCATGTCCCCTTGCACAAATGGTTGAGGGTGCGTTTTACACTTAGTTTCTTACAAGCCAGTCTTCATTTGACCAAGGATATCTTGGATATAGTCTTAGCAATGGATCAAAAAGAAGGAAAATTATTTACTTGGATGAGTTCAGTTCGGGACAGTTCCTCCAAACCCAGGATGAAGCAGGGTAACTGTCGGCAACACAAGAGATCTGCTTGAATGACAACTGCACTGTTACTTCAGGCTTTCCTGCAACAAGATAACACAAAACAATTTCTGCCAGCACTTCAGTGGCCAAAACTTTTATGTTTATGTGGCAATGCTACGTCTGCCAAGACAAAGATCTGCTTCTGTGTTTTCAAAATGGCCTGATTGCATGTCACTGTGAGACCTGGGTGCAGGTCTTGGTTCTCCTCCTTCCTCCAGCTCTGTGCCTCAGTTCTGTGGGATGGCATTGTGGGCAAGGCAAGGGGTGCAGCCACTTCTCTGTGCAGGCACAGCCAGACCAAAACAGCGGCAGAGCCAAAATTAGAAGTCTTGACTTCTGCTTTTCTGACTTGGAGAAAGCGGTTGGCTCTAGGACTCCCCTGCCACCCCAGTTCTGGGTGTCTAGCTCGTACAAAATACGCACAGAGGTATAAATAATATATAATAAATAATGCTCCCTGACCTAGAGCAAGGGTGAGATGCTGCAGTCACGTGGCACAACTGAGACAACCAAGAGCACTGGGCAAGACTGTGCAAGTGTGTGAATCATGGGCAGGGGTGCACAAGGCAGCACAGCCCTGGCATACGTGTCACACACCAAAGAGTCTTCAGACAAACTGCATTAACTCAAATGCTCTTGGAAAAAAATTACATAAACACACCATAGAAAGTGAACACCTGATGAGGATAAGTGTCTCCACTCACTGTGTGTCTCATGTGGTTTCTACAGCAGTCACTTTTATTTTGGCTCTGTAGAGTTAGAATACAGTTACTGTATTTTACTGAGTTCCTGGGCTTTGGGGTTTTCTTAAGAAGTATTAATTTTCTCAGTATATGACTAATTTCTCATATTCTGTCCTTTCTGTTTATGGCAGACTAAAAGGAAGAGAAAAAAAGCTTAATAACATCCTCCTCCTTCCTCTGTTCTCTATCCCTGACTAACACAAGAAATATGACCCACAAGCAGCTGGCATTCTTCCCCAACTCAGTGCCTGGATTTCAGTAGTGCAGCACAGAGAATCACATTTTTGCCTCGTGCTTCTCCATTCTTAACAATAAATCTACGTAAATGCAATGGGCAATACCAAGGGAAAAGCAACATATGAAATCCATTTATATCAGTGGTAAGATCACAGACTTTGTTAAATCTTCACAGGAATTGTTTTCTCACTTACTTCTCACATACAGAGTGAATTTTTTGGTCTTGACCATGTCATCATTTTCAGCATAAAAGACATATATCCCAGACTGGTGCTGATGGTTGCAGAACTTTGATGAAATGCTGTGGAGCAAAGAAAAGACAGGAAAAGGACAAAAGACTGACTTGAAAAATATTTAAAATGTAGTCAAGACTATATACATTTGAAACAAATCAACATCTTCTAGTGAGGAACCCAGCCTAAATGATTTTTCATTAGAGAATATAAACCCCAGAATATAACCGTTTTGATAAGATAATATATTTTTCCTGCAATATTGATTTCATTCTGCAATTTGCTTCATAGTTCCTGGAGTCCATGTGGGCTGTCAGGCTCTGATTTTATTTCCAGTCCATTAGAAGACAAGGTATATATCACATCCAGGCACAGACGGTAAGACCTGCAATGGATCAAACTCTCTCCAAAGGATTTTGATGGGAGTTTGTAGCTGATATGATAAACAGTATTAGGAAATAACAATGACAGCTAGGATCATACAAGATAAATCTCTCCAAGCAGAAAGATCTGTCAGAAAATCAGAAATGAAATCATCATCACAAGTTCATTATTAATGAGACAAAGCACCAACCATCAAGATATTCCTGTGGGAGGAAGGCCAGCATCCTACTAATCCCTATGGAGATGACAACAAACCAAGACTCAAACCATGCAGGAATGGCTTGTGCCAATTGAAGTGGTGAGGGAGGGCTCTACCAGGTCCCTGGACAAAAGCTAACAACGGAGCATTGCACAGACTTAAAGATTTCTGCATGACCAACTTCTTGAGTTGCTGTTTGTAAGACATGGGATGAAGTAAAGAGAAGGGAATATATCATCTTAGAGGGATGGCATCCTATTTCTGTCCCTTTGACTAGGTTATTGTCATCAGGTCAATTGTCATATTTAAACTGCAGCTATAGCAACTCACCAATGTTAGAAGAAAACTTAAGAAAATCTCATCTTAAGTTTAATTGCTGGCTTTTTGGGGCCAGATGTTTTAGCAGACTGCTCAAGGAAAACTGGGCAGGAGTCCCCCAGTGCAACTTCAGTGGTAAAGGCAAGCAGGCATATCAGGGAGTTTGAAGCAGACAGAAAAAAAGACAGCATATACCAGTAAACTGCAAAGTAAAATAAAGCAGTAATGAGCTTGGAACAAGAAATCCAGGTAGCTAAAATCAGGGTGTTTCTCATTAAGCAAGATGTATACAAATGAACTAAGAGACCAAATATCATCTTGCAGTTCTAAACCAAGAAAGCTCAGACCAAAGTCACCAGCAATTTTGCCTTCTGACTAAGGCAACACTTCCATATGGTTATTGACTTTTGAATGTCTTCATCTGAAATGGCCTTACAGATGCCTCAGAACTCAGAGACTTTTTAAAAATCAGACCTCTTTTAAGCTGCCTCAAAATGGATACTGAAGGCCAGAGAAACCACAAATCATTTGTTGCTTCTGAAATCTCAAGTCTGAAGAATTAAATCCTAATGAAATGAGAAAGTAATTTTAAAAGAGTGTCTTTGATACCTGAAAACATAAAGGGATGTGAGATAAATATTATAAATTTAATATAGGTCATCTGTGTATGAAAACTCATTTGCTCTTAGAGGGGAAGTGAAAATCAGCAGTGTCCTAAAACAGAGAGACAACAAGAGCAAATAGAAAACGGACATTCTGAAGGAATCTCTGAAAACACTTAAGGGCACTGACAGGAGAGATGAATCCTTAGGGCTTGAAATTAAAAGTTAAAGAAGGGGACAGAGTTAATTAATAAAATTTAATATGATCTGTAATCAGGAGGAACAAATTGATAAGGAAATGGCAGATATTAAAAACCAAAAAAACAGGAAATGAAAAAGGATATGAAAGGAATAAAGTAGAACTGTTGGGAGATGGGATTACACAGAAGCCACCTAAAATTGGCAAAGTTAGGTTCGCAATGCATTAAGATATGTGATGACCTTTTTTCTTTTGTTTTGAGAAACCTTCTGCTCAAAAATCACATAGAAATCTGTGGTGCTACAACTCTTAGGCAGAATCTCCTGACCTCCCTACTCTTTGCTGCTTCTGGGAACTTTAAACTGAATGAAATATCTACCCCTACTCTCTTTCCTCAGGTGTAAGACATCTCTATCCAATGCTAGCATTCAACCAGAACTGGATAGTTTTGGGGGATGTTTGTACAGAAGAATGTACTTGTCAAACGAAATAATCACCAAATTAATGTATTTTTCCCTCAATTATATTTTTCCATAAAATAAATAGAATGATAAGTAAATGCAAAGTATAATTACCTAAATGAACATTTAAAAAAAAAAAAAAGTGTTTAACCAACAGTGCAGTCAGATGGATGGCTGAGCTGCCTGTTTGAAGCAGCCTCCAGGCCAAGCTCGAGCTATGGCTGTGGCTGAGCCGGCCCAGGACACGCTGCTCCGGGGACACAGGCTGGACATTTCCCCATCCTGCAGGTGGTGATCAGCGCTCAGCAACCACCACTCCTGCACTGCACAGCCTATCTGAAGTGACTCATAAATCCCAGGCCACCAGCGGCTGCACCTTACGATTAATGAGGGTTACCTAAGCTATTAATATATCAGAGTTCTCACAATTGTTCTTGTTGGCCCAGTCGATAGCACCTTCTTCCTATCTGGACTGAATTTACACCAGCTTTCAATCATGCAAGCAAAACTGACTGCTGCTCTTACAAGCAGTGAGAAGAGGTCCACAACAGCCGCAAAGCAAATCAGCTCAGCATTATCAGCTGGAGGGAGGTACCTATGGGACAAGGATGAGTAAATGCTCACAGCCTTCTCCTGAGACCTCATTTCCCAAATCATGCTTGACCACAAAGAACAGATCTGCCTAGCCCATGTCAGGCATTGCAGATTAGTCACTAACACCCACCCAACACTATCAAAGTTTGCTGACAGCCCTCACTTTATCAGCAGGGACAGAGTTCCTATGCCATTGCCAGGAGATGACAATTCACTAATCTGAACTGAGTTGTCTCTGAACCTTGTGAAAGTCTGACTCCAATACACCATCTGATGCAGACGAAAAGACCAGTCTGTTGTAAAGATGACTTGACAAGCTAGCAGATAAAACTAAGTGTACCAAAATACTACGGAAAGAAACAGTAAAAAGTGTAATCAAGGATGTGACACAGTTTTATGCAGATGCAAAGCGAGGTTTTAAAAATATGAGAAGAAATCAGTGCAGGCACCTTAACCCGTGCCTAGGTGCTGCTTAGCTTCAAAGCTAAAATTTTAAAGGAGTAGCTTGGCTTTATTTTCATTGAGGTGAGTAAGAGCTGTTACCTTGAAAACCATGGGACTGCTCTGAAAGAAACTCTGAAGGAAATTAGATAATGTTATCGAGAAACTAGAAAGCCTAGGGAATGGAGAAAACATTAGCCTTAAACAGGATTCATGCCAGAACTTCATTGTAGGAAATAACAGAAAAGGTAGATAACTAACAGGTTTATTCAAAACATGTTTTTCAGTAGCAGAAGAATATATGACCTGGGTAATGAGGAGAACTGGCATAGGCAGAGCTGAACAGATCTAATGGTGGCCTGGGAAACTATGGGGCCCTGGATTTGATTTGAGCAGTTTGAAAGACATTGGGAACATCATCAAGAATGAGATGACAAAAGAGGAACACATGGAACTTGTAAGCCAGTATGAAAACCACAACAGATCTGCAACTGAGAAATTATGTCAGAGAGAAAGGGAATGGCAAAATGCATGCAAACTAAAGGGTGGCTAGAGGCATAACTTTCCAAAGGGTTTATTATAACATGGAGAATAAAGTGATTCTAGAAGTTATCTGCATGAACTCTTTTTGAAAGCAAAAACAATGTTTGAGTGTCTTTTGTTAACACGGCTTCATCACGTGGCCCATCCACATTTTAAAAACACAAAGAGAGTACAAAATATGGACACTAAGTAGTCCAAATGAGATATAAAGAGTAAACATTATTATATCAAATTATTCCAAAATACTAAAGTACCTGCGTCCATCCACGCTGTAACTTTGTTTACATGAAAAGGCTTTTTCGGAAAATAGCCACATGCATCTAACTGGGGGATATGCTGTAAAGTTAACTGCAAAGCAAAATTCTTCCTCACCAATTTCAAAATCTTCTTTAGAGTCAGTTATATTTATAAATCCCTTTTCTGGAAAAAAAAAAAAAGGACAATATTAATATTTTATTACAAAGGCTGGACTGCTTAATGAAGGAATTTTGACATCTGTATGTTTTTAATTTTGGCTATCACAAGAAAAAAACCCACCATGTTACATCAGAAAAGGCATCCTGTTAATCAAAATAAGATAATGCTTCAAAACAGCATTGAAAGGATCTCACTGTGTTTAGCTGCAAGCAAATGATCTGAGACTGCTGAAATTGCACATTGGGTCAGACCAGAGCCCTTCCAAAATGGTTGAACATTTCTTCCCCATCCACCCTACAGAGCCACAGGCCCAACAATGTCATTATTTGGTTTGGTTTAGGTGTGTTCCAGGTGTTAACAGCTGCATTTCCTGGCTTTCCTCTGGGAGGGAACAAAACCAGGTGGCACCACCAGAATGATAAGATGTTGATAGTAGTTGTTTCTCTTTACCTGAAAGGAGTTGAAGATTTTGCAAATGAGTCTTGTAGCTGCTCCTTTATTTCTCCATCTAAATTAGACATATTTTATGCAAGACAACTGCAATATGAAAAGGTATTCTGAAGAGGTGCATGAACATCTTCATACCAAGTACCAAGCTGTTGGTACTTGCCCTGCTAGGGTGGGATTAGTTTAACCTAATGGAGCTGTCTGAAGTTCAGTGACCCACCTAAGTTACTTGTTTGGACCTCTAATAGACTCAGTGGAATGAGACAGGCATGTCCAGATGTATCTCATCCTAAAACAGAAGGTAACAAAACATGTACTGAACTGCTTCTGGAAATATCTGTTTCTTGACACTGACTGCTGAAGCAACCGAAGTCTCTGCTGAGGCTGGACCTCTCATGAAATGAAATTAATCCCACCCAAGGAGACTGAACAGCAGACACATTTGGGAGGAGGCTGTCCTAAAGGCATTGGTGGGGCTAGCATCAGTTCTGTAAAAATCACATAATCATATACGTTGGAAGAGATCCCTGAAGATGTCCAATCCAGCTTCTATCCAGAGCAGGTCCAACTAGATGAGGTTGCTCAGAGCCATGTCCAGCTGAGTTTGGGTATTTCCAAGGAAGAAGACTCTACAAGTTCTGGGAAACTTGTTCTAGACTTTAAGCAGTCACATGGTGAAAAACTGCACCATTGAAATATTGCTGGACTGGGTTTTTCATTTTTGAGTGTTTTTCTTCTGGTTGTAACCCTATATTCTGCTTGGCATGTTTTATCTCTGTCTAGCTTACTGGTTCAAAAAATGCGATCTGGAAACTCCCACATAAACCACAAAATTTTCAGTATTTTAAACCAAGAAGCAATTCCTTTCATGACTGCTCTGCTACTTTTTGATATTAAAGGCTTCTTGGTTTTATAAATTGGACCTTCATCTTTTGAATCATCTCTTGGATCTCAGCCTTCCAGGCAGAATGTCATCTCTGAGTGTACTGTTAACAACACAACCAGCCAAGAGTAAAGGCTTTCTCCAAAAGTGCACACACAGACCTTGGAGCAGAGTATGCCATTTTTCTGGAAAACAACTCAAAAGTAGTTTATTTCTTGAAGGAGAAAGAAAAGAGCACGTTATTGCTTGGCTTATCATTTTTTGGCAGGTTTAAGTGTATTTCTGCCAGAGAAACAGTGAACATAATTATTCAGTAAAGACAGAGAAGTGAGATGAAATCCTTGAGACTGGAATATAAGCTTTCAGGTCTCTGTATTAGTCATATTTGTTTATTTGTTGCTTTAAACCTAACATGTGTTGCAAAACAGCATCAAGATTGCATAGTGTTAAAAATTCTTTATTCAACACGGGTGGAAATTGAGCATAAGAACTGCAGAAACAAAGAGTTTAGCAGGTCCAATTAGCACGATCTCAGTTGTGCTTTGAAGTGGCCCAACCACCCTGCCTGACCTGACCAGCTACATGACATGGGATAAGTTGGTGAAACATCAATTAGCAAAGAGCAAACCAGAGCTGTCTGTCTGCAAGGCCTTACTAGAGATTAGAAGACCTCCCATCAATGTAGTTATGCTAGCCAGGCTCCCTAGGCAATGCAATATGTGCCAACCAAATGTTTTCTCTTGGTTAAGTTATATCATGATGATTCCCAGTAAAGTTATGGGTGCTGAATCATGCACACTGATGGTTTAACGGTAGGACACTGGTCATTTTGGGAACTAGCTAGCATAAATTCAAACCAACAGTGGTTGTCATTAATACATTAGGCTGGGGTGGATTAGAAGCACAGGATGTCCCTGTATGACCTTGGAGAGAGAAGCACAGCTGATAGCTAGGTATGACAACATCCGGCCACTTTAATCCACCACGGAGGTAAACAAACAGATTTTTTCATCAGCAAAGCCAAAGAGACTGCAAAGGTTTTGTTGGCATAAGGGGTATTAAGGAGGGTACAGACAATCATCATAGCTTGGCATACTCCAGTCAAAAAATACCCCACTCAGAAATACAGCCAGGAATATAGACAGTGATTGAAATATCTTGTGTTAACATGACACATGTTCACACTTGATAGTTTATGGATCCAAGAAGCCACTATTTCTGAACTGGGCATCAGTACTGAGAAAGAAGAGGATCTTGCCCTACCTCCAAACTATCCCCTCACTCCTACTTTCCTGTTTATTAAGAGGATGTGTGTAGAAAAAATGGCCAGGTATCATACTGGGTTATTGTAAATGATGACAGAACTTTCTGCTCAGTGGTAGGCAGAAACGAAAAAGAGGATACTGTGTGGGGAAAGTGATTTCTGAAGAGATTGGGGTAAGTACTCTCACTTCCTACTATTCCCTTGTAAACTCTGAGAGCAACTATATCAAAGGTCAAACGTGTGATGAGTGCTTCAGAGTGTTGTGTTCTCAGGGCTACAGACTCCAACTCCAAGCACAGCAGGCAGAAAACTACTCCCAGTGCCTACTCCAGCAACATGGTGCCAACTACAGCTTTCCTTTTTATGCCTTATTTCCAGACTTATGTTTATTTGTATATTATTTTCTTCTGAGAAAAAAGGTTCGCAGCTGAGGCTGTTCTGGACTAACATCAACATTGATGGCTTTTAAATCAACATGTTACTTAAGTAGAATGAGGTTTCCTTTGGTATGGTTTTGATTTTTAAATTTTTCAGGCCTTGGTATAGCTTGGTGTTAGAAGGATGGTTCCCTTCAGTGCCTGGGAAGCAGGAAACATGCAGAACAACCAATAACACTGGAATAGTTGTCTCTCTAGTTGTCTCTCTAGTTGCAGGTTTTCCTTCAGATCCATCACAGCTGCAGCAGCACTTCTGCACAGCACTTTGCCAGCACTGCCAGTACTTGCTATTCACCATCTCTCTGGGCATACATTCTCCATTAAGACAAAAGTTTTAATTTCTCTTTTGCTACAAGTTTTACAGGTTTCAGAGCTAATATTCTTCCCCAGATTTACTTTCCCATAAAGAATTTGGCAAACCCAAAGGGCCATTGTCTGTCACTCCTTTATCATAAGAGAAAAAGGTCATTTCTTGCTTGTTCTGGGTTTTGAGAGGGAGAGCCCACCACCGAGAACCTTTCAACTGTTTGATTCCTTCCTGGAAGACCCAAGTCAGGCCTGGTACAGAATTTCTACTTGCTGTTTTCTGTATAAGAGCCAGGAGCACCTGAAGAGACCATGCGAAACAGCAGAACAGTGACGATGAGAACTTTTGCCTTATCTCACTCGCTCCAAAAGTGGAACCAAGGTGGGATGGAGGTGCCGTACACAAGTGAAAAGGAGATGCAGTGCGAGCAAGTGGTGAGGAGACTGAGGCCATGACCACAGCTTTTCAAAACCCATACTGGAGTCACAGCAGGACATTTCTGTCTCACATCAATTGAGACCAGTCACTGGTAGTTCCAGACTCAGGCCAAACCAATACATATAGCATTAATAGCTGAACATGTGGGGCAGATAATATATCTTATATTCTCAGTCAGCTCCAGAAATTGTATTTGTGCAGTGTTTTATTATACATGCAGTTGTTCGTATCTGGTCTGCAGCTGCCTACATCTGAGTTGGTGGCACAGAAAAGGGCCACACGACTACGTTAACCCCCCTACCCAAGAAGCCCAAGGCACAGCCCCTGGGAACTCTATAGCTTTTTGTCCCCACAAAAAAACACTACAGCTTTGCATCACACCAGCCGAGAGTCATGTACAGTAACAAGAGATGCATTCCAGCCTCTAGAAATTCCATTGCAGCAATCATCCAGACTAGATCTCTAAACTGTGCCATTTCATTTCACTTCCAAAAGCACCGTCTTTTAATTTAAATTATTTGAAAGGCAATATAAAGAAAAGGTTGATTATCTTCAGGTACCTGACTGACTCAGTTCATATTAATCTCTTGGCTTTCCGGGACAGCCAATAAGTGCAAACAGGCTTCTTCCTTATAAAAGGAACTACAAAACACACCCACAAGCAAAGAACTGCCGCATGGAAAACAAAGCAAAACAACGAAGGGACAAAATTAACACTGGGGATTGGAATTACCTAAAACTCTAACCAAGGCAGTTTGATTCGGATGAGCTGTAGAAGAACAGGTGTAACGTCCACTGTTGCTTCTTCCTGCCGCTGAAGCAAACACATACTGGACTCGAATTGCTGAGAGATCTGTTTGATATTCTAATCCTTCAAACTGACGATCCTAGTTTGCAACAGAGATTCCCATTTAATCAGTTTTTAGTGCCCAATACTACCTTTTTAAAAATATGCCCTGTCTTCTTACCTGCTCAACTTCTTTGTTTTCAAAAGACAATTTTATTCTGAATTTATAATTATGGTGAACAGCTCTGCATCTGATCAGCAATGGTTCCCCGACTTTAAGAAGTAATTCAGGTAAAGGCGTTGTTCGTGTTTCATTTAAATCTAGAAAATCAAAACATAGTCACTGAAACAACTATCACTTTGCCTGGAAAAATGCTCAGATCAACATTTTTTTCTGCTAATGCTGTAAAAACATCTATTATTACATTGTAATAATAGTCGGAATTTGGGAAAACTACTCATTAATAATGAAATTAGTAAATTGGATGTCTGAAACCAAGTTTTGTCATAATTTACAAGATGCCTATAAGGCACAGTTCAGCACAGAGTTTAGGTCAGGTCAGGTTTATTTAAAAAACAAAACAAAACAGAAAAACAAACCTGAATTTATCTGTTTACTCATGATTATTTACACATTTATATATTTAGGAACAATTTGAAGAGCATTTCAGTGCAACACGGTCCTAAAAGCATGCACAAAAAGATAACAGATGTTTAGAAAATGTGGAAGGGCAAGACATTTTTTACAGAGGCCACAAATAGCTATTAGAATTTATAGTTTAGACATGAGACAGAGCAATCATATTCACTGTCAGATTTGTTCCAGTGATTACAAACAAGAAGCTTAGCCCAGAAAGAGTACTCAGATGAGCGGTGCAACAGCAACAGGATCCAGCTTGCATGTTACTAAATCTTAGAGGGAAGTTACCTATTGTAAAGAGTCTGCTGCATTCTCTGCCCAGGCCATTAACTGCACAGCACCATATATAAGTTTGAAATAATTCCTGTTGTGCCGCCTGTATGCCATCTATTTCCCCAGTTTCATCATGTATTTTATCAGGGCAACTGCAATTACAAGAACAATTATTCATTGACTCGTATGGTTAACCTCAAGCAAATAAATCTGATAAATCTCCAAGCCATGCAAACAATAGTGGGAAAACTGGATCTCACAACATTAAATAAAAAGGAACTAGGAATGGTGAAGATAAGAAAATTAAAAAGTCACCATCTAGGCAGAAATATGAGCTAAAATGACATGAGTATGCTCAAACTGGGCCATAGACAGGTAATACTGTAACTAAAATCTGTACAAGAGTGAAACCATAGAGGTTGAGCTTTCACATCGTATCTCTGAATTCTCGGTGGTGGGAGCTGCTGCAAATCCAGCTCCTGTTATGAGACCCAGATCTCAAACTGCCACATTGCAAAGAAAGGTATTATTCCCACTGTTAATAGAATGAACTTCATATATTAATAGAATAGAAAAAAAAATCAGAAAATTATGATCACTTGTAACATTTTCCCAGTTCTAATGTATTCACAATTTCAAAAAAAAAGTGAAAAACTAGAGAGAATAGGATACCTTTGATTTGCTCTGGGGATATTAAAATACCAGAACTTGGCATAACTTTTTTCAAGCCAAGAGATGAAAGTTTCCAAAAGAGGACAATTGCCCAAATTTCTAAGAAAAATACGTTGCAGCACTCCAAAAGTGGATCATGCAGGCACAGGTTTTCAATCAGCATGTGGGTGTGCAACACGGCAGAGCCTGTCTCCAGAAATTCTGACCCCAAACCTCTTCTTCTCCCCAGCTCGCTAGGAACATTAACCCTCTCTCTTCTTCAGAAGATGCTAAACTTTTACTCTAGAGATTCAACATGCATATAAATATACATCATACCTATCTTCAGGTGTTTTGCAAAATATCCACTCCACGGAGGGCCGGGGGTAGCTCTCAGATATGCATTCAATAGCATCTGATTTTTCCCTTTTCCTGAAATAGGGTTTGCCTGGTTTCTCTGTCAAAATTAATGCAAATATTTAAGAATACTGAAATAATTTTGAAACAGTGTTTTGCTCATTTCGTAGTACACTGAGTTACAGGGCTGTAATTTGTTTCAAGTTTCAACATCAAGGGAATAGAAAATTATTCTGCCCTAAGGATATTATGGGTTGGTCTCACGAGCTTTTCAGCCTTGATTGCTAAATGCAGTTTGCCTGTATCAAAGGCTTGCCTCTATACACCAGAGAACAATCCTGAGACTGATATTGAAAGGTGTTAATTTGCTGAGGTTGCTATTCATTTCACTAGGCAGGAGCACAGATACCTCACATCTCAACCCTGTGGCTTTTGGTGGAGTATCTGTTGGGACTACAAAGTCTCTACACAAAACCGCATCGCCGCATGCTACTCAGTCAGATCAGATGCACAATGGAAAAACAATGGGTTCTGATAACCAGGAGACTTCTCTATCCCCTATCTGTAACTTAGAGGGGAAAAGCTTCCCAGACGATTCTCAGTCCCCTGAAACTTTCGGGCTCAGACTTGGACTAACTATTAATGTAAAAATTTGATGCATTAAAACTGTTAAAGATTCGACTCAAAATGAAAAACACGGAGTCTGGTTTTAGGTCATTTTACAGTCAAATTGCAGCTTCTAACTAGAAGAGTGATATTTTCTTCAGAGCCATGTTTCCATTGTCTGCAAGGTGACATGTGAAGGTGAAACTAATACTCCTGGCTTTTTAATTTCTTTCTTCATTTACCTCTTATAAACTGGGCCTAGAAGAGATTTTTTCAAGTATAGAGATTCACATCTAAGTTGAAGGGTTCCCATCTAGCCTGGAGGATTTTATGAGAGATGTAATTATGATATTAGATTCACAGGACCAAAGAGAATACAATCCAAGCAATTGATATGGAAAAGATCTTTATCAAGACTGTTTCAACCTACTCTTACTTGCACATGTAATATTTTTTTTTACCTCTAAAGCCTAATTGATGTAGTTGACAAGGTAATTTTTAATTGAAGATTTAATACCCTGCCCCCTCAATGAAGCTGTTAAAATTATAACTGAAACATGCAATAGGCCTTCAAATAAAATGAGAGACTGGAAGCGACACTTCTGACACCTGAGTGAGAAAAAAAGACAAACAGAAGAAATACTGTAAAAACAGGTAAAGAGGAAAAAAATATTATTAGTCACAGTTTATTAAAAATGAGGCAAGTAATAATGCTTGTTGTTGAAAATGTCTCTAGAAGGGTTTGCCAGTTTTTTACCTGTTTGGATTGATGTTTAACTTTCTTTTCTTTGAAATTCCTTTTACATTTTAAAATTTTATCTTTAAATTGTGTCTTTTCCAGACAAAATAATATGGTATTTCTCTTCTGTTAAAAAATATCACGTCAACATGGGTCTTTTTTTTTTTTTAAGATGTTCTTGGACTCCCCTACTTAGAAACAGAAGATCAAACTTAGTTGCAGCAGTTGCCTCTGCATCAAAGATGTATCTTGTGTTGTCCTTGAGAAAATACAATCAAATCTGCTCCAACTGTGAGCCTTTCAAAAAGCACGTACTCTGTCATGAGCATTTAACAGCAGTTAAAATCTCAACTTCTTTAGCACCCTTGTGCTGAGCAGCTGCAGTACTGATGTGTTTCACCCTAAGATGCAATAAGCAAGTAAAGGCTGACACTGAGAAGAGGGACTTCCTCTTTTCCCTTCCCTCAGTGGTGCCTCTTGCTGCCCAAAGAACTGCGAAAGGAAAATCTATGAGAGAAGAGCAAAGAGACCCGGCACCAGGCACAGGTGCAGAAGTGGCAGAGTGGGATGAAGCATGACTTCAGAGTGCCAGAGACCCTAAAATAAAAGGGATATCCTGATGTGGTCCAGATAACAGCCCAGCTGACAACACCAGGAATAAACAGATTAAGACACAAGCAAACAAATCTAGCCTGCGAGCTTTGAGAACACACAAAAGCCACCCTTGATTTGTCCCTTTTGGGACAAGGGCAATCTCTCATAGGGGAGAAGTGAGCTTCATTTACATCTCTATTTTTTCATTTGTGTGGTTTATTGACTGACAAAAGCTGACTCTCATGCAGTTTGTGGTTTTGACTTCAGCCTCTGAAGACAGCTTCAAGTCCTATGAATATCTAGGAGAAGGTTGAAATGCAGCACATGAGAGCTTCATTGCTTTGAACTTGAGCCTCTCCCCTTGAACCTATTGATGGAGTGATCCCTTTCAACTGAGATGATATACTTACTTCGGATGAGAACAGGCACAACTACTGTGTAGTTGCTGTTTTTACTTATGACCGAGAGGGTGTATTTTCCAGCTTGTGCTTCTTTTATTTGAGAAAAAGCCAAAGATGCAACATATCTGTAAAACAGAAAGTAAAGCTGTATTTGCTATCTAGAAAGTAATATGCAGAACACACAATAAAATGTTAGCTCTTTAGCTCTAGCAAAAACCCTTCAGAGATACTAGCATTCATTATTTACATAGCATTCTTCAACTTGAAGTGTTTTCATCATGTATCTTCCTACACAAGCGGCATGTGTGAACTTAACAGGTACCAGAACCTTAACACTGAGCATTGGGAAAGATGGATTTTCTGAGCTTCGGACAACCGGGGAGGTCCACAGGGAAATGCTTTACTTACAGTCCCATCCTACATGTTTTGCAAGGGGAGGCAATAATCCAGTCTCAGGTTCTAGCCCAGGTTTGGCTGTGAGAATTAGGATGCTGTTGTTCCTGATCTGCAGTATGACCCTAACAAGTCACATAATTCTTCGTGCCTCAGTTTCTTTGGCTATAAAATAATGATTTTGCCCCATGAGCACTGCAAAGCTCAAACTGATCAATGCCAGAAGCTCCCTGGAGACCCCATGCATGATGATATACAAATTAAAAGAACAAGATTATTTCAAACTATTCCTGGCTTTGAGATTCTTATGTTTGTGTGTGTCTAAATGACAATCAGCAAAGTGCTGCTGGGTGACAGCACTTAAGAAAGATTAGAAGATTTTAAAAGGTAATGCATATCATTAAATTGGCATAGTCACAGAAAATATTCCATTTGAATTCTGAAAGAAATGATCTCTTAAAGGTTCTTTGATCCAGTACATTCCTTGACTTACCGATTCTCTGAGTCCAATGAAGGTTTACAAGGCTGGCTCTCTTTAAAGAACCAAGAGCATGAAATGACCTCTGAAATGTTCATTATCACTTTTAATTCAATATCTTCAAACAAATTGACTTCCACATTTTTAGTTGGTTCATAGATATTTTCTGTTCCTTGAGAATTCAAATAACACCCAATATCTTCCAAAATTTTAGAAATCTGCAGTGCAAGACGACAGATTGTTAAGTGTTTGTTAGCAATTATCTTTTTGCATTCAAATATTTTAAAGGATGCACTTCTGGAAAAGCTTTCATAAATTAGTAATACCTCATAATGCCAAAATATATATACAATATATACTGAAACAACACCTTCATCATGTCGTCTTCTGTTTTGTTTTTGTTTTTTTTTTTTTTTCATTTCTACTGTCAAACTTATTCATAAATACATTAAATTCTACTGCAGGAGAAAACACTATAGGATTTCTATTGAATTAGTTAATTCTGTTCTCTAGACATATATCGCAGAACCATTTTAGCCAGAAATATGACAATTTCACAGTGATACAGGGTATTCTCTACTCTCATTTTTTGTTTCCTTTCATGTAGAACCATAGGAAGACTCAGAGCTGTAATACAACCTTTCTGTTTGTGACCTCAGTGCAAAGGCAGGGCCAGATTTATTTATTTATTTATTTATTTTTAAGCATTCCACTGCTTGTCACTGCATCATCTACCTAGACTGCTCTGGCTCCTTGGGGCTTTACTAGGCAAGGAACATTTGGGCTTGGCACCTTCGCACCTTTCATTTCCCCACCATTGCGTGTAGCTAAAGGAGAATCGCAAACAGAAAGAGAATATGCCACAATCATTCTGAAAACCACTGACAGATTAATGAGTCTCTGTGCTTAACTGCAGCAAAAGGTGGGAAGTAAATATCTTCATCTGAAGAGCAGCTGTAAATGTCTCCCTTACTTTGGTAGGTGAAATTTACCCTGTGTAAGTTTATGAAAGGACAGAGTTCATCACATCCTCTGCCCGCACTGTGTTTGGCCAGTTGATTCTTCTCATTCTTTGCTCCTTCTTTGTCCCTTCTCTTGATCTGAGAATTATCTAGAGGTAACAGCCATATTCTGCTTTGCCTGACACAAGGACAGCATGGCTTTGACTGGTATACCTTCATTTGTTATCTGAATTATTGATTTATTTATCCAGAAATTAGAAATATTTTATCAGACTAACTTGAAACAAGAATCCTCAGGAAATATTTTAATCACAGGTCTCAGTTGCTTTATAATTTAGTTGCACACCACCTCTTCTTGGCTTTCTGCCATTTCAAGTCAGAAGAGAAGAAAAAAGAATCACATTTGATTCCCTATCCAGCTTTGGTGTCTCAGTCAAGCTTTAGACTAGGCAGGGATTTGTGGGCTTTGCTGGTGTGAACAGAGAGGGATGCAGCTTCCCCATCAGTCCCAGCAGCTGTGGCGCACACACACTCTGTGGCAGGCCACTGATTCACACCATGGCCTTGGCAATCCCCTCTTGAGGACATATAGGTTTTTACTTCAATACATTTCCAGCTATATTCAGCAACATTCAGGCACGCTAATGCGAGACAGCATTAAGGCAGCAACGAAAAAAACAGTTCTAGAGAAAACTAGAGAAACCTGTTTACAGTTTCAAAGTATGAATTGTGATATGTATTTCCCTCTAACCCTCTGTAGTCGTATTTGGCCTAACCCTGGTTATTTTGACTGTGACATCCCCACAGCCTACAGGTTTAGGGTGTTGTAAGCTTCTGGGAAGGTATTTCTGGAATGGATGGGATTATTTTTATAAGCAAGTCATTCTCTGTTAGATTACCTTAGGAGATACTGGTGTCTCTGGTGTTCCTGAACCTTCATCCTTCTGTCTGATAAACACACATGCAATCTCAGATGTGTTTTGCTTCATTGCAGAAGTGAAAGTAACTGCTGTCATAACAAGAACTGTAAAACAGAAATAGAAAACAAATGTAATCATGTCTAGATCTCTGCTCAGGCATAACCATCTTAGTAAAAATAAAATACAACAAAACTGTAGAGAGATTACTTTCTTTTAAGGCAAAAGGAATATGCAGATATACAATATGCTTTTGCAAACTCTGTGTATTGAAGCAGTATTCAGAAAACCTTTCAAAAGCATAGATCCATCATGCTTCAGAAGTATGTTCCATAAAATTGCAGAAAATGTCTAAAGATAAAAGCCTCTATGTGTTCTGGAGGCTCCTTCAGAAACCACACTACAAAACAGGCTCCCTCTTGCAGCTCACTTCTGCATCACCATCTCTGAATGGGCCCTACAGCACCAAACCCTGCAGCCCCAGGCCAGCATTTGCCCATTGTGAGCTGGAGGATCATAATGCACCATTGGCACTAAGGAGATGTCCAGGTCAGAAACACTCCCCAAGCACCCCTCACTCCTCCTCAGAGTGATGGCAAAATAAAGCAATGGCAGAAGAGAGCCCTCAGGCTTGCCTTTGGAGCCCACACTCAGCTCACCCAAGGACTCAAGATCTAGTCTTCCCTTTCCCTTCTCTCCAGGACAGGCTGCATTTGTTCTGATGTATCACACACTCTCCTGAGCCTTTCTGGCATGGTTTTGTGCACCCCAGCAGTTCACAAGTGAGGACCAGGTTAGATGCTTCTTCTGTTGAGCTGCCATTCACAGCCTTATGCTCTTCCCCCTCCGGGAAGCAAACAAGGCAGCAATTACCATTATTTTGAGGAAAGCACATGCAGAAAGTGGAAGGCAAGGAAGAGTAAGCCCATGGATTTCTCCTGTCTTCTTCCTCAGGCCTCCCTGGTTCTGTCATACCCCGTTGTCCCTTGCCAGCTCCCAGCCCTGGCAGGAGAAGCAGATGTCATTTCTCATTACACATAAGGAGCAGTGTGGGAAAGCTTCTGGTGCCTCAAAGGCACCATCTCTCTGCAATGCTTCATGTGAGTCTTTCTGCAGAGACTGCAGCTTGAAAGGTCACCTTTTAGCCTTAAAGGAGCTATATAGTAACTAGGCCCCCAGCATTGCACCATGAACAAGAAAAACAGAAGTAAGACTGCACAACTGGCAGGGCTAAATGTGTTTGATTTCCATTAAGTCCCTAAAGCCAGCCCCCAACAGTACAAATAAGCACTGAATCATAAAATAACATCTCTCTCCTGGCGACCTGGGAATTTTCTGCCCTTGGGTCTTGTTTTTTTGCCCTTTTTTTTTTTTTTTTTCCCCTCCTTCATCTTCTGACATGGTTGGACATAGAGCAAGGTGCAGAGCTGAAATGAGGAAAAAAAGCAAATATATCAGGAAGTGCTTGAACGATTAAATTAATGTTTCTGCAGGTGATGGAAGGAGTAAAACTGGAAAAAGGAAGAAATGAGTAAGAGTTACTGCCATGTCCTCTTTGATGTTTGTACCTTCCAGAGCTGTCTGATCTCTAAGCTGACAACACTTTGACAACCTCTTCTCAGTTCTCTTAGCAAATGTGGATTAAGACTGAATTGTTCTCATTCAGGCACCTAACATATACTTCATTTTGGGTGCCGCCTTTCCACAGTATACACAGGCAATGGTCTGCTTTTGCAGACCTCAGAGGAAGATCCTGTCCATCCATCTGTGATCCCCAGGAAAGGTGAACAGGACTTCTTTAGGGAGATGTATCTCCCTCCATTGGTGATAAAGATGATGGTGGCACTTCTTGAGACAGTGAGTGCCAGAGGGCATCTGAAAGTCTGTAAGATGCATTAGGTATCTACACCAAGCATGCTGAATTCCTCCCCATCAATGCAACCCAGGTTTCCAGCCCTCCCACGAACTTTTCACCAAGTCCTTCTCTGCTCAGCTTTCTCCACTTCTGTTTGTTGGCCACTCTACTTTTCACATTTTTCAAACCAGGGACCATCTCACTGGCTCACAACCAGGGGCTCAGCTGATGGAAACGTGTCTACGTCTATTGATTTCTAAGACACACCAACTGAAAACACCTGAAAATACAACCTCAAAAGTTCAACTCATTTGGCCTGTTAAGCATTCCCTTGCTTCAGCTTTCTATCTGCAAATAGTTTTAGCTTCAGCACAAGCTGAGCCAATTTATCCTGGCATCACTCCACTTTGTTCACATTGCCTTGTTAGCAGGATGCCTAATGCTGCAGTAGGATAGAGAAAGATGTATTTAAACACCAACAGGGAAAAGATTTGCAGCTACAAGTTAGGCAGAAGCAGACAGATGTAGCAGCGAGACTGTGAGTGAGACACGCAAACAAGGTGTCTGAAGAACTGGAACTGCATCTGTATAGAACAGTATGTGGGAGTATATGCTGGAAGAGGGAGTAGCGAGCACCCTGATATGACACCCTCATGTATAAGAGAAAATGGGACTCCCTGACCTGTTAACTGCTAGAGCTTGTCACTGCTGTCCTCTACTTTTTTTCTTGTAAAATTCAATACGGTTTTTAGGGTTAGAAAGGGTATTGTGAACCTGAGGTGATTCCAGCTCCTTTACAGTGAGAAAAAATGAGTAATGTTATAGTCAGAAGTGTTTACATGACACGGAGTAGCCTAAACTTGTGTAGGTCTTAGAGAAACACATTGCATTGACAAAGTAGAAAATGAGAGCATAACTGAGGCTTTCAGAAGAAGCAGGATCTAGAAAATAAATATTGAGAAAATGGTAATGCTCTGATTCACCATCTTGATCTTTCAGCTTCTAGCTCGCCTGTTCAGGACTGTAGTTATGATCTGCATGTCAGTCATCCTCCCAAAAGCTCAAAGTAAGAACAGCAGAGAATGAAAGCACTGGGTAAGGAATATCAGATATGCAGTGTACATAATCATGTTGTGTATTGCTGAACTGTAGTGAAGCTGGAATGGAAATAAATTGCTGCCTCTAAACAATGTTTGTTTATGCCTGCTTTCCATCTCCATTATCTTCTTATAGGTTATACAAAAATAAGTGCAGTAGGAGAAATCTTATTCTCACTGAAGTCAGACAAACCTCTACTTGCCGGAAACTGAGTCAGGATTTCATCAAGATGTGTAGACACATATATGGGGAAATGCCTGTACAAGTCATAAATTGGGCTTCCATGTTATGGTGCTGAGAAGAAAGGACTGAATCTACTGAAGAGATATCAAACCAAGAAAGTATGTTTAAGCTAGTTCAGCTATCAGATGGTTCACCTAACGGAACTGCTTACAAAATTTTATTCTCAAATGGGAGATGACTAAATTAGCCTTTGGAACACTGAGAAAGCCACTCCAAAATATGTTGAAAGTCTGAGTTCATCGGAAAGAGATTAGCTGAGGAACTGGAAGACTGTGAAGGATGAAGGGAAAACCTTTCTCTTTGTACCAAGGATGCATCTTGTGTTTTTGTTCAGCTCAGGGTGCTTAGTATAATATTTTACATAGCAGTCGGGCCTTTCCTAGGCATAGAACAATCTTCTGCTCTGCTTTACAGCTCAGGAGATTTACATAAAGCAAACAAAGTTTTGCTTCTTATTTGGCTGCAGACTGTTTTCTCTGGGTGAGAATCTCTGGATCAACTTTCTAAAATTTTCTTCCTGATGAGGGAAAGTAGAAGGACCCTTTTTTGTAGGAAAGCCACAGTTGTCCCACAGTCACGTATTGCCAGAAACAAATCTGTCAAAGTGGTGACATTGATGAGCCTAACACACATACATTAACTATTTAAAAAACCCCACACCTTTGCATGTGGCTCCCTTTTCCTCAAAAGAAACTTGAGGTGGATCCTGAAGTGAGAATTTTACTCAGCATAACTACAATAAAAATCAGAGAGAGGTAGGATAGGTAGAAAGAACTGATCTTAAATTAATTCTTACCTCTTGACCATATATTATTTCTCTCCCATCAAACTTAACTTTTCTCCTTCATCAACTTTTAATGCACCTTCCTTCCTTGGTGTCTTCACCCTTTCAGCTTAACTAACTCCCAGCTTCCAAAAAAATGCAACCTGCCTGTTCATTCCTACATGATGATGGGGCCAGAGGTGTTGCTCTGTGTTGCGGAATAACAACCGTGTTAGAACAAGGTTTAACAAGCAAGGTGGGTGACAAGATGTCCCTGTTGCAGCTTGTGCTAATTGTGACTAGTTGTTGTAACACTAAATGGGGTATGTATAGGTCAGGAACAGTCACTTATCTGGTCTTACCAGTTAATTACAACAAACATCACGTGAACTGATTTAGTTATTTACAGCCATGTTCAAGCATGACTGACATTTGAGATGGAAAAAAAATCCTATAGAATGTGGTAGCTCTCCAGGAGGGTTTGGTGGAAGGGAACCAAGAATCTCTAAACTTGGATCACTGAGTAGGAAAGCAATGAGAAGAGGGGAGCAGGGGACGCTGTGTCGTTTAGGGAAGTGCTTAATTAGGCTCCGTGCACTGAGTCAAAAGCTAATAATGAGAAACAACACGTATTATATATCGTCCTGGAAGGCTATTGTCGCCTGCCAGTCTTGTTTGCCATTGCCCGCAATCCTCCACCTGGGTTATTTTTCCACCCGGATCCACTCCCTCCTCCCCACCCACTACCTCATTTTTCCCCTGCAGCCGTTCAGGCAACGCCATCACACGCTGCTGCTCCGCGGGGCTCTTCTCCCCGGGTGAGGAGCCTCCGCGCAGAGGGACCCACAGCTGCCAACACCGCGGTCGGGTTCGGCGGCCGCCAGGGGGCGCTGCCGGCCCGCGCAGCCCCGCGGAGAGTGGGCGCTCCGGCGGGGCCGGGTCAGGAGCGGAGGCGCCGCGGGACACACGCTCGGCCCGCAGGAGCGCAGGGTTCTTTCCCGACTGGTGACCAACGCCACCAGAATGGCTCCTGTTCACTTGTGGAGGAGCTGCCCTGCATTTTTTTTTTATTCTTAGGAAATGGAATGGGAAACAAAAAATCCTTGGAAATTATTTCATACATTAATTAAATAATTGATGATAGATAGCTGATTTTTTCCTTCTTTTCTTCCGCAGCAATATTTTCCGATTTTTTATTAAAGGACGGCTTAAAAATACTGACTCTTTCTGGGGAGATCCCACAGTCATCCTCGTATGGCTCAGATAACATTCTGACTCAGTTATATCATTATATATCATATATTCATTTTGAAACATTTTTTGTTTTAAAGGGCATTTTTTGCACAATAATAACTTGCACATATACAATTAAAGCTTCCTACTCAGCAGAACAGCTTCAAATAAGTTGTCTCCCTATTTATTATAGTGATCTCAAAGCGTTTCTTTTGCAGAGCTATTAAACCAGAACTTGTTACAGTGAATAACCATTTCTAATTCAACCAGTACAAGTGCCATCAAAGGGTTCTGTTGCTTGATAACTTATTCGCTTTATGTCAGCTTCTGTAGTAAAACTACACTGCCTCTGCCTACAAAATCTGTTTCCCTAGTCCTTCCAAATTTGGAATATGAGAAAGACATAAGAACTTTGCTCAGTCTACCTCAGGAACATCAGTGCCGAGACCCACCTACTCCACCATAGTTTGCCATGTGCAGCAGGGAAGTGCCTGTCCAAAAATTAATTTTCTATATTTTTCATATTCCTCAACCTCCATTTTCAGGTCTCAGATGAAAACAGCTGCAAGGAATTTACTCTTTCACATTTTTTTGTATATCTAATGACTTGTGCATAATTTCCAATAATTTATTCTCTGTCTTGTTACATCCTAACATATTTTGGTACAGATTTCAGAAAATTTCATCTTTTGGATAAAATTACACCGTTCGATGCTAGTACCTTTCTTCTTAGAGAAAGGCCAGTCAGCTGCTCTGCCTATGGCTCATTGTAGCCAGCTTATAAATTACATAGAAGTTTTAAGACAGAATCATTGAGATGGCTGAAAATTTCAAATCAGGAATTACACTGGGGATGTATTTTACATTCCTCTGTCAGAGACCCAAACAAGACCTTATCCAACAGAGCAGGTAGCTGGGAGTCAGCAGAGATACTCTTGCTTTTTTACCGGTTACTTACAAGTATGTTTGTTTCAGTGTCTTATGTAGTAAAAGTAAGCCAATGATAACACGAAGTGCAGACACATTCTTCACGTGATACTACTACATATTGAATTTTATTGACTACTTTCACCATCAGTTTTATTGCAGTCTGATATCAAAATAATGATCTGTGATTCATATTGTGATTTCAGTATTCATTTAAGCCAGGATGAACAACAACCCAGTTCGACTTATTTATATAATTCTATCATTTTTCAGACTTTCTAATCATATACCTGCCCTCCTGAGTATGAGACCTGCTGTTCCTCTGCAAATGAGTTTCTGTTAGTGAGGGATTGTGTACATTTACAAGCAGCCCAACCCCTTTAGCTGTTGCGGGCTTCTTTGCTAAATATGAACTGGCCCTAGCACCATGTTGCTCCTTAATTTCTAGATTTGCTTTGACATGACCTTTCTGACTTCTCGGTCTATGTCAGTAATTTATGGTTTTTACCTGAAACAGCAATTAAAAAAAATATCTTCTTAGCATGAAGCAAATGCTGAAGGCTGAAGCAAGACATTTATCTCTGTTTTATCTCTCTGTCCTGCTTCTTCTGTTTTTTGTTTACCTGGGCTTGGGTGAGGAAGGACTGCAGGGTTGTATTCAAACCCTTATTTGTCTTTCATTTCACTAAGATAACTTTCCACCTACCTTCCCTGGGCATCTGAGATAAAGGTTCTGCCCAAACAGCAGAACTGTTGTTTTGCTTGTTATTATTCATTTTGTCTGCTTTTCATGGGACTAGCTGAATAAATGACAGCCCTTCCACAGGTCTCTGGACCATGATCCCATGGTGACTTCTTTGCTTGAGCTGATGCTTACAAGGAGCTCGCTGAAATCCTTGCTGCTCTACCCACAGTTGGTGCCATTCCAGGCACTTGTGATCTGGTTTACAAAGAATAACTGCGACTGCTGAGGATGTCCCTTTTTGGGAAGTGGCTGAAACGTGGCTGAAAATGCCATCAACCTCAGCCACTGTGGAAATCTCCCTTTCTGAGGAAGAGTCTCCTTGGTGGCTGGTTCTTCTGCTTCTTACCCACATCTTCCATCCTCTCAAAAGGGCTGCTTCTGGGCTCTCACATCACCCAGACCTTTCCACCCCACTAAGTGTGGTGAACAATGGAATTCTGGGCTGCATTAGGAGGGGTTTTGCCAGCAGGTAGAGGTCCTTCTCCTCTGCTCAGCACTGGGAAGGACCCACCTGGAGTCCTGTGTCCAGTTGTGGGCTCCTCAGTATGAGGGACATGTACATACTAGCGAGAGGCCAGTGAAGGCCCACAAAGATGATTAAGGGACTGGAACATCTCTGCTATGAGGAAAGGCTGAGAGAGCTGGGACTATTCAGCCTGGAGAAGAGAAGGCTTGGGGGGATCCTATCAATGTACATAAATACCTAAAGGAAGGGTGCAAAGGGGACGGAGCCAGGCTTTTTTCAATGGTGCCAAATGACAGGGTCAGAGGCAATGTGTACAAAGTTTTTCACTATGTGGGTGACTGAGCAATGACAGAGGTTGCCCAGAGAGGTGGTGGTCTCCACCCTCAAAGATATTCAAAAGCTACCTGGACAGTGTCCTGGACAGCTGGCTCTAGGTGGCCTTGCTCAAGCAGGGAGGTTGGACAAAATGGCCTCCAGAGGTCCCTTCCCATCTCAACATTTCTGTAATTCTGTGAACAAAGGGACAATTCTGTGGGCAAAGAAGCACTGGTGTGATGCCACCACAGAGGTCCCTCATGAATCAGGAAATGGCATTGGGCTGTCTTTATTCTTGATGGTCCTCTAGAGGATGTTTGCTCATGGGGAGGGGAGGTTTATGCCACTAAAAAGCTGGATAGACAACCCTGAAGCAAAGCAAACAGATATGTTTCATCTAATGACATAGTGAGTTTGCTTTAACTCTTGTTTTTTTTTTTTTTTAAACTGCTCTGTATTTAAGTCCTCCAGTCTCATTACCTGACACAGTCTAGCACTTCTAATGACATCAGTGGAATTACTAACTTCTTGCAAGCAAGGGCTACTTAAGTACCTAAAGATAAAGGTATGAGATTCCTGGCACCTCATCAACAAGGAGAAAAGGATCTCCCCAAAAGAGAAATGAAAACAGATTGCAGATAATGAAATGATACTATTTGTCATCCTAGTATTTTAGAACTTCCCTTTTAAACGAAAACAACAGTTTTCACAACTGACTATAGTATATTTTCTATCCCTTCCTGGAAAAGGAGGTGAGAACAGAACACAGAGGGCCTGAATTGTATCCGGGAGAAGAATGGACAGAAAGAGGGAGAGTGGGAGAGAAAGATTCTGCTACAAAATATAAAAAGATAAAAATTAATCCAAAGTATTTGATAAAAATGGTAGTTGGTGTTTGGCAACAAAATCCATAAAAATTAATTAAAAAAAATACTATCATTATGAGGTTAGCATTAAAAAACAATTGCAATTTCCAAGCAGTTGTACAAATGTAAAATCCAACATACTCCTCAAAGAGCACATTGTAACAATAAAACACTTTCCAAACCAGCCCTTGTAGCTCACCAGTTAGAAATCTTATCTACACAATTAAGCCTAGACTATAAAGAAAGGAGTAAATAATGTTTTACAACAGTTACAGAGCTAAATATCCAGGTGATAAGCTAGCTTTTCTGTCTGTTTACCCTGTTCAGGTTTTTCAGAAGGTTTTAAGGAAACATCTTCAAAAAAATTAAGGAGTTGTTCCTTCCTTTGGATGGGAAATAAGCACACAACGTTTACCCAGCTATCTGTATAGCTTTGTTATCATCTTATTTGTCATGAAATATAGAAGAGAAAATAAGAGTCTATACTTCCAACACACCAGCAATTTCTAGGGTATTATCTGTGTTTGAAGGGTTACAGATTCCTTAAGGTAGCATTTTGCATCATGTTTCAGTTTAGAGTCCCATAGTATCTTCTTAAATGTGTTTCCATTAACAGTCATAGAGTTAAGCCATATGGGAAATAAGGTCTTCCTGCCCATTTGAGAAATGCTGCTCTTTGTTGGCTCCCGATTGATGTTTTGGTCCCTATTTTCCTTTTAAACAGTCCATGTCCTTTTCTAGTGTTACTATAAAAAATTGAAATTGTTTTTTGCTTCACTCATGCTCTTCTACATTTTTTCTTTGTAAATGTTTTACTCTCCAATTTCACTCCCATTGCTATTTGATGGACCTTTTCATCCCTGCCTTTCACAGGGAACATCTCCATTAAGATTTTTAGAAAGTCTAACTCAACCCAATGAACCAAAACAACTTCTCAGCTAACAGTGCAGAATCTTCAACCTGAGTCAGTTTATGCCACAAAGTTTCAGATCTTTTGAAAGACACATTTTCTGAAATTCATGAACAACAGGTATCCTGTGCTTTACTATTTTGGGATCATTATAGGAAGGGTTCTCAACAGGGATGCTGCAGAAGGACAGAATGTTCACATCTCTGCTCTGTGACAAACTGGCGACCACTGAGCTGCACAGTGTCCACCCACGCACTGCTGGGCAGAGACGTGGGGGTGGCCCTGGCAGTCGGGCTGTGCTCTGGACATCTTCCAGCTTCTTGGTAGCTTGAAATGTGGGTAACTTGAGGAATTTTCTGAAGAAAAGAGGGGAGAAGCAAGTGGGGACAAAGCTCAAAAGAAATAAAACACCCATAGTGTTAAGTTGTATTTACTTCCATTGGAAAACAACTATTTTTCTGCATAATCCTTTCACCTTCAGGAATTTTCACTTCAGAAGTAATACCTTATCTTCTGATCCATGAAATGGTGATGGATGACCATGAAAATATGTTCTGTTGGGCATGACTGTTTGCCTGAGTAAGCAGATCATGTACTGGCCTTACCCAACATTCAGAGCTGGCTTGCACCCAGGTTTTTGCATGTCTCAGGAAAGAGATTGTAGTCAGGATCAAACTTGATTCTCCCTGGGGTGCTCATTGATTTTACCTTCCTGCTGGTGGCAGGGCTTGGTGCCTGAACTTGCTCTGGAATGTTTGTCAGCTGGTTTGTTGGAGAGAAAATGGTGTATTGCTGGGAGATGGACAGATCCTGCAAGACAACTGTGTCCCAAGCATTTCTGGGTCCTTCTTAAAAAGCAGAAGTGTGCCGGCCTATCTCATATTTTCCTGGGTCTCCACCACAGGAACGTAAAGGACACTTGCATGTTTTGTGAGGGGTTTTTCAACAGTCTGGTTCTATAGTTTTTGTGCAATCAGACACACCATAATCTAATCCAGAGCTTGTTAGGGCCTGAGCTTGCAGTCCTTGCTCATAAGAAATTTCTTCTCTTTTGCCAGCCACAGGGAGATCTCAGTCAGTATCTGACAACTTCATTTCTCTCAGTTGTTCTGAAAGTGCAGGTAATCCCATAAACAGCTCTTAGTAAGAGAGGGTGCAATAAAAACAAGGGAGCAAGAGCAGTTGTTAATGGAAAACTTCCCCTGATGAGAAAGGTCACCAAAAGCCTCTGTTCATCACAAAATTCCCCTGTTTGCAAAACATGAAACTACTACTGCCTCAGTACCCAGGCCGGCCCCATCCACCCTTCCACCTCATCCACTAACGCAGGCTAATTATATGCTAGATAATATTCTCTTTAACCACAAGCTCTTGCTTAGGATGACCAGCAAAAGTTAAGAAGATGATGAACTGGAATAGTGCTTTTAATGTATATAGGTGTATTTACATATATATTGTATTGTACATTTTGTTTTCTAAAGTTCTTGGGATTACTATTACTATTACTAAAGTCCTTGCTGCTGGGGAACATTTATTTCCAGCAAATATCACAGGTAAGATGCTTTTTCTTTCCTGCGACTTTTGCAGTTCTGAGTCCATAATTTAAAGACAGACCTGATGCCTTAAGTCTAGAGACGCTGTGTACTTTCTTCTCTAGGTGTTATTATAGCTTAGTTTTGCTGGTTAAGTGCGGCAGCTTCTGATTATTATGGTTCATCATATGGATACCCTCTGTTGTCTGCACAATTTATTACTAGGTCTTGCCTCTAAGCAATAGACAGATTCTTAAAGGGAACACACACATTTTTAAGACATTACATATAATTAATTAAAAGCTTAACATTTTTTACATCAAAATTGATTTTTAAAAAAGAGTGATTTGCTAGAGAGAGATGTATGGAGCTAGCAGTTCTCAAGATTTCTGCTGTCAGCTATGCCTTTGATCCTTCAAATCCTAGCCAGTTTGTGTGTCTAAAAGCATTTGCTATTTTTCCCTATAACAGCTAGTCTTACAAGAAGTAGCACTGCCTCCCTATATACCTCACTTTGACTAAATAATATCTCAACAGAAAGAACACCGGTCGTCCTGGAAGATAATCACACCTTGGGGCTCTCACACCTTTTGTTCTCTCTTTGCAGAACTGTCTATTAGCCACACCAAAGTCTATCCCTTGCAGGGCCCTTTGGGCACAATCACACCCCAATCCCAGATGATTATTTTCTTTTTTTTTTTTTTACTTTGTTATGCAGCCTGTAAGACTAGCAAAGCTCAGTCAAGAAGAAAACACAGAAATCCCTCTTCAACAGGGTTTGCTTAGTAGTAGTATCAGCAGTCAAGCAAAGCAGGAGATCATAAAATACTCATTTTCATTTTTACTCCACCTTCTCCTCAAATAGCTCATGTAGACTTTCAGCCATGAATGAATAATATCTAACAATTGCTCTTTGAAGTAAATATTATTATCCCTGTACATGGAGCTGAAAATGGACTGTAGGTTGTTAAATAACTTTTCCAGGCATACATCAGAACCACATAAATCAGAGAAAAAACACACTGTCTTTTTGTTTCAGTCCTGGATTTTGAATCAGCAAGATCATGTTTGATAGCAGCAAGCCACTTATTTTAGAGCTAGAGAAAAATAGTTGCAGGCATTTGAGATGGAAGCAAATCTTATTTCCTTTTCTCTTAAGAGTTAAATGTTGAGATGGTTTTCAATAGAGGAAATCAAGCCTTAAAATACAAAACTCCTTACTCTAACAAAACAAAGAACTTGCTAGATATTAATATCGTGCCTTCTTCTATTTAGATCATTGAACAACAATAACAAAACCTGGTTAGATACAGATGCATTGTTATATTTCGCTTCACCAAGGTATCAGATTCACAGATTATTTACCTGGGAAATTGCAGGTAGATTGTTTAAAGTGATCAGGTCAAGCTAACATTAACACCAGGAAACAGATTTATAACAGGAAAACAAAAATCAGTATATTTAAATACTTTTTGCCTTGAGCATGAAATGTGTCAGGTGCAGTGAGAGCAAAAGCCAGGCTGGACTGAGAAGGATGAAGATGATGGGAAGGAGAAAAGCATCCCTAGAAGAGAGAAGAAATGTGGGACAGAAAATAAAATATGTGAAAGAAAATAAATGGATAAGAAGTCAAAGGAGAAAGAAAGGAAAGATGTTAATGGATGCAGTGAGAGACTGTGAAATGAAGAGGAAAAGGTCCAAGAGGTAGTGTGAGGAGACCTTACCTGCCAGGTGAAATGGGCTTCCAGCAGGGCAGCCGTAGGGCCAGACAGCTGCCATGGCTGACAATGCCCTACAGTCCCCTGGCCCCAGTGAGTGAACCGAGCCGCGCAGGTGGTTGTCTTAAGGGTGCACGTCACTGCCCACAGCGAAACTACTTCTCAAAAGTGAGGGCCCGAGACCCAAGCCTGAAGGAAACGGCTGTGGGATGGAGAGAAGAGGGGCCTCTCTGGGGGTCAGGGACGTCTTCCTTCTGTTGGAGGACGCCTCTACCAAGCTGAGCAGCTGCCTCCGCTTCTGCTGCTCAGACCTTGCCTGGTTCTTTAGCCCTTCACTCACACTTCTACAAAAACGTATTTTCTTGGGTAAATTTGGTGCAGCTGACTTTTTGATGTCTCATCTCAATTCTTATTTTCAAAGCATTTATGGTTTCTGCTTTCATGCACTAGCAGTCTGCATAATTTCTCTGAGTATTGATGAAGGAAAGAGCAAGTGGCACTGCCAAGCTAAACAGCTCAAAAAAAAAAAAATCCAAATGAAGTTTGTGTGACACCATGGGAATACCCTGCTGCATCTGTCATCACAGGCCAAGGGAGTTTTCCCGTGCTGGGTGAGCACTTGGTCTGCTGGTGGCAGAGGACCTGCTGCGGTCATTGCCGAGAGCTCAGGGGGCTTCCACCCAGATGGGGAGCATGTTTGTGGCATGGGGCTGTGTTTGCACCAGGGGGAACAGCAAACTAGCATTGCCTGCAGGGAGGTTCAAACTGAGCTACAGCTGTTCTGAAGTTGTTTTGCAGACGACTTGTGTAGGGGATAAAAATAAAGCCCTCCAGGCTCGCCCTCAAACACAAGTCTCTAGAGACACAGTCCATCTGCCCTCAGCCTGTCCGCACTAGCTGTCTTCCTCAGAGTGCAGCACTCCAGGATCTGCTGCCTGGTTGCAGATGTGTTAGGGGAGGAGCTAGTCCAGCTGTGGCTGAAGTTTCTCACCCCAGCAAGGCCCCTGCTTGTACCAGGACAGGACATCACAGAGGGGCAGGCAGATCTCCCCGGCTTCCACAGCCATACATTGCAGCCCCCAGGCAGAAGTAGATCCAGTTTGAAAGGAGAAGCTCAGCATCTCCCCCAGGATATGTTGGGGAATTTTTGTTATGCCTTCAGCTGTTATATTTTATGTATAAAATTGTATTTCATTATTTTATTTGTTTAGTTGTTATACTTTTACTTGTGAGGGACTATGCAACTATTCTGCAATTGTACAGAACCTGGATAAAAAGAATCCTTGAGCAAATAAATTCAATGCCAGTAAGGTGTTCTCAGAAACCTAGCAGAGATGATATCTAGATTTTTTATCGATACCTGCTAAATAGCTTCTTTTGCATTAGGGAAAATTAAATTAAAATGTAGATGGATCAGAACTAGACAGACATATCATAGGTAAAAGAAGCCACAGAAAATGTCCCAAAGATAATTGCAGGGGCCAGTTGGGAAAATGGCACTGGGGCCAGCATTGTTAGCAAAGATGAGCACATGATCTCTCACATGATTGCCTTAGAAACACAGACTGAGACAATAGCATTATACTCTGGTGCTGAAGACAAGTTTGTATGTGACGCAGTGAAAAGGAAGGATGTGAAATAACACGAAAACCAAGGAGATACATATTTGCAAGGATGCAAAAACCAAGAAAGGAAGTGTAGGATTCCACAGGCCTTAGAGAAATAATTGCAAACAGAGAAAAGTCATGCTGGCAACAAGCTTTCCTGGCTGGCAGGCTGCCTTTTTTTTTCTTTGCACAGCCCACACTGGTACATAGTTCCAGCATGGATGAGGTTGGAAGACATCTCTGGAGATCACCTAGTCCAGCCTGATGCTTAAAGCATGATCAGTGAGCACAGGTTGCCCCAGACCACCGCCAGTAGGGTTTTAAATACCTCCAAGGACAACTTCTCCGGGCAATCTATTCAGTGATCAACCACCCTCACAGTAAAAAAGTGTTTCCTGATGTTCAGAGGGAACATCCTGTGTTTCATTTAGTGCTCATCGCCTCTGTTCCTGTCACTGAGTACCACAGAAAGGAGTCTGGCTCCCCCATCAGGTATTTATACACATTGATAAGATCCCCCCAAGTCTTCTCTTCTCCAGGCTAAACAGTTTCAGCCTTTCCCCCCCTTCTCGTATGGCAGATACCCCAATCCCTTATCATCTTCATGGTTCTTCACTGGACTCGCACCAGTAAGTCCATGCCTTTCTTGTGTTTTCTTCTATCTTGTATTCAACACTACAGCTACATAAAGGTTTTACCCTCAGAAACCAGAGGGTAGACAATTTGTGCTTCTCTTCTGAAAATACCAAACATCTACTCCAGCCACTTACTGCTCGTGGGCAGTCAGGTGGTATGGCAAAGATCCATCCAAATACTTACATATATACTAAACCAGTGGATGCCTGTCCATTGAGTCCTTTGACTTAAAATCAACAAGTGAGCAAAGTGCTTTGTTTACTCTTCCACCTGATGCATTCAGCACTGGAAGCTGCTGGGATTCCATTGAAGATATTTTGCCTTTTTGTGGTTTGGACAAGGAGAAACTACCATTAACTTTCTTAATCAGGAGAATTTGTTGCTGGTAATCTAGCTGATATGGTATCAGAAGTCTTAATGTACATGTCAGGTTTTCAGCTTAAAAGCTTCTGTGAAAGATGCCGTCAGGTATGACAGTTCATATCTACTGGATTAAGCCAAAATAAAGATATAAAATCTGGAATATTAACCTATTTCTAAAGACTGGAGGTGGTTCAACAAATGTGTCATACACATGTACATGACAGTAAAGCATTCTTTTGAGTAAGGTTTTTTCTGCCATGAGAGAATTGTTTCTGTTACCAAGTATTTTATCCAGGTTATATCACATCATGGTTGGTCTTTACTGCAACAGTTAGATAAAGGCAGCTCCAGTGGGAGTAGCCACATGTAAGAAACTTTCTAGCTAAATCACATGACTATATTACCAGCACAGTGAAACCAGACTTACATTTTAGTGCTTGTACTAGTATGAACTTTAGCTTAGGGCTAGACCTCTCCCCCATACATTATTAACACAGGTGGTAGCATACATTATTAACGTAGGTGTTAGCAGGAACACTTCAGGGTCAACTCCTGACTTGCTACTTGATTTGAATTCAAAACTTCACTGAGTGTGAAAGAATTTCTTTTTGCATGTGAATGGGCATCTGGTTAGGAGCAACATTTGGTTTCTTTCAGATACTGTTAGTAAAGCAAACTGCCTAGCTAGGGACCCATGGATATTGCCACAGCACGTTGGTCCATTCAATCCAATATTCTAACTGCCATATTAGTCATTCTCAAACACTTCAAAGGAAGATTAAAAAAACCCCTAATTTTGTGGAATAATCTCCTCAAGAGTGGAAATTTCCCTTAGACTTCAGACAACAGTTGCTGTATATCCTGACCTATCAGGCTTTATTACTCTTCCTTCAAAAAGTAAATGAACAAATGCTAAATTCTTGTCTAATATGACTGGGTACTCTGATCATGTTTATATTTTTGTAAATCTCAAAAACTTTTTTTCTTAATTAAATACTATAATGATAGACTTTAGAGGTTAAATTCAAATTATGTGAAAACTTTTTTAGGAGTCTTTCATTTGATCTATTTCAATAATATTAAGCAAGGCCAGTTTTTTAAGCAGAGATAATATCTCTTAATAGACCAGCTGGTACTGTTGAAAATAAACCAGTATACATGCATTACTTTTTCCAACTACTTGGTTGGTTTAACAAGACTCAGCTACAAAATTTGTCTTGCTTATGCCTTAAAGAAAAATCACAGCTACAATAATTCTATCCCTCAAAAAAGTATTGTTATTCATTTGCATTATCTGATGCCAGCCTGCACTTCAGGATCTGTTTCCACATGATTTACTAAACATGTTAATTTTGGGTTGACACAAAGAGAAACTGTCACTCTCAATAGCAGACACGGCTTTCTCAACACTGGTTCGAATGTTACGGGAGAGCTATTTGGCGCTTGTGACCTGATTTGGCTGGAGAAAAGAGCTCTTGGCAGGCCTTTCCTTCTCAAGGATTTCTTTTTTCCTCCCCTCCACCTCTTATTTTTCATCTCATAATGTTTGGTTCTGCCTTTCTGCCAGAGCTCTTAAAAACTCTGTCACTTGGCTATGGCTGAATGTGTGTATACAGGAGTATTTCTCCATTTCTGGGTCGAAAAGCACACCACAGTTATTAGTTGACTACAAAGTGGGACAAGACCCAAGGGCATCTATCTGTTTCTCCTTCATCTTGCTCCCTGGATCTAATGCAAAGTAAATCTGGGTATGTGCCCAGGAGAGGAACAGCAGTGTTCTCCATATAGGTGCCAGCTTCAATTCAGAGAGGAACTAGTTTTGTGAAAAAAATGATAACATCATCAATCACTACTCTGCAGGAGTGCCCAGTAAATCTCCATGCACTGCACGAGGCGGTGGAGCAAGTTCAAGTAGACAGCGAACGGCCAGCAGGACTCCTCAGTGCTCTGGCTGAGCAGGAGAAACAGGCAATAAAAATAAAATTTGAGGGGAACACATGGTTGTGATTAATGAGAAAGTGTCAGGCTCCCATATGGACATGAGTCAAGTCCTTACATATAGTTAACAGAACTAAAGAGACAGGAGAGGTAAGAGCTTGCTAGAGCCACAAAAAGAGGCTCATGCCATCTTGAGCCTCTTCGCATTATTGGCCAAGAAAACACAGAGAAGATGAGGGATGCTTCCAAGCCGATTTGATGCTCAGTAGCTCAGGTACAACGTACCAGCTTCAGTGGGGGAGAAGCCGAACAGCCTTGGCACTGTACCGCATGTCTCATTGTTATCTGGGCACTCTGGCTGGCAGGATCAGGTGCTACAGCTCAGTCCCTATCTCAGCTCTTCCCGCATCCGGTGGGAATGTTTTCAGCCTGAGCTACAGCATGCAGACAGGAAAAATGTGGGTCGTGTATACACAAGCCCATTTGTGTCCTTGTTCCTAACCTCACTGTGCACATGTGATATTAGACATATGCATGGATCAGCAAAAGAGCTGTGGGAAAAGCAGTCTCACAAGCTTGAAAACACAGGTTAGAATACACTTCAGCGGTGGGAGTGGTTACACAATTGAAGTCTTTGCTTGGAAGAATTAATTTCATGTCCAACCAGTTTACCCAGAAAAGGTATTTCCCTATGTGTATCATGAAATCTCTTGTAAGATAACTTGATACCATTAAATCCACAGTACTAAAACTCTGGATAAAAGATCCACAGGGCTTGGGAAAGCTGAGATTTTTCTTCTCCCTTCATTAACATAATTCTGTGGCCCTTTCCAACTTCCTCACACATACGTATAACTTGTCCACTGAGTCTGACCCTTCTTGAAGGGGAGGTTTTTCTAGGGGACATCAACCCTGGAATAAGGGCTGGTAAACAGGCTGCTGGTAAGGGGGCTTCAGCAGGTGATACTGGGTTCCTCTCTTCCCCCATGCCTGGCATCACCTCAGTACAGCATCTTCCACCTCCCATTCCCCTCTATGAATCCACAGACCCCGGATGCCCCATCTGCCTGAGACCTCTGCCTGTGCTGGCACCTTCCCAGGATAAAGGGAGAAAAAACAATGCACTCCCGGGCTCTCCCTTTTCCCACTGCAGCAGCAGAGGGAAGTTTTACCTGTGAGCACCTGTGTGTAGCTACAGCAGCTCACAGTGCAAGGAAGCCCATGGTTTCACTCCTCAAAGGGGTAACACTATGCCAAGGGGCTGATCGATACACAACTAAGTAGTCCTGTGGGTACCTCAGCTAAAACAGCTGGGACCACCTCTCATCCATGTACTAAAATGATTTCCATTATCTAGGAAAGTACAAGTTGGGGTTAAAACATTTCCCATGGCTGAGGTATTTATGAGGGCTTCCTGTGGTTTGTGTCCAAGCTCCTAACCAGAGATTTTAATGGAGACATCAACAGAGCCCTCCCACTCTTTTACGTACTTTATTAAACTTGTAGGAACACAGAAGCTGTGAGCTTTTTGCCATCCAGTTGAAAGGAAGCAAAAGGCTGAAAATTGTTGGGGAATGACAGAGAAATGATACCCTTCATCTTATTTTCTCGGGATACCAGGCTAGGACTTCAGCTCTGACTCTTGCAGCCTTGCTCTTCTCTAGTTTTCTGTCCAATGTTATTTTGTAGACCAACCACCTTTTTTTCCTCATCTGGTTTATAAGCTTGTAGAAGCCACGCTTCTGACTGCACAAATGTTGGTCTTGAGACATCAGTTTAAGGCATGCTTGCTTCTTAAAGTCTTTAAAGACTTTATCTGAGGAAGACTTTGATTTGTTATGACATTTAAAAGCTCACTCATTTTTTTACATTTCTTTTGCATATTCTGTCAAGGCATCTTGGAGGAAGGCCCTGATTTCTGATTTTCTTTTCGTTTTTAATATGACTGAAGACAGCGACCAAAAAAAAAAAACAAAGCAATCTTAATTCTACAGTAATTTTTTTTCTTACCAGAATGTCAAGTGTGCTTTAATATGTCATGTTTTTCCACTATATACATCACTTCAGCAATAGCACCACAAGCTATGCCAACAACATAAGAAAAAAAAAAAAGTCTTGAGTAGCTTAGCAAGTGAGTCACTGAAAATTCACATAACAAAATTCTCCACGCTCAGGGGAAAACACTTCAAACATCCCCTTAAAAACACCAGGCACGCCAATTCAACGCCTGGAGAGGGAGAATCCCTCAGGCTCCTCTCTCACACAGCAAGCCGGGAAAAGCCAACGGGCTGCCCTGTGGTTTTCAGCAGGAAAGAGGTGTTTTGGGGGGTAAAACGGGCTGAGACATTGCTGGGAGCGCCGGTACCCCGACCCCCACCTCGCGAAGGGGAAAGGCGGGAGTATCAGCTTGAGAGACGACACGGGAGCCAAGCGGCCCCGGCCCTGGGCTCCGCTTTGTCCCGGCCCCAGGGCACGAGGGGGCGGCAGGGGGTCACCCGCCCCGCTGGGACGGGCGTTAAGCTCCGCAGGCCGCGCGCGACGGTTAACGCCCGCGCGCGCGCACCCAACCAAGCCGCTGGACACTGTGCTCACTCCGCGGCGGCCCCTGCGCCCTCCCGCCCGCCGGACACCGCGCTTCGCCGCCTGAGGCTGAGCCGCTCCCGCCCGCCGTCCCCCCCTCTTCGGACTGCAACCCCTCCTCAGCCCCGGCTCGGCGGGCGGCTCGGCTTCGCCCGGCGGCCGGCGGCGCTACCCAGCATGCCCCGCGCCGGCGCAGGCGCGCCCGTGCGGCCGCTCAGGAAGAGGAAAATGGCATAAACAACCCTGAGCGCCGGGACCACTGAGGAGGCGCCGCCGCCCCCGCCGCGGGCCGCGCGGCCCCTTTAAGAGGCGCGGAGTCGCCCCCTCCTCCCCCTTCCGGAGTCGGAGCCCGGGGTGACGGCGGTTCCCGCGCCCCTTCCCCCTCCCCGCCCCCTCCCTCCCGCCCTCCTTCCCCATGGTGTCGACCCCGGCGGCGGCGGCGGGGCGGTTGCCATGAACAGCAGCGGCCTGCCCTGCTCGTCGCCGTCGCCGGTGGTGGGGCCGCCGCCGCCACCGGCGGTGGGGGTCGGCGTGGCGGGGCCGGTGGCCGGCGGGGCGGGGGCCGGCTGCGGCGGCGCCGTGAAGCTGAAGTTCTGCCGTTACTACGCCAAGGACAAGACCTGCTTCTACGGCGAGGAGTGCCAGTTCCTGCATGAGGAGCCCGGTACCGCCCCCGCCGGCCCGGGGCCCGCCGCCCCCCTCGGCGGGCTTCCGCTCGGCATCCCCCCGGCCGCTGCCGCCGGGCCTGGCTACCCACCGCACGGGGCCAGCCCGGGCTCGGCGGCGGTGGTGGGGCCTAAGAAAGCCGAGCTGGGGGCGGGAGGCGGCGGCGGAGGCGGCGGGGGGCTGGATGGCCCGCGGCTGACGAGTGAGTGCGGCGGGGCGGCCTGGGGGTGGTGCGGTGTGGGGCGGCGGGGGGCGGGCGGCGCGTTGTTCTTGCTCCCCGACACGCTGTGGTGCTACCGGAAACAAATAACAACAGCCATGGTGGCGGCAGGGGTCCCCGGCCACCCTCCCCGCCGCCTTGCCCCCGCGTTCGGCCTCTGCTGGGCGCCGCGGGCGTCTAGGGCAGGTCGGGCCAGAGCTGCGCCGGCCGCCCCGGGGCACGCGTGGGGGACACGGCCGTTACTGATGGGGAAGGAGCTGGCAGGTGTGTTGGAAGGGGCTCCACGCCCGGCTGGTTTTGGGGGGCGCCTGGGCAGCTGCCCTTTGGTCATCTCCGTGCTAGGCACGGTGCGGGTTCGCTGTGCACCTCTCTGCCCGAAGTCGGGCTGGGAGAGGGGGTGGTTGCAGGGAGGCAGCACTTTCCCAAGTGGTACCCTTAGATGGGCTCCTCCAAACAACTCGTTCTGAGTTGCAGCTCAGTTTTAAACGTTCCAACTGAAATGTTATATTAAAAAAAATACAAAATAGTTTTATAAATAACTATATTTACATTATCTGCTACTGTGAGCAGAAATTGCCTCTTACTTTTTTCTTAAGGCTTCATCAACCTTCATATGCAGCCCCTTCTCAGATGGTGATTGTTCATTGCCTGTATGCCATGCAGAGTGGCATTGCTGTTACTGGTTTGTTATGCGTCTTCCTAATGTGCAGTCTAATAGTTAGATGGTGTTTGCAGTAAACTGATTTTAGTCACTATTGATTTTGTAGGTAAAGCAGCACTTTGCAGCTAGGAAAAGATGCTCCTTCAGAAATGTTATGCTGCTTTTAATTAGCATATTAAATTTGGTTGCATTATTGATTTCTGTCATAAACCTGGCATTTGTTTACATTAATTGACTCAACTAGTGAATGGCCTCAACCATATTTTTTGTAAAATTAAGATACAACTGCACTGAACATCCTGTATGTATGTTTTTAGTGCTTCATACATGTTTCGGGAATCTGCAGCTGATATTTTGCCAGGTCTGGTGAGCTTGTGCCACTTAGCAGTATTATCTCGGTAGTTGGTAGCTTGTCAGTGTCTTACAGTAACATAGGACTGTCATGTCTACCCTTTCAGGAGGAGCCTATAATATAAAATTGCTTAATGCTTTCTATTAAAATACACTATTTTCAGACTTTGGTCATTTTGTCAAGCTTCAGTTATTCAAACTGAAGTCTGTCTTGTGCATGGTTTTTTATTTTTGTTTGTCTGTTGTTTTTTTGTTTTTGGTTTTTTTTTTTTTAACAGGTAGATATATCTTGGAGAGATTCAGTAGTGATAAGTTGATCTTTGTTCAATTTTTCTTTCGGACAGAGGCATGAAATAGACTTTTTCCCTATGCAAAAGGAAGTCAATAAACTGTTAAACTAGGGGATATTCAGGCCTGTGGGGAGGATACACAGTTTGGCTTGGGGGTAAAAGCACCTATAGGAAGGCTGTTGTTGTAAGAAAAAGTTCCAAAATTTGCCTTAGCCATAAATCTAAGAAAATTCAGAATTTGTGTGTGCTCAGAGGTTGATACTGCTGTGCACTTAAATTATTTGAAAAACTTGCTTCTATTGAATGTATCAGAGGTTTAAAATTATGTAGAGCTCTCTGTGATTGCACCCGCTCTGGTGTTATCAGTGATTATCTGCTGGGAAAGCTACCTCACTTGAAGTGATAGGAGGCAAAAGCTTGGTAGAAGAAGATCTCACAGGAAGGAGACTAACTAGAAAAAAAGAGTAAGAAAAGGAAGGAGAGAGAAATTGAAGAGGTGGGTAGTGGGACCAGTCTCACTTCTAAGCTTCTTTGCTTTGGTATGCATTTGTGAAACAAATAAGGAAAATAGTTGTTCAAAATCTGGAGTTGATACGTATGAGTACTGACAAACTAATATCTAAAATCCTTACCTTTCTGATGACCTGTAGTATTAACAGTATGATTTCCAAATTAAATTAAAGTTCACTTTCTCTGGATATAGAAAGTAATACACAGAGTTGTATTAAATAATAGAGTTCTGAGTATAAGAACGTGAAATTTGGAATTGCCAAAAATCACCTGCCTGTAAAGTTTCACTGACTGTCTTTCCCAATTCCAAAATATTTAGTAACTTGCACTTATGTGGCTGTCACCTGCTCTTCCTCCTTCCTTACTGGACCCCAGCCTCATTCAGTGCACAGAGCAGATAATTCTCATTGACTAATTAACTGTGTAGTCCTATTTATTGTTAAAAGTGGGTCAGTGCCTCATTCTAACATGTGTGTTACTCTAATCCTGCTTTGAGTACAGGATTATTAATTTACTTATAGGTTTTTCTGTGGTAATCACAAAGGCTCCCCGAATACCAACTTATTTTCACAACATAGGTGATGGGAACATTGGGTGATAAGGAGGTGAACAGTGGAAATACAAGAAATACTCCAGTGCGCAAGTATTTCACTATGAGGGTGTGAAGTGGAATGAGCAGGTGACATCCTCGGAGCTAACCAGGAGATGCTGAAGGAGATATTGCATGATGTGTGGTCCAGCTGTTCTGTGCCATAGATATTTTGGATACTGACATCTGACAGAGATTCCAAAAGTGATCAGATGTTCTTGGAGGAAAACCCTGCTTGATATTATTAATTGCAAAAAAATCATCTTTGAATCAGACTCATCTTCCTCTACATGTGGCTAAGAGCCTGCTGAGAAATCCTGCTTTATCCTTGCCTCATGCTTATGCTTTTGTTCAAGTATCCGCTGCCATCCTGTGTTAGAGATGAGGTAGTGGGCTAAATGTGGCTTTGGACTGACTGTGTGGCTTTTTAACGTTCTTGGGAAGTGAGACTGACCATGCCAGTGAGCTTTGCCTACACTCAGAAGTTAGCACAGACCTCACTGTCTACAATATAGGAGACGTAGCTGGTAATATCTGTCTAAAGTTTGATTTGAAAAAAAAAAAAAACCAAAAAAACAACCAACCACCAACCAAAAAGACCCAACCCTTTTCACAGGACCTCTGTGACACCGAAAAAAAAAAGTTTTCTCTGGATTTGTTAGTTGCCAAAATCCACACGTGGTGCTTTTCTAGTAGATGTATATCCCATGCATCAACCCAGTGAGCAGCCGTGGCAGCAGCACCTCATCTGAGAAGGCTGTAGAAGCAGCAGAGGTGAGGCAATTACTGTTACTTAGCATTTAGGGGAAAATGTAGGATTGATGAGTAGGGTTTTAAGGAACAGCCCAGGGAAGGATGAGTAGGTAACATAATAGCATGAAAAATTTCTCCTCTTATATCTGCTCTCTGTTCTGTCCGGAACTTCCCAACTTCTCTAAGATGCAAACCTGCCATGCTGCATGCTGCCACCTCCTTCCTATGGCACTGTCCCTTGTTGACACAGCATGAGGGAATAACTAGAGAAAAATGTCATTGTGGTATTAAAATGTATCATGTCTATACATAAGCTGGACAAGTTAAAATTGCACGGGCACCTGCAATTGTATTTGTTAGCTTTGGAGTAGTTTAACAATGTAATTATTCTTTTGCATGTAGATGTTGTATATTAATAGATATGAGCTAAGGTATGGCTCTAAACATTTGCTAACTTCCACCTTGCCTTTTGCATAGTGCTTGCTCTTTCATCTTGTCTTTGATGCCTATAAATACAACCAAAACACAGCGGCCCTGAGCTGGGAGTTCCCTGTGCTGCCTGGGCCCAGCGGCAGCAGCAGCAGCGGTGGGTGGATGGGTGGGTGGTTGGGTGCTGCTGAGCTGCCGGCAGAGGAGCTGGCTGTGGCGTCTGTGTTGCTGCTGCCTGCCATCCCTGCGCCAGAGGTTAGCTCACCTGTCCTTGTGAGATATTTCCATCTGGCTCTCCACCAGAAAGCCTTTCTCAAAGTCCTCCTAGGAAAACTGTAATCAAAATATAGGGCCATGTTTCTGCAAGGTGCCTGTGATGCTTCCCCAAGTGGCCTCACTCTGTGTTTCTCCCCACCTACTGAGAAACCCTGTCTGGGAATAGGCTTTATTACCAGCCTGTGGGAAAGGTAGAAGGGGGCACCAAGGGTTGGGTTGCATTGGGCTAGCCTAATAAAAGCATCACAGATATTTATGCACCCTGTCACCTACGTATTACAGGGCTGGTGACAGCAGCGGTGGGTAGAGTCTGCAGCAGTGGTGGGTAGTGGCCACTGCTCTAACAACTCTGTATGTAATTGCTTGGTGGTTAGTTTAGTAAGCATTACAGCTTAGGTTTTGTGAAATCCATAAATACGCTAGGCTTGGAGTCTAAATGCCTATACATTTGTATATATACTTTGTTTTTTAAAAGGTGTTTAGGTCTTTACAAGTCCATTCCTTTTTTTTAAACAAAATGAAGCTGTGGATATAGAAAAAAATGGGAAGATAAGCTATTCAGCAAAACAAATACTAAAGGTAATCTGGTGGATTATACTTCTTAATGCAGTGAAACAATGGTCAGGATTATTCTAAATCTGGATTTTTCTTCTCTTTGGTAGCATTTTGGTATTTACAGCTTGAAGTATTTAGAAACAGGCAGTTATCTTAAACTTTTAAATGTGAAAATGTGAATATAGTTGTGGTGTGTCATATAGAGGTCACTTTTCCCTGTGTTTTTTTTCTTCTTTGCTTGTATACAGAAAATAGGTATTATAGTGTGTGGTGTATAGTTGTGAATTATTTTTCCAAACTTTTTTGTACTTTTTGGAAGTGATGCTCTATGGGTTGTTGTATACCTCAGTTTTCTTTTTAGAGAGAAATTTCCCCTTCTAATTTTCCTGATGAGTTTTCCAGGACTTGATACAACTGTTGTCTTGTTTTGCTCTGAATATTGTTAAGAAATGAGGAGACAGTTCTGAGAATTGAAGAGACTTCTGAGACATTTGGAGTAGGTTAGAGACAACAGAGAATTGAGGAGTGAAAACAATAACCAGTTAGAGATGCTTGGGAGAAAATGAAAATTACAGATTTCACTTAATCACTTTTTGTCTCGCATGTCAGCTCCAGAAATCAGGAAATTAGACGTGGATTTTTTTTCTCCTTTTATGTGTTTCATGTGGAAATGAAATGAGGAGGAGAATTATTTGGGGGAGTGAAGGAAAAAGAAAGGAGAGAAGGAAAAAATTCTCAATCTGCAAAATCACATGGGATTTTGAGGGGCAGATTAATCATGAAACTTCAAAAAAAAAAAAGCCCACAACCCACAATTAATTGCCTAGGAAATGGATTGTTTCTTTTTATATACTTTATGGGTTTTCATTATTGTATGGAAAATCATTCAAAGTCCAGATATTCCACAGGAATTACAGATACCTGAGGAATACTGGTAATTATTTATTTCTGGTAGTGTCCATTCTGTGCTGGGTATCAAAGAACATAAAGGAAGCGCTATTATTGTTTGTAATTGCTTTTCTGCTTCAAAGGCAAAAAATGAAAGCAAGTGTGTGTGGGGGATAGTTAGATCATGTGAGCAAACTCTGTATGCTATAGCTTAATAACTTGAAGTTCTGATAATTTTTTTTAAGATACAGATCATCCCCATTTAGTTTCTATCTAGCAGATATTAGATAACTGATTTTTGTAGGTATCACTGTAGGAGTGGGCCTTCAGGAAGCATTTGAATGGCCAGAAAATAGTGACCTTGGGGACCAGCTCAGAAGGAGTTCCATATGTAAGGAACCACCTAGAAGCAGATTTAGACTTCTGTGGGAAAAGTGGACAAATGGTAAGTGAGGTTGGGGTGATAAACACAGGCAGAAGCATTTCTGTAGAACCTCAAAAGCAGAAAAAATAATCTTGGTTGTGAGGCAACTGAAGAAAAAGGGGGTCAATGGAGGGATTTAGATAGTAAGCTGATGTGGCTGATTTTTTCCTGATCTGTTGCTTTCTAGTCAAGATGTGTAATGCATTACACCACCAGAAAAATGGTTTGGTGTATTCACTGTGTATTGGAGATGAGTTGGAGTAGATTATGCAGTGTGTGTGTGTTCGTTCCATGAGTCTTCCAGGAGTTAAAAAAGTTCCAGTTATGGGATTGTTTTGTTGGTCTTCAAACATAGTTTGTGCTTAGAACTTATTTGTATTTTTTAATTTACTTCCTAACAGCCTTTTACTCCTGAAGTTGTTTTTTTTTTTTTTTTTTGTTTTGCTTTTTTTTGTTTAAGAAATTGAGAATAGAGATTTAGAAACAAAGTACAGATATACAAAAGTGAGATTAGAGACATGCATTGTACAAGTTGTTGTCAGGTTGGTTATGCGATATGCAACATATCTACCCTATACATATCTACTACCCTATAGTCTGTGGGTAGACTCTCTTGACTTCAGCAATTGGCAGGAAGACCTTTCTTTTATGTGTTCTCCCCCAGTGCTGTGAAGAACGCCCTAACATTTTGATCAGGTTAGCTGCATACATTTCATACAACTAGTTGTATAAAAAAAAGTTGTTTTAGGTACAGGGAGGCTGTTGAAAACAAAAGCTTAAACATGTGCTTTGAAAAATTCAATGCAGTTATCAAATAATTTGATGCAATGTATTAGGAATTGTGATAGCTTTTGGAGAGGTTTACCTCTGAAAGCTATGATATTGAGTAATTACATTACTTTGAATTGCTGTTTCTGATAACAGAGTAGTTCTGATTACTCTTTTTCAAAGTATAAATTTTAATTTGTATTATCACTATGCTTTTGGACTTGGTCCATGAGGTGGACTCCTGCTGCTCTATACTCTGTACCAATTTTTTATAGAGCAAAAGGATGACACCTGTCCTTTTTTTCAGTCTTTATCAGATGATTTTATGATATGTGAGATAAATTTAAAAAAAAAAGACAGCCCAGTCATTTAATATTATGGTAAAGAAAGACTGCTGTTTTGCTTTCCTTGCCCATGAATATCTCATCGCCTAGTGGGAGTGTTTGTAAATAAAGCAGCATTTCTGAAACTGTTTGGCTTCCTCTCTGCCTTTCAGCCAGCTTGGTTTGTTCGAGCTGTCTGCCCTCCAACTGCCTCTGTCACCGCATCCCAATCCAGGCAGGCGCTTTTACTTTCTCTCTTCATGCCTGGGGGTGTAGTTCACTTTCTTTGTCTGTTGTCTCTGTTCGCTGATTCCTAGTCTGCATTTCAAAAACATTGCTTTAAATGAGAGAGGCATAAAAACGCTGGAGAATCCACTTTCCCTAGCAAGTCACAAGGGTGGTGACACTGCAGAGGAAGCAGCACTGACATGCACTTACTAGTATGTGTAGTGCTTGTGGACTGTTACAGAGGTGCACAAGTGAGGCTGGCATTTCAAGCACATGATTACTTCCTGATAGAAACATGTCAGTACAAAACAAAGTAGGACAAACGTAAGCTCCCCTGACACCTCCATGTTTCTGGGAGACTAAAAGGGCACAAGTCGTAAATGACTTGCCATGGACAGGCTTTGTATAAAAGTTTTATTGCGCTCGTCTTAATATCAGGTTAACTATCTCTGTGTAAAATTCCACTGGAGATATGTTACTGTAGTTTTTACTGCTTTATATCCATCAGAGATAACACCTTGTCCTTTGTATGCACATGTGTGCAGTGAGTTTATGATTCAGTCTACCAAGCTGTGTGAGGTGAAAAGTGCCTGCACTGTAGCAGTGCTAGGAGTTTAAGTCAAGATTACCTATATATGTAAACTTTTTTCCCAGCATAAAATAATTGTTGTATAGTTTTTTTAAGCATTGATAACAGTGAAACAAATTATTTCAATCTGTTTTATTACCTCACCCAAAAACCTTTAAACTCTTGTTTTGAAAAATATGTTCAAAAAAATCTATTGTGATCTTACTTTAGCCCATTAATTTTGGACCAATATATCACATTACTGTAAAGGATCCTTTTTTTATATAATAACAGTTTATATATAACAGTTTTTGATATGACCAGTGCTGATACTAAGTTCATAAAAGAAGCATTATAGGCTGTTACAGTATTCATTTACTGGTTAGTAAAATGTTTGAATGTCTTAGTGTTAGTATTCAGATACTGCTGGTGTTGGGCAAGATGAGCATTAAACTAAAAGCAACTGAAACCCACCCATTCTGTTGGAGCATGTTTGAGTTCATCACAGTAGTAGTTGAGTACTTAAGCTGGGATGAGACCTTTATTCCTGAAAAATGTCTTTGTATTAAGTAAGGCAAAAATAACTATCCGTGGCTTTTTCCCCCCGCCTCTTTGCCTGCATCTGATGGGAAGCCTACTTTCTGCTAAAATTCAGTGGGAGAAGAGTTATGTAAGGAGATATTTATTTTTAATTGCAGTTGTCACATTGAACTGTAGTGTTACTCACCAAGCAAAAAATTAATAGATAATTTGAGTATGAAGTGTCTTCTGAATTTCTCAAGATCTTTTGTTTAATTTCTTTCCAGAATTGCCGGACTGTAACTTCTGGCTTTAATATTGGTGTGATTTAGAAATTTCTTCTTATTTTCACATATGTGCTTACATAACATGTTAGCACTTTTTCCCCACTGGATTCTTAGTTGTTCCCTTGCACATCCACATTTTCTTCTCAGACCTGTCTAGTCAACCTTTCTCTTTATAAGGAAGTTGTTGCTTCTCTGCAAGGAATAGTCTATTGGAAATGTAAACTTCAATGCATGGATAGTACGCTTATGAAATGGAAAGGCACATTCCTTTAACAAAATAGCCAACTCAAGACTCCCAAAATTATCATCTAAACTTACCTAAAGTTATAAGCAATGCTTTAAAAGATAAAATACATAAACCTTGGAAGACGTTTTTTTGTTTTTCATTCTAATAGTGCTACGTGCAGAGTGTTTCAAAGTGTGTACTTGCAGTTGTTATGTAGGAAAGCTTTGGAGAGACACATTGAATGCAGTGTCTGATGCAAATTAAGAAACATGTGAGCATAAAAACTTTATAAGCAGTAAGATCTTCTCTCTCTTTCCAGTTTGGACTTCTGTTTTCTTTTTAATACCACACTGCTTGTGTGGTGAAGTTTGCCCGCTTCTGAAGACCTTCTCCTGTGATAAATCACTTAGCTTTTTCATGCTCTGAACCACTGTGGTCTTCCAGAAGCAAGTGAGAATTTATGATGTGCCAAATGTTTGGCAGAAGGAGCATAAAAGCCGCCTACTCCTCATGGAGAAGGCCTGATGCCAAATACAGTAAACCTGCCTTGGCTGTTTGGTATTTGCTGAGCTTTCATCACTGTAACAGCTGAATGTCCCTTCTTTGAACAGAAATGGAGTACACAGTGAACACTTTTTTGGGTCTGTAGGATGTGCAGGAATTACTTTTTTTTTTTTTTTAATACCTGTGTAACCTGCATCTTTTCTCTGCTAGTCTTAATTTTCTTGCTTGTGACTATAAGGAAGATAGTTGAAGAAAGCTAGTGTTGAGTTTTCTCTTGAAGGCAGTAGTTGTACTTATCACTTCTAGAGCATTCTGTTCTAAATACAAGCTACTGCCAAGAAAACTGCCTGCTGCTCTAGTCAGTTTACCTTCTGATGGTTTTGATTGTTCCTGCACAGTATGTTTTCTTATGGTCTTGGTCCCTTAGCTAGAGGTGTGTTTGTAGACTGTTCAGAAGAAGACAATAGAAAGCCTCATAGTTGAAAGCCACGCTGAAATTACTGTGGTTAGTGCAGCAGGTGGAACACGGGTAGAATTCAGTGGTATGATGGTGGATCAATGTGGAGTACAACAATTTGTGGTAACCCCACAAGGAGGCTGATTAGCATGGCCAAACCATTGCACTTGGGTAGAGAGATAATCTTCATACAGCTAGATTAAAGGAAACGTTTAGGAGTAGCTTTTCCTGTCTGGAGTATTCAGTTAGATATCAGTGTGCCAATAAAAAGCCTAAATTGTAGCTTTGAGCAGCTTTAGGTGGTTTGGATTGACTGCTGTTGCAGATACTAGCAGTGGAGAGGCAGCAGCATTTGAGCAGTGTCAAACATCAACTTTTGGTCATTCCCAGCAGCATCCTCAGCCTTGCTCAGCTCTGAGGTTGCTGTCTGAAGCCTGCTCCTGCTTCCGGCTTGAGCTGCCTGATGCTGAGGTTGCAGCAGCGAGACTGGGAGCAGAGAAGCTAGTGCTGTATTTGTGCCCCAGCAAGGCTGCTGGCACTGGCTCCAGTGCTTGCTTTGGGTAACTGTAGCTGTATCAGTCGTCTTGAGTTATTGGAGGTCAGCTCTGGGGTTTCTTCAAACACAGAGGACTCTTTGCATGCCTTGCTGCTGAATGTGGCCAAACTTGAAGGCTTTCACTTGCCTCTTTCCAGTTCTAAGGGTTTTGTGCATTACCTGTATCTGTACATCAGAGAAATGAAGGTACGTGGGTTATCATGTTGACTCTAGCGTAGTGAGGAGCAGTGGGAGAGGTGGAGAGAATCAACTCTTTCTTCTTTAACAAAGGCTAAAGGATTTGTGAAGCTGATGCTGTAATCTGAAGGAGTTGCTTGCTAGTTTGTTAAAGATTGGATATAGTCTGGAGTTTCTGACAGAAGTATAAGATGAAATAGCAGATGTAGTCCTGAAATTTTATGGTGTACCTTGAAATGACAGTTGTTCCTGGAAATTAAACAGTTTTTCTTGGTCTTTTACAGTCAAGATGTAGCATAAAAACCACAGCAGTTTTTGATAATGGCCGAAATGCAAGCAGAGAAAGCTATATTGGATATGCATTTTTAAAATATATAAAAGCCACAGTGTGAACCCTGAATAATATATGGGCAAACTAGACTGGAACTACTCATAACTAAACATGGATTTGCTATCTTTTGATTTTCTTGTATGAACAAGTGCTAGTATTGTTCACAATTCCAGAAAACAATTGTGTTAAAATGCCATCCTTCATGGTGTGAGTTAAGGACTGATCATAGCAGGTAGGATGAGACAGTAATTGGCATGACTGAAGACATTAATATTTTCCCTGATCCAATAGTCCAACCATAAAATACTTCCATAAAATACTTTTCACAGGCTTTTGACTGTAAATTTCCCAAATAAAAGCAAAAGAGGGACACGTGTTTAAAAGACAAATCCAGAAAGTTTTGTCTTTTTTAGTGCTGTAAGCAGGAAGACTTCTGAAGTTTGTGTGGCTGCTCCTTTGAAATTGTGAAGGAGGATGTAGGGCATGGGTAGTGGAGTGAGATCTATTTTCCTATTCTCTTGGATAACTTCTAAAACTTAAAAAAAGAAATAATGTTGCAATTCATTAGTAATTAACTTCTTTAATGTTCCTCAGGTGTCTCCCTCAAACATTCAGAGTATGGAAATAGTGTTCTAGATTTGACAGCAATACTTTAAGAATCTCTTTGGCTTGCAAAGCTGATCTGTATTGCCACTGAAGCATTCAGTTTGTTTGATCTCTCCCTATTTGATGTGCTGCTGGTGTTATCCCTGGTCGGTTAGTTCACACAGTTCCAGTCTTGGGGAGTGCAGCTGGGCAGTGGTTCCATCGGTCTGTAGTTTAGGTGCTGCCAGCCCTTCTCCAGCCCTTCCCGTGATTTCATCTGGCTCTACTTTTGCCATTTCCTTTGCCTGCAGCATGGAAGTGGCTCACCAGGTGATGTAGTCTCTTTTGGAGGGAAAATTCCCATTCTGATGAAATCTGAGGGGTTACAATCTGTATTCCTTTAGCTCTGCCACAAAGTTGCATTTATTTCCTTTGAGGATTAGGATCAGGAAGTTGCTTCCGTGTGTCACCGTCTGGCTGCGTGTCCTCCCAGTTCAAGTCAGATACTTTGGTACAGGATGTTCTTCTGAGTTGGACGTGTGCCTTCCTACCTTGGAGCTACCAATTACTCATGCCTGTTGGCTTGCAGTGGGCTGGCCATACTGATTAGTGTCTTTATAATTTGCTGTGTGTGCTTTTGTGGAAGCTTAATTTGAACTGCAGCTTGTGTACTATTGTAAACTCTATGGTGGTGTTTTTTTTTCTTTTTTTTTGGTTATCAAAGTGATACCTGTTTGAGTGTTTTGTGCTACTTATGACTACTTCTTGTTCTCTGTGTTTCATGGTATTGAATTCATGTATTTGCCATTAAAGTACTGTACTTATATGTCAAGGCCCTTGTTTCTATATAGAGGATTAGTTTCTTCTTATATCCTTCACACTTGCTTTCAGCCTAAAAGATCTTTTTTGGCCACATTTCATAAAATTGTTGCCGCTTTATGAAATAGGAGATAATAAAAATCGTATTATGCTCTTAAGGAAGCTTTTAAAATGTTTGTGATTTGTGTGAAAGGACTTGGGATATTTTAAATGCATATTTTCTATGTGTTACCTTTTGAAAGAACTAGTACATACGATTAAAAGCTCAACACCTACATTTCCAAGATGGATATGCAAGAATGTAGGTTTTCTTAAAATAAGCTTTCTGCTTTTTTTTAGTTGATTTATTTTATTTTTCATACTACTTTCCCTGTAATTCTTGTTTCCAAAGTTCAGATTCCTCATTGTCTTTGTCAAAGCTTTTCACTTTTTTGCCTCCTTCTGCATTTGTGCTGTAACTTCATGCTGCATATGCTGTCATTTAGCAACCTTTTTGATAAAGTTTGTTTTTCATTCTGTGCACGAACATGTTTTTAGTTGTTTTGGTGAGAAATAGGTTTGAAATACAGTATTACCAGTCTTTTCCTATTTTACCTCCCTGCCCCCCCAAAAAGAAAGAAGTAAGCTATATATATATGTATTTTTTTTTTTTCTGAAACAAACATTTTTCTTTTTTTATTTTAGTTCCTGGCATAGATGGCGGTGGGTTAGCTGATGCCAGTCTCACGGATTCCTACTTCAGCACCAGCTTCATTGGCGTTAATGGATTTGGAAGTCCCGCTGAAACAAAGTATCCCATGATGCAGGTAATTCAGTGAATTGTATAAGTGTTTAGTTAGTTATGGCTGGCATTACATTAAGAAGGGAAAAATGTTCAAGAGGCAAGGAAAACATTGAGCCTTCTGGTATGTGTCGTCTTGTAGGGTATACAGAGTACATACTCATTTCAATCTTGCAAATGGAAATGAAACAGTATCATTGCTTTAAAATTAGTCCATTTTTATTGACACTTACCTGAGCTGTTGCTTTCGGCTTTGCCACATATAACAACTGTGTTTCTAGATACAAAACCTAAGTGAGTATCTATTGAATTAACACATGAAGTACTATAACTGCCTCAAATTGTTACGCTTTTCAAAAGCTGGAAAGGAGAAGGTCTCTCCCTCAAAAGTTTACCAAACTGGTTTCTGGTAAATGAAAGAGAGCACAAGTCAAACAGTTCACACTGAGTCCTGACGACAACAACTCTCTTTTTTTTTTTTTTTAATATAAAGGAAACTCTCCTTGTGAGCTTACTTTGATCTCAGTTGTGGCTGTATTGTGGATTGAAAAATAACTCAGCAAAAGGTGGGAAATAGTTAGGTGTGTTCCCTTTAATTTCTTTTTTTCCACTGCATGTTTTTGAGAAGGCTGGATTTTTCTCATTCAACAGAATTACGAAACTATGGAGAAGTTTATTAGTGACAGTGAGGCAGGATTTAAAAAGAAAAAATATAATCTCTGATCGTGAAGTGTATTGGAAGTTACGAATTTTGGTATCACTGAGATCATATAATTTTATTATTTTAGCATGAAATTGTTATTTTTTTATCCTACAGCAACATTGGTGTATTTCTAAACACAATTTTTAATTATAACTCTTTCTTCTAGAAAGACAATAAGGCATGCATCTAACATGAATGCTCATAGGATTTTAAAATACTACTGCCTGTGAGATTACAGTCAAGGCACTGTATTTCTCTTTGAGAAAAGAGAAGAAACTGATGTGCCTCTTACGCATTGGAGGCTAAGGACAATTATTTCTGAAGAAGGATTTGGTTAGTGTTGAAAAAGTGCTTACAGGAATTAAACTGCAGTTTAAACACCATTCTTATTGATTTTTTTTCCTTTGAATAGTATTTTAAGTTCTTGTTTGCATAGATAAAACTGGTAGTGCTATCTGTTGTGATTGCGTATCAGCTTCTAAATTAAGTTTGGTTTGAAATGGAGACTTTAAATCTGATAGATTGGTGTGTATGTCAAGGATACAGCTTTTACTCTCTGTCTGAAAATGTGCCCAGATTTTGTCACTTGATTAGACCTTTGCAAAACTGGTTTATATAGACCCACTGTAGACCTCCTAGTTATTAGATAATTTCCTGAAGATGGTGTCTGCATGTTCCAGCTTGAGTAGATTCTTGCTGTTACAGCTCTGGCCTAATCTAGGCCTTGCCTGAACTCCAAGCAGGAATGCTGATGTGCTTCATTTCCTTCTTTCCTTTCGTTCCAGTTCAGACTGATGCAGCATGGAAGTGGACCTGTATTTAGTGAAGAGTGCTGCATTCATATTAATTGAAACAGAGGACTATATAAGAGAAAAAGAGATTTGTGTTGTGGTCTTAGAGAAACTGAGCTGAAGATAAGGGAATAAGGAACTAGGGAAGACTTGAGCAAAGGCACTGGAGTTGAGATGTGATGTTGGGACACTCACAGCGTGGGCACTGTAGTTGCACAAGTGAAACACAGAGAAATTGGAACAAAGAAACAAGTTAGCATAATGCAAAGATGGGGCAAAGTAGGCTGGAGAGAACAAATCCATGTGCCTATTTCTCCCCAGATCCTTGAATCGAACTATCAATACTGGAAAAAGAATGTTCTGCCATTGATTGAAACATGAAGAATCTCCTGTAAAGTATTTCATTAGCCTTTCAGTTTTACTTTTGCAGATGAAAACATGAGTTCCATCTATGACTTACTTAGTCATCTTTGGTGGATCTGTGCAGTTCACAAATAGGTGCATCAGTGATGCAATATGAAGAAGTGTTTTCAACTTGTTTTTAAAAACAGAGAAATTGCACAAACATGCAAATAAACACACAGCTAGAAAAACACTAAGATCACTTGTAAGATAGTTAGACATTAAGAAATATTAAGTTTAGGTTGCCAATATAGCCTTGAGGTTACATATAAAGTTGTATTCCTCATAACACTGTATAATATTTTCAGTGGGAAAATTATGAGTTGGACTTGTTCAGGACACAAGATGCATGATGCATGTGTAATGAGCATCCATGTGATAGTCAGTTAAGTGTTCATCTTACAGTTCTGTGCTTTACTACTGCATGCTGGTCATAGTCTTCTTGTGAACGCTGTTGGCAGTGCGCTTTCCTCTGCAGGTTGCAATTATGGTATCTGACTTTGCAGAATTCTTTCCTTATGTAAGAAGAAAGTCTGCATTTTATAGAGGCATGGGAAGAAAAAGGATGGCAATTAAACAAACCCCTCCACAACAGTGCTGGCAAAGAGACTCCAGAGTTTTAGAAATTAACGTGTACAGATTGAAGTTGAGGAATGGAGTTAGTGGCCACCTGTAGAAATCTTGGTTCAGGTTGCTTAACTGCCCTCGGTCTGGCAAAGATAACAATAGATTTGGTCTCTTCTGGGTAGTGCTTATTTTGTTTTACCATGAGATGGTCTTTCTGAGGTCAATGCTTTATTCCCTAGATACCTTCCAAAATAATAATCAGGGATTCAATAGAGGAGTCTTCTTGACTGTTCCTAATAAATCTTCAGAATGTGTTTGTCATGTACAGCAAATAAGACTGAGGCTTGTTGAAAAGGGTATGTGACTGTGTATACTGGGTTTATCAGAATGCATATGTAATGGGGCCAAATTGCCTCAAGCAAAGATATATCCAGATTTTTGCAATCATCATGTTTTTGTGTACACTGCATAATCTGTGTTACAGTATTAAGCAGCAAAAGGAAGGCAAGTAAAAGTGGATTGTATCCTGATGAATTGGGGAGGGGATGTGCTTCTTTGATCATAAATAACATAGGTGACTAGTGGTCAACATTTTTGGAGAATGGATATTTCTGACTTGGAGATTTCATTTGTATTTGAAGTATATGTTATGAGATCTACAACTCCTTTTGGTTAGATTAGTGGTGAAGATGCAATTAATGGTAATGCTCAGTTTGCAGTGGGAAAAAAAAAAGAATAAAAAAAACTTTTACACAGTTTGGAAGAGGCTGGATTTTAAGTGGTCGTGGCTCTAATCCTTTTTTCTTCCTTTCTGAAAAATATCTCTCTGCCTCATTCTTCCACTCCTACCTCAAAGGTCTTTGCTATTAGCCAACCTTTGACTGCCCTCCATTGGCCTCTTCTGTTGTTACTGACTAGTTTCCTATTGATGAGTAGTGTCCTGTCCTCATTGGTTTGCATTTTCCCATAATACAGTTGTTTCATATGTCTTTTCTTGCCTGAATTTGCATATGCTTTCATATTTTACATTAGCTGTATTAGCTTCCAGCTTAGCAAAGCATGTATTTTTCTGTTTTCCCCTTCTCTAATGACAGAGCAGGCGTGCACAGCACATGTCCCACAGGCTGCATGCTGTCCCCAAAGCTGTTCCTTTCCTTTGTAGTGAAGCAGCAGCTGCCAAGAGACAGGCACAGGTGTGGTTCAAGAAGCAGCTTTGTTGTTTTTGGCATTCCCAGCAGTGAGGAGGCAGGAGCTGGCTGGCCAGGATGCCTCTGGTGCTTGTCTGTTCACTCAGTTGCTCTGCTCGTGCCACTTGGCTAGTTGATGTCTGTGTTCCTCTGACATTGGTGCTCCCCTTGAGTAGCTGATGGCTTGCTCAAAGATACAGGTGGTATGGGAAGGAGCTTTAGCAGTATTATGTTGGGATGGTAAAAGGATGTGATTAGTCTGAGAAAGTTCGTAGCAGAATGAGGCAGAAGAGTACCTTGATGTTAAAACTTCTAATATCATATTGAGCAATTTGGTTGTAAGAGCATAAGACAGTAGATGTCTTCATGTACATTACTTCACAGAAATCCAGTTTTCCTTATTTTGCTAGGATGAGATTTATAACTACATGTCTTCCATTGGACTGCAGGTAGTGTAGAAAGTAAGAATCACAACTTTTCAATTAATCACTAATCAAACCATGAAAGGACCTAACAGTCCTTTTTAGCGGGGCCTTTTGTGATAAGGCAAGGGGCAATGGTTTTAAACTAAAAGAGAGGAGATTCATACTAGACATCATGAAGAATTTTTTTATACTGAGGGTGGTGCAATGCTGGCACAGGTTGCCCAGACAGGTGGTAAATGCCCCGTCCCTGGAGACATTCAAGGCCAGGCTGGACGGGACTCTGAGCAACCTGATCTAGTTGAAGATGACCCTGCTCATTGCGGGGCAGGGGGTTGGACTAGATGACTTTTGAAGGTCCCTTCCAACCCAAACTATTGTATGATTCTAGTCTTCCGTATTGAAGTTGTCAAGGCCAAGCAATGGGGAAGAATCGGTCTCGCTTGCTTTCACTGTGCTAATGTTGGTAAACTAAGTGTTCTTCAAAAGCCTGAGAAGTAGAGACCATGCTCACTTCAAAACCTTGCAGCTGAATAAGCACAAAGCCTTTTGTTCCCATTGCTGCATCTGCCAAGAGTAGAGTAATAAAACTCTCCTTATAGCACAGAAGGTTGTAAATGTCTTCAGTTTTTAACTGTTGAGAATTGAGTGGAACTACAGGCGTGTTATTTTAAATATAAAATTATGCAGTTGTTTACATAATCCTTTCTGAAGAAATCCAGTTGCTTTAGTTCAAACAGTTGTGAGTGGGACATGCTGTAGATGGTGCCAAATATGTTAACTGTCGAAACAAGTTTTGGATTGTTTAGAAAGGAAAGTAAAATGTATCACCCTTTGTAGGTCACAGAATCTGACAACTAAACAATTATTTGTTTGGTTGTGACAATCTCACTCTTTTGTGGGATGACTTATTTTATAGTCCAATTAACATTATTATAAAAATTACAGAGAAATATTCTGAAACATAGTTCCAGTAGAACAGTATGAAGAACATAGGTTGTGACATAGTACAGAATATTTTGAGATAACATACTTAACATAGGAATGAACCTGAGCTAAGTGCTTATTTTCTCAGTGTTAAGGCAGGGGATGTGGAGACAGAGGGAACAAATACCATCTCTTATGTATTTTGGGGAAAAGAAATGGTAAAGAAGAAAGCAAAACCTCTCTCTTAAGATAAGCCTTGTAACATATGCTGTTTAAAATTAGATGTAATTCTGTAGAGCTAACCTTTATTCATACTCTATCTTAATGAGAAGAGAAGGAGAGAAGGCTCAGGGGAATCTCATCCATGTAGACAAATACCTGAAGCCAGGGTGCAAAGAAGATGCAACCAGGATCTCTTTGGTGCCTGGTGGCAGGACCAGCGGTGATGGGCACAAACTGAAACACAGGAGGTTCCCTCTGAACATCAGGAAACACTGTCACTGTGAGGGTGACCAAGCACTGACACAGGTTGCCCAGAGAAGTGGTGGAGTCCCCCTCATTGGAGATAGTTACAAGCTGTCTGGACATGGTCCTGGGCTCTAGGTGGCCCTGCTTGAGCAGGAGAGCTTGACCAGTTGGCGTCCAGAGGTCCCTTCCTCTCTGAGTCTGTGTGAAGTGTCCAATCCTCAAAACTATTATTAAAATAGCAACCTGATATGGAAATTATTTTTACAGTGATTATGTTGATTAGCTGTCAGTGTTTTCTTAATTTCTATGTGAAAATAATGTTTTTTTTTTAAAAGACCTTATTTTGCAGTGGTTCTGATAAGGAAATGTTAGTATGCAATAGGCTGTCTTACCTCTAGGTAAGATACTAATTCAGTTTGACAGAAGTTTCATTTTTGACACAGTACATTCTCACATAGTCTTTTGCTAAGATGAGAGGAGTTACTTTAATCCTGGTGCTCAAAGAAAGAGTAAAAACTTATGAATGAGCGTATTCCCCTCCTGTAACTTAATTGCTTGAATATTTGGGAATTAACACAGTATTCTGAAAAAATTTATTTCTCAATTTTCCTGTGAAATTCAAGAGCCTGTATTTTTGTTACTGGTGGTAGGCTCAAACTTAAGCTGAAGCCTCAGGTTAAATCTTTGGACAGCAATGAATGTGGCACTATTGTTATGCAGTAGCTTTCTTTTGAGTTGTGAACAGAAACAACTTTAATTCATTTAAAGGGAGAAGGGCAGGATGTGTGTCAGTCAGCCTAGTTGAATTTTAACTAGTGCTTAAAGAACCTCAATAAATCATAGCAATAGGCAGACAAAGAAAAGGAGTTTATATGGAACTGAACGATATTGGTGTGGTGCTTGGTTACTACAAAGTTATCTTTCTGTATTAGCGTACATATGGTGAAAGTCAAGATGTACTAAAAAAGTCTGAAGCTCTCATGTGTGTGCTTGCTTTGCCTGGCAGGCTTAATAGGAATGAATAGTTTTTCTTCTGTTAATGGTTGCTCTTACCTTCCTAGAACTTTCATCTTCTGGGCTTCGAGTCTTAGTGATTGCATTCTTCTTGAAATTGAATTTGTATGGAAAATAGTTCAACATCATTAGAAGAGATTGAGAAGTGTTATTTAAAATCAAAACTGCCTTCCGGAAAACACAAATAGTACTTGGGTGTGGGGGGTTTTTTGTTGTTGTTGTTTTGTTTTTTTTTTTTCCTTTCAAGACATTTTCAGCCTGACTTGGTAAAAATCAGATGCAGGAATAACCTTCGTTATGACTAACTGCTTTTGGGTGTGGTAGAAGTTTTAATATTAAAACAGTTTAAAAATCCTTTACTGATTACATGCAGGACTTGTATGAATAATGTTAAGGTAAGAAGCTTGTGCATGTGTAATAAAAGTGAGTCAAATGAAAAATTAATGAAAGCGAGTGGTGAAGTGCAGGCTTTTAACCTCGTTCAAGGTACAGCTTGCAAGCAGTTGTTGAAGCAAGAGCTGCCCAAGATGAGTGAGGGAATCTTTGGTTTCTCAGAATCCTGGTTCATGTAAAATATGTTTTCACCTTGAACAAGACTTGACTTTGTAAAAGCACAGTCGATGTTTGTAGGCTTTGTTTGCATTGTTCTTTTGGAATCCTGAACAATGTGTTCTGTGGCAGTCTGTTGTCTCTCTTGTATGCACTATGTTTTTAGTGATCGTATCAGCACTGACTTTCATCCCAGCAGTCACCTATTCACATTGCAAGTCTGTTCACTGAATGTTTAACTCCTGTACTTGAACAGGTAGAATATTGATGGCACAGAAGTGCTTCATTCAATTTTTAAGCCACATGCTTAAACATCTTTGATACCAAGTCAGATCTCAATATTGTATTGTTCCAACAGAGCATTATCTTTTAAATGAAAATTTTCATGAAAATCTGAGTGTTACAAATAGATTTTAACAGTATTTTGTGTGCAAATCTGAAAGGTTCCCTTTGGGAAATGTTTTCACAAGTCACTTCCTCTTATAAAGGATCAGTGTGGATGGATCAAATGTCCAGAAAAGGTGTATAATAGAGATGCTTTTTAACAATTTGTGAAAAAGTATCTAACTTCTTTCCATTGCTTAGTCAGGAAGGGATTATGATATATGCATAGTTGAGCTACTATAATTCAGAAATTATTTTGATGACAGTGAGCAGGACAAGCACCCCTGAACTTGGCAAAGCCTATTAGTTTAGTGTGGATCTCAGAAAGTGTTACCTTGTTTTGTAGAAACAGGTAAACTTTGTTTCAGTAGAGGCATCCCTTCTTTGTAAAGAATAGCTGATTGCTAACCTTTTAGTGAGAGTTACATTGTGTCAGTTCAGTGTAGTTAGGAACATGAGACACATGGCATCAAAATAAGGAAAGCGCATATAGCAAACAGCTTTCTTCATTTAAGTCTTTAGAAAGCTGAAGGTTTGTTGTGTTTATGTGTATACCTGTTACACATATTGCCCTAGGACATCTGCATGTGCGATAGCTCTGCTTCATATAGTACTACATACTTGTACTGAATGAAGAATTGTATCAGAGAAGCCTGAATGATTGTAGAAAGCTTGCTGTAGCAATGGAGCACAGATAGTGGAAATAATACATCGGGGATTAAAGCACTGAGGGATTGAGCATGTTGAGAGGGTAACATTTGAAGATACCTGCTGAAGTACCTAAATTTTATCATTTTATCAAAACTTTCTTCAACTTAGTTTTCTAATAATGCAGGCTATTTTTTTTTTTTTTTTACAACTTGCTTTCCACATAAAAATTACTTTACATAATGTATTAGTCCTTTTAGATACAAGTATTAAGAGCTGCAGCTTCTGGCGAAGTCTTTGGTACTATGAAAACTGCAAATGTTGAGAAACTTGAATTGCAGGAGGTTTGCAGTTCTACCATACTGGGTAATGTTCCAGCTTCTGTTGGTTATTCTCTGTTCTTACCCAGTTTACTCTGGATTATTGTTCTTTCTGGTCAAGAATTAAATGAAATAGCATTTAAGTATAATGTATTAGACTTCTTGTCCTCTGCCACCATCATAGAGATTGGCTGTGGAAAAATACAAGCATAAAGAACAACTCCAGTGGCCAGTTTTGAGTCTTGGTCTGTGTCTAGACTACTAAGCTAAACATGCCTGGAAACTGTCCTTGATGCATAGGGCCAGCTGGCACAGAAATGGCCTGTTTGTGCTGCTGTATGCTTACCCGGCAAAGCAGAGGCTGCATGCAAACTGTCTATTTGAAGGGATCTCAAACCTTTTAACTGCTGAATAGTGCCTGGAAATTGGCTGGGAAACTCCTGGTTGATGTGGGCCAAAAGCATGCCAGGGAATATTTTAACAAATTACTGGTCATATTTCTCAGTGATGGAGAACACTTCCTGGGCTTGCCTTGCTTTTCTTCTCACCTTTTTTTTTCCCCCCCCTTCCTGTTGCGAGACTGGTCAAAGAAAATAATAAGCAGGAGTAAGAAGAGACAATTTTAAACTTCTCTGTCAAAGCAGTGGTAACTCTTAGAGTGGCACTGCCTTGCTTAGTCCAGTTTATTGCAAGGCCAGTTCTCTAGAGGAATGTAGAAGCAGGTGGAGGCTAGAAGGAATATTGAGAAGGTTTCAGATGCCTTGCTGGCTTACAAGAGTTGTGTGATTTTGTTGAAAGGTTCTTTCTTCAAAAGAATCTATCAAATGCTATACTGAGTATTTTTAGTTGGAAAATTTTCATGCTGTGATGATGGTGTATAATGAAGGGAGGAGTTGTTTCAGGAGTGCAGTGTTGGAGAATGTTTTAAGGAGATATGTACTTTGCTTATCTAACATTTTTACAACATACAGGGAGAGCCACAGGCTTGCTAGACCCTCCCAATTAGAAGAAATTCATTAAGACAGTGTTTAGCTTTTGTATACAGTCATTTTTGGTTTACATTACTATTGAGCAAAATGCTTTTTTGTCAACTACAAACCACTGTCTGCTGAGAGTATTTACCAAATGGGGAATGAGCACAGGTTTCAAAGTCTGTTTTTAAAACTTTCCAAATGTCATCCCCAATGCCTTCACTTAGTCTTTTACAGCTTTATTTTACATGTATGCTTTCGTGTTGTATTTTTGCAGAGGATGACAAATAGCAGCAGCTCCCCTAGCCTTCTCAATGACAGTGCCAAGCAGTACGCAGGCCATGGTAAGTACTTTTAAAGGAATATATATATAAAAGTAAGAAATATAAGATTGACTTTTGCAAAACTGAGACTTAAGGGAGTTGGGTTTTTTTCCTCCTCTGATTTGATTTGAGGTACACTAGAACTTTATTTTTTAACGGTAGTGTGTTTTGTGATTACTTTTAATATGAAGCTGAGTGCTACTGAACTCGTGAATTTTCAGCCTTCTCTTTGCTCCGGTGGAGATAAACTAAAAAAAGTCATTATCGGACTTGTCACTTCAAGTGAAATGCTGGTTTGAATATCCACTATAAAGCTCTGATAGCTTAAGCATTTTTGCATTTTTGTTGTTCTGCTGTTCAAGTTAGTTATTGTGTGGAATGAATGTACAGGTTTTTATTCTTAAATTTAGGGTGTACGGGTTTTGTGAAATGTATTGCATAACTAATGATTTTTAATAGCTATTAAGTTTTGTCCTGTAAGCAGTACTTTACCTCTTACAAGTTTTACCTGCTATAGGGAACATGGTTTCCAACTGCAAAATGTCTCTGTAGTGCCAGCCTACATACTCACTAAATTCTTGTGGAGGGTATATTGAGCATCTGTAATGCGCTTTTCAGAATCACTGCAGATAATTTCAGCTGTAGCTTTCAAACTAAGGTCTTTAAAGAAGGGGGTTCTGCTCCCTTATGGCAAGGGCATATGTTTAAAATATATTTCTGCTCTGAAAATTGCTGTGTAAATTATGTTCTAGAACTTCATTTGCATGTCTGACCCTGCAGCTAGTCTACTTACTAGGGTTATAATTTTTTAAGCATGATAGTAAGTACTGTAAAAGTAACTTGCTTTAAAGTTGAAATTTGTGGTGACTTTTTTCTGTTTTCTTTCTCCTGGTTCATTTCCAGTAGGTTTTGTGATTAATCCTGCTTCTTTTGTCCCATTGAACAATTAACTATTCAAGGCAGTGGAGATCTCCAGTTTTAAATGCAGTCAGAGTTTGACTGTGACAGGCCAAATACTGATGGTGATGCATGTGAACGAGAGAAACCAGACTGACTTTTGGAAATCCAGTTTAAATTCTGTTGTGTCTCAAGTCCTTTTCTTCTCTCCCCACAAGCTGTGCTTCACTTGTAGAATTATACTTTTAAGGAGTATTGATTAACATTGAAGAAAGTGTTTCATCAAAACACCAGTGTTTACAGCTGGCAGTCATCTACTGATTTGTCAGTTCTATCTGTGCAGTTTGGAGTTTTAAGTTGCATCTGTGATTGCTATTTTTTTGTTGCTTCAGCTCTGGGAAGGAAGTATAGGGACAAAGAAAAAGCAATAAAAAGCTACTGTCAGCATGTAGACTTTTGCTACCCTTAGTTCTGATTTAAATTTGTGCAGAACAGTGACAGAAAAAGTAAGATCCCCATCATTATTTGTAATACTATGTTATACAGAAGATGACTAATTTTGGGTAACTGGAGATGAAGGCTTTGAAATGTTAGATAGACATTAAATAGTGTCACCAGCAATTAATTTTACTCAGTTCTGCTAATAAGCACCAGTTGAGCAGTTGTACAGAATCTAATAAATGCTATATTTTTAGCAGTGTGGTTGTTAAACTTTGTTTGGCTAGCTTGTCCAAAGGTTTTTTCCATACAGAAATAAGTTAAAAAATGTAAAATGAAAAATTTATTTTTCATAAGAGATGTATAACATTTTGTTGTACCTTCTTTTTACAGATCCACTAACTTCACCGAATTCATCCTTGTTTAATGACTTTGCTGCCCTAAGCGTGTCTCAAAGGAGGAAGGTAGGCAACAACTAAGTCTTAAGTAGCATATTTGTATATGAGTTGACAGGCAAGAAGATCTGGAATTACTTGAAATGCTGCGTGAAATAAAGATGATTCTTCTAATGTTACTAGATTTATTTTAATTTGTTGCTGCTGGTATAAACAAGATGTTACTTTTGCTACACCAGATCAGACTGCTGCTGCTATTAAGAAGTATTCCAAACGCTTGTAAACTGAAGTTTATAAGAATGTTTTGAATATGAAAATTAGGACGTAGCCCATTGAGTTTGAAAACAAATTATTTTGATTGTACTGAGGCACAAGCCACCTGTAAGCCTTCATGGCAAGAAGTTCTGAATACATTAAGAATCATTCTCCCATTTATTTGTACATGATGTGAAAGTAATTCTTACAGTTTGAAATGCATTTAGTTTGAAAGACACTGTAATAATATTGGAAAGCTAGGGTTTGGGATTTTTTTCCCCCTCTGATCTATATTGAGGAATTTTTCTTTTGCTGAGGATTAGACAGCACCTTCAAACACCTCTGACCTGTGCCAACACAAGCTGTGATGTCTTCCAATTAAACACTTAAAAACACAGTGACTTGAATAAGAGACATAAGTCTGGCTACACCAGAGTTCCTTCTCATTCTTGTGAACTGTGGCTTATCAAAAAAGATGTTATCTTGTGCCAACCATTTATCGGTTTTTGCTTTCACTGATGACTTTCATGTTGTACCAGTCTATTAGCCTGATCCTGAACTTTTCTGTAGTTGATAACATACTGTCTTGAAAGCAAGCTGCATCAGTGTGCTGGTGACTTTCCAGAGAGCTTTATTTGTGTGCTGGCAGTTGGCAGCTATGTATCGTTCCTGCAGGTGAAGAGTGGTCTTGAAGATAGTTACCATAGTTGGCCTATCAGACTGATGTTCCTTGAAATGAAATGCTGTTGTAGAGCGTTAACTTCCTAATGTTATGATGTATCCAAATTACACAGAATCTCCCAATTGCCCTTTTCCTTAATGCCAATATAGCTCACTGGAAGTTGGATGTAAAACAACTATACATGTATTGTTTATCCACTTACGAAGGATAGTAGGAATGCAAATAATCCATTCCTTTTTAAGTCTGCAAGCACTATATATATGCATGCAAGTGTGTGTGCTTATATATATAAACTGCATACACAAAAGAAAATGCGCTGTCATACGGAAGTATTACCAGAGGGACCACTGTCTCCAAGAGTTACATCAAAATTAATTAAAGCAGTATAAAACAGAAACAGGTTAATGTTAGAGTATAAAGCTCAAATAACTGCAAGCTCAAATGCTGATATAGTCTTTTCTGACTTGAACCCTTTTTTTCCCAAGAGAAAATCAGCAAGTTAAGTCACTTACTGCTAAAATAGTATCAAGAGAAAGATTTGTCTGTGAAACTGATTGACTTCCAATTAATATTTCAGACATAACTAGCATTAATTGAAAGAGGTTTGTTTTGCTTTGCATATTAATAATTTATCATTTATTATGACTGCTATTTTGTAATATATGTTTTTATAAAAGGTTGTTAAATAATACTAGTAATGGGGAAGCTTTCATCTAATATTACTTCGGTTGTCTGAAATCTAGGCATCCAGGCTCCCTCTATAGTCAGTAAAGAGAGATGAGCAGCTTAAAGGAACATTCAGGTCACATTGAGGAAAGTCTTTTGGAAAAGACAAGATGTCAGTGACTGCTTTAAGTGGACAAAAATTGGTGGCTACTGTTACAAGAAACTAATCACACTTTTGTGACAGACTTTTACTACTGGTCAATACATTGCAAGTAGTTGTGGATATAGTTTCTTAATATTTTTGGTATTGTTTTAAAAAATTAAAATTGTTCAAATTGCCTTAAGTGATTTCCTCAAAAGCACTGAGTTCTTGAGTGCCAGGTACTTAAACTCATGTAATTCCCCCCGCCCCAGTAATTGGTGTTTACTTAGAGCTTTGAGCAATGTGATACATCAGGCCAGTGCTTGATGCCTGCTCTAAGACAAGATAGATGGCCTTCTGGAAGCGTGTGCTTCTGTTCATTGACTCTAAAGGGAGCCTTGGTGACTGTTTCAAGTGTGGGTGTTCACAACATCTACTATTTGAAAAAAACTTTGTTTTCTTGCTAAGAGCCCAGGGCTAAGATTTTGTTTGTTCTGAACTAGCTGGCAAAACCAGCATTTCCTTCGTTTATCACAGACTTGGAGGACAGATATAATACAGTCTTGGTAAGTGAATAAAGACCAATCACTTTCCTTTACAAATTAGAGTTGTGATATTTTGAATACTTAGAACTGTTAAGTTATTTGCAACTATATAAAAACTGCATGTTTATGTTGTGTAAAACCATGTAATGCATAGCTGTGTTAAGCAAGGAAGTTAAGTTTATTAATCTTTATTGTCTCTGAATACTGCTGATCATGTTATCCTGGCAGCGCTTTAACAGTGAGCTAGCCACATAGATGTAAATATTTGATATCAATAACATATTAAAGACTTGATGATCAGAATTCTGAATATCCTTGCTCTTTAATTAGACAGCTTTTTTTGAAACTAGTTAGTGTGACTGGGCTATTTAAGTTGCTTATGATTATTTTGATGTTTAAAGACATTCTATTTTTTTGTTTAAGAAGTAAACATAGTCCTTGAATTTTTATGAACATTCTCGAGGTTGTTATCTCTGTTTAGAAATTATTAAACTGCATTTCAATTTTAGATTTCAGGAAAGCTAAGATTACTATTTAAAGACATTTTTATAGGATACTTAAAATGAAATCAAAGGAGCTAAGTATTTCTGTAGATGGAGCCTTGGTGGAGGTTCTGTCAACCGTAAAACCTTCTGGATTTACTGTCCGGTTGCTGTAACTCCTCATGCAGTAAGACAAGCAACCTTAAAGTGAATTTCCTATAAAAGATTTTCAGGTAAGTATTAATCTACAATGCACAAATAGGATTTGTGAAGCATGGAACAAAAACTAGAGTTAGTACTAGACTAACCCTCTTTCCCGAGAATGATAATGATGTCACACTTATTTTATTTTTAATTCAAATACATGTTATGCTTGTTAAAAATAGGGTGGCATTCTGAACTTGAACTTCTTGGGTGTTTTTCCTAAATTTGCTTTAGCCATTATCTAGAAAAATGCTCCTCTCTAAACCCTTAAATGATCTGTCTGGAAAACTCCTTGCATTCATTTTGGTGGTTCTGATAAATAGTTCATAAAAAGATGTGCCTATATAACTGATCAGAATATCTTGCCAAAGGAGTCACAGCTTAATATACTAAAAAGAAAATCTATGATGAAACTTTTGTTTAAATTTGTTCTGAGACTGTTACCACAAATCCAGGCTAAAGGGTTCCCCTGCTTGTCACTGGTTAGCCTGACAGGGTACTGAAAAGCATTGCTTTTATGTTTTTACTTTGTTTTTTATACCTTCAATCCTCATGGAAACTGAACTCTTCTGAAAAGTTCCTAACATTGGTTTATTTCCATTTAATTATTTTGTTGTTGTTCAGTCACACCTAGAGGAGGGCCATTAAGGTGAGAATCACTCTTAGTCCACAGGCTGCAAGGAGTGAACCAACTGCTATAATGAACAACTTTCAGTACAATTTTAGTTCTGTTTTGTATGTGTTTTGAAGAAAATGTTTTCAGAACTCCTTCTGTTGGTTTCAGGTGAGTTAAAGCCAGGACCAAAAAGCTCTAAACTCAATTAGAATGGAAAGTATGTGAGAGATTATTTGGACTGAAGTTCACTGAGTACCTGGTGCTGCTGTTCGCTGTTCTCTGTGGAGACTGGACAGCACACTTCTGTAGCTCATGTACTTTGACCAGCAGTAATAAATATGCAGAGAAAACTATTTTGAAAAAAGAGACTGTCTGTAAGCCTAGTCTTCATAAACGCAAGCTTTTTAATGACTACAAGGAGAGTTTCCCCTCTCGTGTTAAAAGAAAACAATAAAGCTAGCTTCAGATCCTGTGGAAACCAAATTCTTGAGACCTAAATTATTGCTCATCCATTTTTGAGTGTCCTGTCCTCCATCTAGCTTTGTTCCCTGTTGGGAAGCTACATTTCTTTCCAGCTCTATCTTGACACCTCTGCTAACTGATCTTTGGATTGTTCAGTGATGTTCATTGAAAAGGCCTGTGTGCCATGTTTGGTCTTACTGTATTTACCTTTAATGAAAATGTTCTGAGGCACTTGTTTCGTGTTTCATAGCCTCCTGAATTCCATCTCAGAAGCATGAATCATGTTCTGGGAAGTTGAGGGGTCATTACCAAACACCACATAATGTCACTGTGTTGTAAACTGCAGAATTGTGACAACACAGATTTTTATAATGTATCTGGGCTAAATTTCTATTTCAAACCTGAAATTTTTCTTCTGGGATTATACACCCCAACTGCAATAATAAAACGCTAGTTTATTTTGATGCAAAAAAAGTTGTTGCAGGAATATAGAATGTCAGACAGACTATGCTTCTAGAGAAAACTAATGTGTGTTCGCAGGTAGTATGATGTTTACTTTGATCTATAAAGTATTTTAAGGTTATGATGTCATCTAACTTGTTAAGTTTTTCTTTGGAATAGTTATTGGAATTGTTTCTTGCTCGTGTGCTTTTGCTGTCTTAGTAATTGCTACATAGTATGATATTCTTTGTTTTAGAGTGTGACATGAGACAATCTATTATTCACATGCATTTTGGCCTCTGAGTTAGTGGTCATTGTGTCATGTAAATTATCAGATTATTAAAGCACTTCCATTTAAAAATATCACAGAATCGACTGGGTTGGAAAAGACCTCAGAGATCGAGTCCAACCCTTGGTCCAACTCTAGTCCGTTTACTAGATCATGGCACTAAGTGCCATGTCCAACCTGAGTTTAAAAACCTCCAGGGACGGCGAGTCCAGCACCTCCCTGGGCAGCCATTCCAATGCCTGACCACTCTCTCTGTAAAGAATTTCTTTCTAATATCCAGCCTAAATTTCCCCTGGCAGAGTTTAAGCCCATGCCCCCTTGTCCTATTGCTAACTGCCTGGGAGAAGAGACCAATCCCCACCTGGCTATAACTTCCCTTCAGGTAGTTATAGAGAGTGATGAGCTCACCTCTAAGCCTCCTCTTCTCTAGACTAAACAAGCCCAGCTCCCTCAGCCTCTCCCCGTAGGTCTTATGCTCAAGTCCCTTCCCCAGTCGTGTTGCTCTTCTCTGGACCCGCTCCAGCACTTCAATGTCTTTCCTGAACTGAGGGGCCCAGAACTGAACACAATACTCCAGGTGTGGCCTCCCCAATGCAGAGTACAGGGGAAGGATCACTTCCCTTGTCCTGCTGACCATGCTATTTTTGATACAGGACAGGATACCATTGGCCTTCTTGGCCACCTGGGCACACTGAATATGTAACACTTTGTAACACTGAATATGTAACACTTTAAGGATTTGTCATATTTTCGTTGCCTGGTTGGTACTTGAAGGAGAAGGGCAGAATAAGATGACTGTGTAGTGCAGCACTTACCTTGGAATTGTATTAAAAAGACCTTTGCTTGCTTTTGTTTTGTATCTTAAGCAGGTCAGTTATATGTTATGTCCTACAGACATCTAAAACTCCTAATTTTTAAAGCATAACTTCTCAGCCACCTAGACTTAGTCGGGTGCAGCTTACAACCTGAAGCAGTTAACTACAAATGTAACTTCACTGTGCAAGATACTTTGGCCTATATTTACAAGCTATATTTGATTCTTTCTCTGCCAAGGTGTATGTAGTCTTTAAGAGTGATTTGCAGTAAAATAATTGAAGTGTTTTTTTTTAATTTGTGCACATTTGTTGAGGACACTATACAAATTTTTAAAGTGACTAAAAAATATACCATTTTTGAGAAATCATGTGCTTAGTAAAGACCACAGTAAAAGCTGCATCAGTCTTTAGTCCTCTTTTACCTATATTTTTGGTTCTTAACTGTGCATAATTTTTCCATTATTTTTATAAGTAACATAAAACCACCTGGCATATTAGAAAAAAGAGACCTTTAAACATTAAAAACCTGTAGTTTGTTCACTGTGTGCTCCTTTAGCAATGGAGTTTTTGAAAGTACATCTTGGGGTGGTGACACTCTGGCAAGTCCTCCGTACACAGTTAGAATTATCTGCTCTAATAATGGTGGAAAAAGTCTGCTTTTCCACCAGCTTATTTCAATTCAGCAGGTGGTATTAGTTTCTTGGTAAAGAACTTTGTCAGCATAACTGCATCTCTGCTAGGTTTTAGCTGTTGTGGTAATTCCTACCTCATCCAACCTAGCTAGGCTGCAAAACTGGTGAGAAAAGATTTGATTTAAAGGTATGTCCATTTTCCTTAGCTGCTTCTAAACTCTTCAGGATTTTCATGTCTTCAGTGTATTTACTCATAAATACACTTTTTCCTTAGCTGTGGTTTAAAATACATGATGTAATGCCTGATCTGTTGTAGCCTTCGCTCTAAATTTTGATTGAACCAAACATGTAATTTTTTTGCAATGGTCAAATATGTTGCTCTGGAATAACACTTATCTCTATGCAAAATTGCATATTTTCATTTTGTTTGGGTAAAAGAATCTTTTTTTTGTTTGTCTCTGCATGATACTGTTCAAATAGTGAAAGTTTTATTCCCAGCCAACTCTATGATTTCCTGAAAAAATGTAAAAAATGGTTCCAGATGAGAGGGTGACTAGTCTATAAGTACATGTAACCCCAATGTATAACATTATAAACTTTAAAACTGTAAACATACAAACATTATAAATGTTAGCATACTCTTTTTTCCATAAAAAAGAAAAAAACACCACCCAACAACGAACAACCACCAACCAAGGACACAATTATTTTTGTCCTGTTGACCAGGCTCCTTTTCTTTTTTTGTGCATATCAAGTAAAAAAAGATTCCAACATTGAGAATTTGAGATAGAGAGTAGATGACACTTGTTTTCTCTAGCAGTGAGAGGTTGTAATGAAAGAGGAAGAGAAGAAAGTGTCTCGGGTAGCAACAAACCCAAACCATGTGAAGGACTTTGCAGCTCTATTGGCCACAAACCTTAAAAAGTAATGACAGGACAGCTTCTCTTTTTCATGTTACCATCTTGCAAAGCAGCTGGGATATTCCTGGTGACCATACCTGATGTTCAGCTGTATTGCTCTGTAGAACTTACTACTAAATCCAGTTACATAGTTGTATCACTATTAAGATGCTTCTCAGCTGATTGTGCCTGAATAGGGATCCTGCCTGGACTATTGTGCTTTTCCTCAGTAAAATTTGAAGTTCATATCCGTGGCTGGGTGTTCCAAATACTCTCTTAATCCAGCTAATCAGTTATGGCTGCTGGATTAAGATAGCAGTGATGATACCACTGGCTTGTTAACTTCTGATTTTCAAGACATAATACAACAAAATTTTGTTCTGTCTCAGTAGACTAACACCCTAGCTGGGTGTTTAACCTGTTTTTCTAATGGTCTTTTTGCCACTAGCTTCTGTTAAAAAACTGAAGTCTTAAAAAACAAGTCAACATTGAAACTTAAAACAGCATATGTTGCTTAATTTTGTTATAAGTAGTACAAGGAAAATATGATACTGCATACCTGATCTTTCTTGTTTGATAGTGTAATATTTATTTTTATCTGTTTGTACATGCATATACAGTCAGCTTGCTGTACAACACATGTACCCTAGCTAATGCTACTGTGATACCATTTAGCTATGGTAATTTAAGGTAATACTGCTTAATTTAGCTTGTGATGGAGAAGTCTTAAGATCACTTGCATTTGCTTCAGTAGTATATGCTCATAGACAGCATTACCATAGCTCAGATTATTCACAATACTTTAAAACACAATGGCCTGCTCATGTATTTGTATGCCAAACTTAATTGTGCATTTTTTGGTACAGAAAATGTCTTGTAAATATAAAATAACCCACTAGCAGTAGGTGCATTTTAAGGAACAGAAATGTAATTTGGGACATGAGTGATCCTGAAAAAAATCTAATTGCAGATCTTCAGTGGAAGAAGACTTTGAAACTGTGTAGTTTGATTTGCCAGTTTACCCAGACTTAAATATTACATGGCAATTATTAGACAGGAGAAGTCTGTACAGTTTGAATCTTCATAAACCTTTTCTTGTTTGCATTTATTCCTCTAGGATAGGCTTAGAACATCTTACACTAGCGGTATGTCCAACCCTGAACTGTGAAGAGGGAGTGTGACATTGCCCCCTGTCCAAATGGCAGGAACTAGGGCTGAAGACACTGTTAGAGCAAACAGTAGGAAAAAAGACTTGTGAAACATGTTCCCAAACTTTTTGTTGAATGAATGGGAAGCAAGCAGTTAAGCTGACTTGAGGAATATTTTCTAGCGTGGGCTAATTGAGTTACTCATCTGTAGTAGTGTTCTGATGTGAAGATGCTACTCAGGAAGGACCTTTTTGTTTTTAGAGTGGATTTCTTTTGTTGAAGTGTAATGTTTCGCAGACTTCGGGGGTTTATCTCTCCTAATAGATACTTTTTCTCTAATCATGCCAACCAACAGCTTCCTATCATTAATTGCTGGCAACAACATGATTCTACAGGGCAAGGGTTATAATTATTACCTATGGTTGAAAATGCTTACCCTTCTCACCCTGGGGAGCCGAGCTGTTGCTAGCAATTAAAGGCAGGTAGTTGTTCCCTGCCTCATGTAAACATTTGCAGCCAGCAATCATGACTGATTCACTTCTTTGTCCTGGAGGAACTGAACTCTTCCAGCAATGCTTTGCAATAGTTTGGTTTGTTGCCTTTTTGCCTTTCTCTTAAATTTAATTTTAATTATTGTAGTTTAACCTTATTTTTCTATTTAAAAATAATTGTGATGTTTTTAACCTTTTACAACTCATTTGCAACTTGTAGCCACATTGGAAGGTGCAACCTAATTTGAGAAATACTTGCTAAAGGATTATGAAGTATTTAAGTGTTTTAGTCACCTCTCCCCCCAGAAAAAGAAAGTTCAGTATGTTGAAGGATCCTTTCATCTGCACAGTTGAACACTTTTTTTTTTTTTTTTTTACCTCTCAGAAAGACTTGAGGGAAGGAAAAATGCAGTTGCTTTTGTAATCATTAAGAGAAATTGTCCCTATGCCAAGAAGTTGGGTTTGTTAGTCCGGGTTGTCATGGCTCTGTGTTTTAGGTAGATCCATCAGTTCAGAAATGATCATTGGATGCAGAGTTCTTGCTTGGCTCAAGCTGTGCTGTTCTGCCTCTGTCGCTTTATTTGCTGCTCTGTGCAGAAGGCAGGGATGTCACTAAGCTGATGTGCTTATTCAGACTGCTCAGACTATGATCTTCCCTTTCTATTGAATCTCTCCCCTTGGCAGACACTTCTTTCCCATGTTTTCTGGTCTCTTGTAAATTCAGATTTGATTTGTGAATCAGATGCTGTTTTGCTCATTGAAAACAAGTGTAATTTAGAATTATTTTGATGCAAATAGACTGAAATGTATTTTCAAATGTTAATATCGTATTGTCCGTCTTCTAATGTCTGTCTGAACAATGAAATACTGTCCTAGTAATCTGTTGATGTTTTATGGAAGATAATGAAAGTAAAATTTTAATTTAGTCTCACCCACTTTTTAGTTTATTTTTAGTTATTTTAGTTTAAATTTTTCATACCAGTAGGCCAAGTACTACTGGTATATGACCTCACATTGGCTCTATGTTGTTTATGGCATAGAATTGACTGTTGCGTGCCCCCGTCTCCCCCCAGTTTTATCCTTCATAAAGCCTAAAATATGGTTTCATTCTATTGCCTGTAATCTGAATCCCATTGTAACTGAAATAGCTTCTGTCTACATTGGCTCAGCTCCTCTTTTGTTTTGTTTCCCCTTTTAAAAATATTTATAGATCACCTTCTATTATGGAGGATTAAAAGAACCTTTATGAATAGGACCATGTTTGGACACTGAGTTATAGTCCAGTGGTCTGAGGCAGATTGTGCCCCTGCACTTGGTAGAACATGGAGAGAGATGGGGAAACTGTTACTTTTCATTATGTTGTCATTATTTCCAATTGCCAGGATAAGAAAAACACCTGTTGTGTTAAAACCCTACCCTAAAGTCCAACATTATTTGTATGTCTGGCTTCTTAGGCCTTACAGCTTTTCAGTTTATGGTATTATTAGTCCTTCTGAATTACTAAGATGATAAGTTGCCCAATAGTTGAGTCATTCTCCAATAAACAACCAATATTTACATTTGCTATGATCAGGTTTGCATTTGAACTATAGGAGGACTTTGTGTCTACTTATCACAGAGTTTACTCAATTTCTAAAAAAAAAAAAATCTAAAAAATTCAGTCTTGTTTGTTGTTAATAAAGTTGGTTGACTTGATCTTCATGGAGTTTATTGCCTTTTTAGTTCATAGTCATAGTATCTTTGGGGGCCTGTCTTTTTTTTTTTAGGCAAATAAGGTACTAGTGACTCAGTTTTAATTCTTTCCAAAGCTTTCAGCCTGAAAATTTTCAGGGAAGTAGAGGGGGGGGAATCTATTTAGGTTTGGGGTTTGCAGCCATTTTGTGGTAGCTTTGTCCTGTGTTTTATATGTTGTGTGTGAGTGAGAAATCTTCACCAACTGGATTCTCACCTTGTTTCATGAGGAACAATTTTTAAAATTAGAATCAAGGTAGATGTAGCTAAGATTTCTAAGGTGCCAGATGAAGTAGATATCTGAATAAAGGTAAGTTTAAGATTTGAGTAATTGAAAATTGGTCTATAGTCAGATGAAGATAGTTGGATTTAAAAAAAAAAAAAAAAAAAGTAAAAGAAAAACAGACCAACCCCCTACAATTTAGTCAAATTGTTAGTATACTTGCTATAAAAACTCTGGTCTAAATATACATGCCTGATGAAGTATTTCTTTTAGTGGTATTTACTATTGAGGTCAGTACGCATTGGTTTGAAAATATTTGGAGAACTTGTGTACTTTACCTGTTTGAAAGTATTTAATGGATTTTTTTCTTACAGTGTGCTTTTTAAATTTAAATGTTCATATCGTGCTTTATATATAGTTTCATTTGTTGATATCGTTACTACTGTAATAGGAATGTCACTTAAAGCACAAGTATGTTCTGCATTTTTGCTTGAAGCATGTTTTATTTTCTGAAGTTTAAGCCAGTTTCCAATGTATTTATCATAGTAATTCTTGTCTGTCTTCACTTAAGACAGTAGCTGAAGTTAGTCTTTTGAAGATTAATTTGAGCAGAAGTGTTTTTCTCATTGAGGTCTGCTGCACTTGGCTACTCAGTTCTACTTGATCTTTTAAAAGCAAGTCTTCAAGAGATGAGTCTTGGAAAATTAGAACTTTAAAAGCAGCATACACAAGCCAGTGTTTGTTTATTGTTCCATAGAAATCTGAAGGAAAGTGTTAGAGTTCAGTATTATGATGTGATTGAAGGTATCTGTTTGAGAAATACGTGTTTTTTTAATACAATTCCTCATTCTTTCAGAATTCCCAAATTTGCACTCATATTTCACTGACTGACTTGTGATAGAAAGTTTTGCTTACAAATAATTGCTAGTCCCTGAAGTTTAGTTTCTTTAAGTGTTGATTATTGTAACCAAGTAGTCAGGATTGAAAGGAAACAGTCTCAGATAAATTTTACTTGCAAATTGTTTCCTATTCCACCAATCCAGAAATCATATCACAGTGTAATACCTATCTTAGCGTAGCTTTAGATGAGGGTTGTTAGGAGTGGCCTGGTTTCTCTCCTTCTTTTTCGTAGCCCAGGAAGTATCGACTGGGGATGCTGGATGAGAGGATAGTTCCGGTGGGATCAAAAGCAAGAAAATCAAAGAACCCTATTGGCTGTCTGGCTGACAGGTGTAAAACAGGAGTACCCATCAATATGGTTTGGTGGAACAGAGTCACAGAAAACAATTTACAGGTAAAATTATTTTTCACTAGTCACTTTTTCAGTATTTTGAATGCTTTATTTTAAATTTTGGAAAATGTTAGAAGCAGTTACTCCAAATATGGGTTGAGATTGGTTGAAGTATGTATTTCACAAAGTCAGCGTAGTGGGCCTCCAGGAGAGTGACTTGCAGAGATGTTTTATTCCCTTCACACTGCTGTGCTATGTACTCTGCTTGATTATGCTATAATCTGTGGAGGAGATGCAAAAGTAATCATGAAATGTATTTTAAAAGCAAACGCACACAACCTTTTAAATATAATTTTCATATGAGGAGCATTTCTACTGGTAAAATTCATGTTCTTTGCTAAAATGGTTGATACTTAATGCAAATTAAAAATTCCATCAGTACAGAATTTGAAGATGTAAACACCATGATCAGAAAGTGTAAACTCTTAATTTTTATGTTGGGATAATGTCTATTTCTCTACTTGTGTGTTAAACTTCATTGTTACTTTATTTCTGAATTTTCTTCAGCTTTGTAAGAGGGGAGAGGTACTGCTGGATTTGAGCATATCTCATACAGAAGCAGCAGGTTATCCTTGGGATGATAATGAAGTCTGGGAGGAATCTGCCTGATGTACCTTAAGATGGGGTTTAGGTGGAAATTACTGTAGTGATTATAACTACAACACTGTTGTTATTACTGCTTTGTACTTGTGTGGTGCTTTTGATTCTTCAGTGATCATTACTTTAGTCTTTCTGTGAGGGTTATGTTCTTTTTGATGTCTGAGTGAAATGGGTAAATTGACACTAGGCATATAACTATTACAGAATTTTTGGCACCTTAAGAGTTTGTTTCAGTTCACTAAAGTTCTGCCATGTAAGAGCCAATATGAAGCTCACAGCAGAGCCTTTCCATATCAATACAGGTGTTGTATTACTTGATGTTTGGATGTATCCCCATTATTGAAAATGGGAGTCATGGGCAGCGTGGTGCTGGCAAACTGATCCTATATTGTGTAGGGGCATTTGGACTCAAGTCTGTCTGGGCCCTTTTGCTGCAGGGTGAGCAGCAAAGCCACTGTGGCAGTAAATATGAATCCTTCCTATAAATAAAGGAAGGATTTGTAGAAGGACCAGGCATGGTTGCAGAGGAGTGGTTGGAGCCAGTGAAGCTCTACTTTTCTCAAGGGAGAGAAGACTCACAAATTGGATTTAGTGCAAACCTTAATTAGTAGACAGTTGCTTTGAGAAGGGAGAAATATAAAACTGGTCTTCAAATTTGTGTATGGATGTCCTACCTACATGGTTTTCTCTGCTGTTCTGTATTGCAGAAAGGTTTGTTGTTCTACTCAGAGTAGAGCAGAAAAACTTAATGTTTCTGGGGGTTGGAGAGCTAGTAGTCTGAAACTTGGAGCCTCTGACCAGGAGCAAAATTGTCTTTTCAGGACCTTAGCAGTTCGAAGTTGTGTTGAAAGTGTGGTAATGAGAAGTTCAAGGTCCCCTCAAAGTTAGCAGCAAAAGCAGAGCATGTGACTTTTGAAGGGTGTAATCCCAAGTTCCTTTATTGTGCCAGAATCCCAGCTGTGTAATTGACTTAAACAGTGTACAGCGTAAGATTTTTCTATTATATGATGTAATTACATAGCTTCCCATGGACACACAAGACTTTAGAAAAGCATGGGTATGCGTATCTGGTAGAAATAAGAACAGAAGGATGTTCCAGCCATGTGAGACAGGAGAAGGGGAGGGATTGCAGAGAATGGAATGTATGGAGAAAGTGGTAAAAAAAGGCTGCAAAGGAGATTATGAGGATATATAAAGTTCTGCATAAATGAGAAACTGAACTTTATCTTGTTTTCATTCTAATAATTGTAAATCTTTGTATTCTAGTATGAATATTTTCTAAGAGCTAAAATGAAGCTCAAACTGCTAAAAATTGGAAGTTCTAATTATAAAAGCACAAAAAAAAAGCTGGAGAAGTTTGGTACATGAAGGTACTTAAAAACGGGTGGTTTCATGCTGGGATTTCAGTTTGACCTTGTTTTTCTACCTCAGTATGTAAATAATCTACAGATGTCAGTGCTTTTCAGTATTTTGAAACACAAGGTGTTCAGGGATTTTTGTGCGTGTGAATATAGGTTATACAAACTAGATTTTGGCTGGTGGTGAGTCCTAAGCAATAAGTAGAAAGGTTAAATTATGATGGAGGTACATCTGTTTGAGAGTATTTTTTTCATTTGTTTGAAGATGTGAGAGCAGAATTACATCTCAGTTGCTGAGGGTGTGCAGTGCTGAGCAGGTGTTGAAGCTCATGTGTCTGTCTGAATGTCCACTTTTCCAAATGTGTGGTTTAAGGTGTGGGAATACGCTATTTCATGGTGCAATGTTTAGAGATTTTTGTCCAAAAGGTGTCAAGGCAGTTTACAACATGCATTGTAAACCACTTTCTCATTCAGGGCTCTGAATTTATAAACCAGCTGTATTTACTTTGAATACTGTCTTATATGATTAAAAGTGGTGTCCAGAGAGTGAATTGCATACTGGATGTGCATTAAAAAACAACAACAACAACAAAAAAGCCAAAAACAAATGAAAAACCCCACCAAAACCACAAAACAAAAACAACAAACAAACCCCCCACCCCCTAAAAACGATACAGAAGAACAACAAGCCACCCAAACCCAACCAATCAAACTGCCACAACAACAACAACAACAAAACCCAAAACCAACCAACCATACAAAAAAAACCCCAAAACAACCAAACAAATAAAAGTTTGTTCTTCAGCAGTACGTACTAGCAGTACTGCCAGGAAATATCTGGAGGTGTTACGCCACTGCATTATACATATTATAATAGCAATTTGTACTTCTGCTTAAAATAGTGGGAATAAATGCAGTTTTTCTTATATAGATCAGTTCTTCAGCACCATGAATAACAGGGTTTGGTTGTTTCTTGAAAAAAAAAAATCATAGAAATGAATTTTTCAAATATTTTTTGTCTAGAACACGGACTTCTAAAACTTCATCGTTTTTACAGTAGTTTGAAGTATTTTGTTAAAGAAATGTGGAAATAGTCTGAGTCTTTAGAAGTTTACTTTTTTGTGAGATCTGCTTGCTCTAAAATGTAATAAAACTAATAATATTGAACTGAAGTTTTATTAGAGCTTATGGTATGGATAATGTGACAACTTGTCACAGTAATTGAGATAAGGAAGCAAGTTGCACAAATGCCATAATGGGAAGGAAAGAGACTTGCTTTGAAGCCCTTGGTGACCTCCAGTGTGTGCTGGGCTGCTCTGACATTCCAGAACGTGTCGCTCTCTGTCACAGTTAACCAGGAATCCTCCTGGCAACAGCAGGATTGCGGCCATGCTCTCTGTGTAAGGTGAAGCTCTGGATGGCGCATGTGTCCCTTATAAAACAATAACAAAGAAAACCCTCCCTGCCCAGAAAAACAAACAAACAAAAAAACAACCAAAAACCAACCACCAACAAAAAAATAACCACACGTGAAAACCAAACGCCACCTTTGTGTGGTTTTGGATTTCTAAGTGATATTCTGAAAACTATGCCAAAAATAGACTGGTAGAAGACTGCCCTGCTTATAGCATGGGTACAGTTTAGTGGTGATTTTCTGCAGCCATTAGAGGATTATGCAATTTGGGATGTCAGAACAGATCAACATGAATTCGAAGGTGAAAGAGAATGTAGAAAGAGGACAAAAAGGCTTGTATCCAGTTTTTAGCATGGTAAGTACATTAGCAGATTTTTCTGAAATAAATCAGCCTACTTTTTGCTGTAGGTAGCTGGCTTTGGGCTTTGGTAGAATGTGGGACCAGGACTGATCTAATGGAGGAGTGTTGAAGCTACCAAAGCAGAGCTGGTGGCTCTGCTGCAGCTGTGCAGCTCTGTGGTGTTAGATGCTAAACTGGGAATGAGAGAGAGAAGGGTGGTTTCCAGTATTCCTGTGGGATCCCTGCATGACCTTCCACAGGCTCCATGACTTGTGTACCTCCCTGTTACAGCGTACTTTGGGGGAAGTTTCATTTATGTGTGAATGCAGCAGTGCAGCCTTAAGAGTTTATCACTGAGGAGCGTAGATGAAAAAGGACATGTAGGGAAATGGATAGTTGTTGAAACAGGAATTTTCATCTTCTGGACCATGGAAAACTGTTTATGTGCAACTCCTCAACATACAGTGGTGCTGCATGTTACTGTGTGGTCTTCCCAGGGATGGTCTTCAACTGAGATCCTTGGCTTGCTCTTTACTTTCATTTGCACCTTCATTTAAGGAGCCTTGAATTGGTTTTTGGTGGTACTCACAAAATATTTGTTTCTTCTCCTCCACATTATATTTTAATTGTATTTCCTTTTATATCTTTAGAAGCATAAAAGCCACCAGATGGATGATTCTGTGCTGAGTAGTGACACAAATTAGCTGTTTTATAGTCCTTCCCCGCTTTTTTACTTCTCTTGTGGTTCCATCTTTACTAATTGCATCAGGACTAAATTCAGCCTTCATTTGAACTGTATTTGTATGTGCTTTATAGCATTTTGCATTCTCTGGTGTACAGAAGTACAGGAATTGTTTTTGTATGTGGAGCTGGATGGACTGAGTTTCATGGTCTGTTTCTGGAAGTTTCTTTGCAAAGCTGACTGAAAAAAATGCTCTTCTCTTTGAGAGAGCACAGACATAAGGAATCTGAAAATAGGGTATTTCAGTGAAATTTCTTCATGGAATCATTCTGGTAAGAATGTATGATGCAGATATTATTTCAGATATTGCCTAGGGAAGTTGTTTCCCTGCTTTAGTTTGACAGTATTTTAGTGAATATACTGGAAGAAGGGGGATGAAATTTAAACTGGTCAGTTTGAGGGGAAAAAGGAATGGTGATAATTTTAGCAAATGTGAGTTGGAAGTTACTTCAGATGGCTTGCTAGGAACATTTAACATAGCTGACACAGCTGTACTTGTGTCTGCTTAACGCTGTTTGTTAAACTTGTTAATTATAGTTTTGAAATATTTTGTATGTGCCTTTTTATAGGACATTTGCATTTGAAACTGAAACTACAGTCTTTAGTGGGTTGCATAGTGCAAACAGTGCTCATGGGCTTTGTGTTTCTTGTTCAGGCTTTAGAAAGTGCATTTGCTGCTTTTTTTTTTTTTTTTTAACATCACAGTATTGCACAATTCATTGGCATGTCCTCTTAGTATTTCTTGCCTCTCCATTCTTTTAATTACTCCCAAGGTTTAATGAAAGTCTTCAACACTCTACCTTGTTTCATCAATCCTGATTTACTCAGACTTAAAATTTTAAGCTTGGTGTAGCATGAATAAGTTACTTCACTCTGAGATGAGTAATTAATGACTAATTAAGTGACATTTGTTTGAAAGCTGTGCTTGTGGGAAATTTAAACATAATACAGCATGAAGATGTGTTTTACTAATAAAGTATAGATTATTTTCAATCCTATCAAAATTTAATATGTATTTTTTTTTTTACTCAGCTTCATTTTGGGAAGTTGGGTAAGATTCTAACTGAGAAACTGTGAAGATGCCCTGTAGGATTTTAAAGCATAGTCCCCTTTCAGATGGATTTTCAAGCTTGCCATTGATCTGAATGTGAAACTAACACTGGAATTTACATTTTGTATTTTGAGTTGCCAGAGTGAAAGCAGGATTTTTTCAAGACCAAGAATATAATCTTTTGAATCACTGGCCTTTAACCATGTGGCCTGCTAATTTTGGTGTATCTGGGTGCTCATTGGTGCAGAATAGGTTGTCTACAAAGTCTGAAAAATAATGAAAATACTAAATATTAAAGAACTAATAGTGATATTCCATTATCTCACTTAGGCTAGCATAGTCACTTATTCTAGTCTACATGCTATTAAAGTTGCATTTTTTTATTATTTTGTTGCAAGCGAAGCATATGCAGAAAGAATAGTTTTACTTAGATGAAAACTTGTATTCTTTCAGAAACATTTTAAAAGTGCAGCTTCACATAGATGTAATATGTTTAAATGTGGCCTGGGGCTTAAACATTGAATTTTCTGACAAAGTATTAACTAGTTTTGACCACAGATTATTTAATTTTGTTATACTACTTTGATTAGTTTATTCTGGCTAGTGACTGTGGAGCTCAGGTATTTTTCTGTATTTAGGAAACAGCTTGGATGTGGCAGGGTCTTCTAAAATTGGAAGAAAAAGTTAAATCACCTTTTTTAACAATGGGGAAGGTCTTGGAGTACAATTTTGCATTTGTAACATCATAGAAAAGTAAAACAGGCTTGTCATAGTAAAAGGTCTAGCTGTGCAAATCAAAGCTGTTTACTCATATAAAATGCTTTCATCAAAGTAATATAGAAACAACTTAAACTTAGTAGGCTTTAATTCTGATCCTGCGTTGTGAAACCAAAAATTGGAATAAAAATGGAATTTCTGTCAGGCTTGACCCACTGCTGTGTTTGTAATTCTACAGCATAAATTCAAACTGCTCTGGCAGATTGCTGGGTTTGGCTCTTTCACTTGGATAAATTAAAACACCAGTTAAATTGGAGCTCTCAGGCACCTTCATTCTGACATGATATATAAGCAACTTTTAGAGACCAAAACTGGGCCATGCAAACTTGCAGGATACATTTGGAAATAAAAAGTAGCCTTTTTATGTAGGCATTTAATTGAATGGGTTGGTAAAAGTGTTAAGAGTTTAACCAGAAGATGGATGGGGTTGCGGGGAACTCAGAGCTGCTCTAGGAAAGGCTGAGGTTATCTTCCAGAATGTGGCTTTCTCTCCATCTGCATGCTTCAGATTTTTTGCTGTGTCCTGCCCTGGATGCGTAGTTGGCACAGTACTTAGGTGTGGTAGGTCTGTGGATGTATCATTGCAAGTTTTAGCAGTGGAAAAACATGGATCTTTTGTAGTTCTTTGGAATTATGTGCTTTTAGCAAGAAGCTACAAATTCTGTCCCTTGCTTTCCTGGTTGTTTTGGTTGATGATGACTTTTCAACTGTATCACTATTTGTATGAATTCTACTCAGCTCTTTATCACCTCTGTCATTTTCTCCAGTTTCAGTGTGGATTTGGCTGAATTGTTGCATGCCAGATTCTATCTAGAGGAACACCATTCTCTTAGTTATTCCTGTGCCTAAAATTCAGATAAGTGCAGAGTATTACTCTTTGAGTTTAAATGTATCAGGTGTTTGGTTTCAGTCTGTATAATGCAACTTACCATTTGTTTTGCTACATTGATGTATACCTTTAAATGTGCTTGAAGAGTTTTAAGATTCTCATGGACCCTTTACCCATGTAAATCTAAGTGTTTTCTTCACCAGTCTACATATTTGGTTATAGATGTTCTTTGACTATTCAGACACATGCACATACAGCATGACTAACATGTAACATCATAAGGTGGTTAGTGGTTAAAGTTTACTGTGTGCTTAAAGGGGGAATATTCTTGCTTTTAGATCTGAGCACCCCCTTTAACTGTACAGCTTTTAGAATCCTCTCACTTTTCCAGTGTTTTGAAATACTATTACTATGATATTTGACTGAAGTATTCAAATAAAAATTTAAAAAACAAATTAACACAAAGAATACTTTTCAAATACTTTTCTTCACTGTCTAATTTAGTGTTTTGTAATCACACTTCTTTCTAATTTGGCACTAACTTAACTTCTCTGCCACTTCATTCATATTGTTAAAAATCAATATTGGTAATTTAACTAACAGTTGATATATTTGGTCATTTTACAGCTCTCTAAAACCAAAGTGTCCAGTGTAACTTTCTTAAAAAAACCTGCCGTTATGGATTATTTTAATAGTATCCTTTGTCTATTGGGGGTTGTTTGTATCTTCTCATTTCACCTCTTTTGTTTAGACACTTTTGAGAGGTACTCTGAAGATTAAGTAATCTTCAGGCTTTTCAGTGTGTTCATGTAATAATCAGTTTTATTTCTTGGCTTACTTTCTTTTTTTCTTCCACTAATGTCTTTTGTAATTGGCTGTGCAATAAGCTTTTTGCCTTTTGAGGTCATATTAGGATTTTCTTCTTCTAACCCTCCCTACCCTAAAAACTCACACTCAAACACCCCCCCAACCTACAAAACCCTGTGCACAGATTTTAATAGAAATTAAAAGTTGCTTGTGTGATAATGTTTTATGTGCTAATAAATACTGAATGCTTGATGGTTACCCTGCTGCTATTTGATTCTGTGACACCAAATTAAACTTTATTATTAAAGGTTACACAAATGGAATAGGTGATTCAAGCAGGAGTTAACTTCGAAATAGAAATAGAAGTAGGAATGACTTCTTTAGTAGGAATAATTTTTACTGTTTTAATTTGAAACTGCTACTTAGTTTGAGATGAGATCTCAAGTCATGTAGGAACAGTCTATGTAGCAGTGGTGAGGCCTTCTCAGTGTCAAGTCTGTTCTCCAACTGTATAATGTAATACTTCTGGAAAGTCTTTTGCAAAATGTTTGTATGAACTTATTCATCAGCTGAAAGCTTTCTAATGCTACTGCAGACATAAACTAGAAACATGTTTAAAGTTGTTTGTGCAGACCAGCTTCCGGTATCTGCTGTTCTTGTCAGCAAGCTGCATGTAACTTAAATATATCCCCTGCACTTAAATACATCCCCTGCACCAAGTATCACAGTATCACAGTATGTTTGGGATTGGAAGGGACCTCAAAAGATCATCTAGTCCAATCCCCCTGCTGGAGCAGGAACGCCTAGGTGAGGTCGCACAGGAACATGTCCAGGTGGGATTTGAATGTCTCCAGAGAAGGAGACTCCACAACCCCCCTGGGCAGCCTGTTCCAGTGCTCTGGCACCCTCACTGAGAAGAAGTTTCTTCTCAGATTTAAGTGGAAGTAGGCACTGTCCATCTCTTCACATTTAAAATAAACATTTGTTTGTTTTTAAACAGACACCAAATCCTTCTGCAAGTGAGTTTATTCCTAAAGGAGGATCAACCTCTAGGCTGAGTAATGTATCCCAGTCCAGTATGTCTGCCTTCTCTCAAGCCTTGTTCTCCCACCCCTCCATGGGAAGTCCTGCCACTGCTGGGCTAGCACCAGGTAAGTTGAGAGTAACAATTTGCAGTACAGTTGCTGCTTTTAAGTTAATGTCAAACGTAACCCTGCATAGATAGTGATCAGATTTATCTGGTATAAAAGTAGCTACCTCTTGCTTTAAAATTGAGATAGTCTTTAAGCATATGAAAGTAGAGGAACTTGGGATTTATCTTCCAGTAGTATGGAAATCACACTGCAAGCTGTGAAATCTGTTCAATCACAGCAGCACTGAGATTAACTCCGCCTCACTTTTACTCTGCCCCTTTTGGGGAAAAGGAGTCCTGAGTTACCACATACTGCTCTCTATGCAGCCCTTGCCAGAGGTGGTACCTAAAGATGATGATTTGAACTACCCCTAGTCTAGAAGTGCACTGCAGTCTACAATGAATGTGTACTGTGTCACACTTCGATCTGCTGTTCTGTTTCTACAGTATGTCATCTAGAAGTAATTATTTTCAATGTTAATGAGTATGAGAACTTAAAAATCTTGACAGAAAAGAAAAAGTACAAGATAAGCTTATTCTAAAATAACTTGCCTTGCAAAGTAGTGTTAATTATTATTATATCTGTCATATGTAATCTCACATTTAAAACCAATTTATTATTACTTCCCAAGTTTAAAACCCTTACTGAAATGTGTTCCATGCAGTCATACAATTTTGAGTGACGAGACTTTTTTTTTTTACGCTTAAAGTTCAAGCTCTTCATGTATCTTTTGGACTTCTGATCTTAAAAAGTTAGTTTAATTCTAGTATTTTTTTAATAAAATAAAATAGATAAGATATAACCATCAGCAGATCTGGATATTACACATCACAGATCCTTTAGCAAATTTATGTACGTACTTAAACCTTCATCAATCTCTTGTGATGGACAGGAAGCATTAGGCAGCTGCCAAAAGGCAGAGAGGCAAATATTGTGAATGTGTAGGTTTTTTTAATCCAGTATTGACAATTACCATCTATTAAATGGAACTTCAGGTTTTCTTGATGCCAGGGGATAAATCTCAGTGTCAATTTGAAGGAAGCCAGCACTTAGTTCGCATGCTATTACTGTCAGAACAAGCTGGGAAAAGTGAGCAATGGTTCTGCTGACCAAATGAACGTGTTACAGTACTGTGTGATTCATCCTTTATTGTGCTGTACAGTCTTATTGGAAAACTGTTTTGTTTATATGCCTCTCAGCCTTGTCACCTGGATTGAAAAGTGTGTAAAGGATTAAATAGAATACAGTAAAATGATCTACTTTTGGAAAGTGTCCAGTGGGGTCTCAGAGGGATCCTTCACAGTCCAATTTCTTTACTATCTGTAAGTAATATTTGAAAGGATAAGTAACACTGTTGATGAAAGAAGTTCGTGCAACAATTTGAGCTCCTTGAAATATAGATTCCAATGCTGAAAACTATCTAGGTTCAGATACTATTGTTTATGGATGAGAGGGATGGGGGAGTATTCACAAGAGCTAACTTCAGGCAAAGTTGGCTTGTTTTTCTGCTCTTCCTGTATAATTAAAAAGAGAATATAGTTCAGAGTAGGGATCTGGGTTGTGTGCTCTGAATTTCTCTAGAAGCTGCTTTCTCTACACTGAGTTCAGAATTCTCTGAGCCTGAATGTCCTGTGTAAATAATACTCATAGACATCTCTCTATTGAAATGGTTTACCTGTCAGTAATATACATTTACAAACACTTCTGTTACTCAAGGTGAGTTAGAAGATGCTCTCTCTAAAATATTAGGCTTTTAAATAAGAAAGCAGTATTTAAGTGTGGGTAAATGTCACCTTTTAGGTTATACTGGATAACAGAATAATAATAATAATAAAATTAAATATGTTCTGAAATTGTCATTAAAATTATTGTTGAATCTGCTAGCTTTCAATAAGTGGAAACAAAGTCAAGTGAAACCCATGTAAAGAGTTTATAAGAATTTTCCTTTAAATAAAGATAAGTCTCCTTCCACTTAAATGGTGTATATTCTCCAGTAGAATAGCTTTGAGCAAACATGTATAAAATTTAAGCATTTGCATGCGATTAAGATTGTTTATAGTAGCTTACAGGGTACTGGAAAAAAATGGATGTTTCATAAGAAATAAGGAAATGTAGTAGGAATCATTTGTTAAAAGTACCACAGTTTAATTCACCCATAACAAAGTAGGTAAATGATGAGAACAAACCTTTGATTTCCCTCGTGACGATGGAAAAAATTAAATTATGTCATGTCTCTAATTTCTGAGATTTCCCTAAAGGTATGTTTAAATCAAAACTACTTCTGACATCTAGTATTTCATAGGTAACTGTTCACAAAATCAATTCTCCCTGGCAAATATATTTTCTGCCTGTGTTATCAACAGTACTGCAGAAATACTGGAAAAAATGACAACTGAAACATAACGTGTTTTAATAGATAATTACTTGTTTCCACACCTGACATATCCATTAGGGTGTAGTATGGAAGAAGGTTGCTCCTACTTTTATGTGTATTTACTTGGATAAATGCTTTCTAGCACAATATCAACAGAGAGTCAGTCTTCATCTTGGTAGCCTTTAACAGAGTATGAAAACATACTGAGAGAAAATGTGACTTACACAAATATGTGGAGAAAATAATTCTATTGAAGAGCTTTGAACAGATGTCCTTCACCCTCTACAAACTTCCTTGCCTTAAGATCCCCTGAGCAATACCCTATTTTTGTTCCTTCCATTCCCATGCTAGCCAACACAACCTATTTATCATCTGTATGCAAAATTTAGTGAGTTGTTGACAATCTTTAAATAGTACTTTTGCTAACAAGCTGTATAGCCTGTATAGCGGTTTGAGAGTAATAGCACCATTAAAATATGCAGCAAAGCATATGAAAGAAATTCATGAATGGCATCATAGTGATAAGACATCATTGCTGTATTAAACTTGAGAGACAGCAGATGCAGAGCCCTCAGCAGAGCAAATCTTTTTTTGGCTTGGGTTTGCTTAAGGTTATAGCTAAAGAGTGATGCCTTTGTCAGTGATGGAAATGACAGCAAATTGCTGTTGCTTCTGTCTTTAGTCCAAGACAGGCTCTGAGCTTGTACGGAATGTAAGAAATCCCACTTTTGCTGCCTGTCTGAACCTGCAGGCTTAGGAGCATGAAGGTGAGGTGCTGGTGTCCAGTGGACACATCTCAACTCATGATGAGCAGCAAGAGTGTAGTTCTTAGAGCTCCTGCCTCAGCTGGTGGTCGAGCACTTTCATCTGAGGCAGTTTGAGCAGCCTAAGGCTCTGAGAGCCTATTCTGACCTCCTGTGTCACATATGGTGCAGCATTATGTGGAGGAAGCTCCACAGTCATGCCAGAATAACACAAGAGAGGAAGAAGGAAAAGAGACTATAAGATTATTTTTATTCCCCAAAAAAAGTGAGGAGAAAGAACTTATGACTGTAAAGTTCTTTAGGGAATAAAGCATATTTAATTAACTTGGAAATATATAGGTATAATGCTAATGACCTGATAGAGAGCTTACAATGATAAGAAATATACAGTGATTTTAAGGATGCTGCTTGAAATAAGCTATTGAAGTAGTCTGGTTTTATTATTTACTTTTAGTTATTCCTCAAAATGTACCTCGTAGCCTGGAGTATCTCTGAAGTACAAAACATTCTAGTAATAGTATATGCTTGATTTTTTTACCTCTGTGTTACAAGCTGTAGAGGCACAGCTATATGGTTTTAGATGGGTAAACTTGTAGGCAAAGGTAAGAAAGTATGTATAGAACATTTATTGGATTCTTCCGTTTTCAAAAAAGTATTTATGTTGCAGGCCAGCTGATTTTTACACACAGAGCTTAATGAAATCCTGCTTCCTTAACTTCCATTTAATCAAAAAAATATAGACATATGAGTCCTTAATGGGAGTTCATGCTTGGTGTCCTTTCTTGGATCCTGTTTACCTGTATGAATTCTTAGATTCAAAATACAACCTAGCTTTTAATTCAAAGACATTGCACGCTACAAAGCTTTATTAGGAGTGTTAATCTCATGAAATATCTTTGAGCACTATCTCAAATGCCTTTCAAATATAACAACCAAGAGGGCTATGTAAAAATCATGTCTCTGCCTACAATGAGAATAGCAACAGGAACTCCAAGTATGTGTAGGTAGCCTGTACAGTTGTTCTGAATATTGTGAAAAGACTCACAACCATTTCTGTGTTGGTATGATACAACGACAGCCACATACCATGAAATAATTGTGAAGTGAAAGAGGCCCTTTCTCCTTGCAGTTTACCTTTCAAGGTAGCATTTGACTCTTCCTGAAGGGTATTGAGATCCACCAAGACAAGGAATTGGAGAGCTACCTTTTCTAGTAGATAGGTCTCAAGGAGGACAGTTTGAAGCAGCCTTTTTGGTGTTTATCTTAGTACTTCTACGGGCATTTGAATTTTAATATAGGGGAACGCTGAACTCTCAAAGGGAAAGCTTTTTTTTTTTTTTGCCACACACACATTGTTACCGTTATATCTTCAGTACCATCTTTTTGCTTCAGTATGAGTCAGTAGGAATATGTATTCAACTTTTAATACAGCTATTTTCCTTTATTTTCATTTAATTATCTTTGTGATTAAGTATTAATATTAGTAAGGTTTTAACTGATTGAAATACTAATGAAATTTTTGAGATCTGCTTGGGTTTGGGCACCCAATTACTTGCTTCTGTAAGTACTTAGCTGTGCATCAGTTTCAGTGTTCTAGAGGAGGTTTTTTGTGATATTGGACTCATAATTAATATTTATTTAGATTCTACAGAGGGTGTCTCAGAATAATCTATCACCTTGAATATTTGCCAACTCAGCCTGTTGCTATCCATTGCAGCACTAGCAGCAAATTTCTTCTAGTATATTGTTCTAGTACTTTAAAACCAAACTGTAGTTAGGCTTCTCTCATATCTTGAACTCACCATGTGTATTGGCAAATGAGAAGCCCGTATGTTCTTCCCACCAGATGATTTTCATTGAACTGTCAAGGTCCTTCCAAAATCAGACATAACTGAGGCTGGAAGGTCGTTTGAAAGGATTTGTATAACTCTGGATGCCTTCCTTTGCTTTCAATCTTGAGTTAATACACAAGCAAGGATATTAAGGATTTGTATTTGTAACCATTCTCTGGCAGGAATAAATTTTTAAGAAAGTAAATCTTGCAGTGGAAATTGTTTGAAATTCTATCAGTAAGAACTGCTAGTAATTATTTTTCTTCTGAGAAACTTTCAGTAGAAGGTCGCAATATAATTTCGGCAAGGTTGCAAGTCATCACGTTCATTCTAAGATAAGATTTACAGTATACTGTGTCTTGTATGTACCATTTTTGTTTCAAAGTAGAGAAGTCTTCGGTTAATTTTTCCTGAGTATATATGAAGGCTGCTGGGTCTTTTTCCTGGTTCCTACAGTTGAATGCTTTATTGAAATAAAAGTTTCTTGAAGCCAGTTACTTCTATCTTGGTAGACGTTACATGCTAGCAAGGACTTCAGTTAATACTGTGTTTTATGGGAATAGAGCAAAAAAGACATGTCAATGACTTCCCCTGGATGAAGAGAATCCCTTGAACATCGTAGGCACAAATTGTAGACCTGCTTCAGTTTTATGGCCATTTTAGTTAGCCTTTGGATTCTAATAGTAACATATTGTTTCCTTTGAAATTGCTCTTTTCCCACAATGGATTAAGAATGCATTAATGTTTTAGGCTTTTGTTAAAAATGTACCCATCTGTGCAGCAGCTATTGAAATATTTAAGTATTCGTGACTCAAGGCAACTTTTACCTTAATGGAAACTTAATTTCTTTTGTAGCATAAACCAGTGCTATCGCAATGTGTAATGTTTTACATTCATACAGCTGAGTTGTAAAGAGATTTTTAGGAGGCTACTTATGTTACCATTCAGAACTACTTTAAAAATCAAACATTCAGAAGTGCCTATTATAATTCACATTTTATTAAGTTAATATACTAATCAGCAAGCAATTCCACAGTATTACTTATCTATAAATTGTGTGTATGCACATGTACATGTATTAATATAATGAAAAGCTATGCCCAAAAAAAGTCTAGACATTATACTTTTATAATTTTCATATTCTTATATTATAAAAAGAATAAATGACTGAAGAGACCCTACTAAAGATTTTCCTTAGGGTTTACATGGAAATATCTTGTTTATTTTGTTGGAACTATTCAACTTCCAAGAATAAAAGAAATAATTGTGCTGAATTAAAACGTGTAGTTTTTGAGATGTCAAAAAAATAAATTATTTGAGCTAAATGAAAGGTTACAAATATTCTGTTAATTATATTAGGATAATATAGTTTCAAAATAATTTTCCCTGACTACTGATTAAACCATTAAACTAAAATTATTTGGTTTTGTGATTTGTTTGGATGTAAATATGATACTGTAGACACAAATGTAAAGTCACTCCTACATGATACTGATGATGCATATTGAGAACTCTGTGTACAATAACTCTTTATTGAAATAACTAAATAACTTTTTGGTAACTAAAATTTGTGTATGAAAAAAAGTTGATTTTTACTCTAGTTAGTAGACCTTATAAATGGAAGTAATTTAAGCAAATGAATACCAGCTGAGTTTTTAACTAGACAAGAATTCTCAGATGTCCGTAGAGCATTAAATATGAAAGTTGTGTATCTTACATCCATTCAAAAAAATAATATAGCATGGCTAATATAATTCTGACTCTTAAAAAAGAGAAAGTACATCCCAAGCATCAATAAGCTTCATGAATTCTCTCCTTTGTATTAATCTGAGTACTTGGATACCTAGGATCTTCTACGCATAATACTAGGAGTTTTCTGAAGGGTTATCTCTTCCTATCCCTGTGAGGTTTCTTTGACATCTACTTTTATAAGTAAGCATATCTGAAATTTCTGAGTACAATGACTCTTGAAGTAACTAAACTAGTTTTTGGTAACTAGAAAGTGTGTGTGCAAAAAAATTTGTCCCTGTTTTTCCACACTGATGTACTTTGTTTAGAAGCTGAGCTTCTCAAGTTTCAATTGAGTTGCCTGTCTAATTTGAGGGTGAACACCGGTCACTAAAATAATTCCAAATCTCAGCATGAATGCCAAAGAGCCTTCATATTCTTAGAAGTTACCTATGTTGCATATGAAATAGATGTTTTGGAGGATGATTTTTGAATATAATAATTATAGGAAAACATATAATTTCTCCTGAAATTATTAAAAGTAGCATATTGTGTATTGATTATCTGTGTACTACAGTTACTGGAGATCCAACTCTAATATTCATAGCTGTGGAGTTGGTTCTAGTAAAAGGTACACATGTAATTAGGTGTTGTGATTTACAGCTTGGCGAGCTCCACTGACCGCTCATGTAACTGTTATAGGAACATTCAGTTATCATACAGGCCTTAATATTTTATCTTTTTGCAGTTTAATCAACTCTCTTCTAGACACAGCATTAATTCGATTCATCTCCCAGTTTCTACTACTTCTATGTCTTTCATTCCAGTTCTTTATGTGTAGATCATAAGTTTCCAAGCCCTTTCCTCTGAATTAAGCAAAGATTTTTGGGAAAATTTATCTGTTCAGTCTTGCTCTTAATATTTTACCTTTTAGCTCTTCACACAGATGTAGCAATCCTTAAGCATCTCACCTGCGTAGAATATTTTTGGTAGTGAAGGCTGTTTTTTGTGGTTTGTTTTTTTTCAAATTGCCAATTTTTTTTCATGACAAATTTGATCAAGAATATCTTCTTGTGTTTCTTTAAGGAATGTCACTATCAGCAGGATCTTCTCCTCTCCATTCCCCCAAAATAACTCCTCATACATCTCCTGCTCCTCGAAGAAGAAGTCATACTCCTAACCCAGCAAACTATATGGTGCCTACTAGTGCCTCTGCTTCTGTCGCTAATGCTGTCTCTCAGCCTCCATCTACTGGCCAGGTGATCCAGAAGGAAACAGTGGGTGGAACCACATACTTCTACACTGATACAACTCCAGCACCTGTCACAGGAATGGTATGTTTGATTTCAATACAGAACTGTATGGAGTTTCTAAATGCTGAATTGGTTGATATGATTGTTCTTAATGCCCTGAAACTCTTATTCTGTATGAAGATTTGGCTTTTTAATTGTTTCACTTTTTCTCCAAAATCACTGAAATTTAAGGACCAGAGAATTTTTAAATATATTTTTCATTTAGCTCTGTGTAGAGTTTTGGGTTTTTTTTCTACAACAATAGAAAAAAAAAGGCTTTTTTTGTGTATCTCATTGCATACATACATAATGAGAAAACACGAAAAATTGGGATTTTTGTTTTGATAGGTTAAATAACTTTTATTTACAGTGGAGGGGAAAAGGCAATTACAGAAATGTTAAAATAACTATGTACATACATACACTCTTGAAATCATTGGTAGTGAATATCACATAAGGAAATTGTAATGTATTTGACAGTATATTTGTAACATGTACTATGCATGAAGACTTTGTAGTTCATTAGTTCAACCTAAAAGGGGTGACAAAAATATTAATTTTCCCTATCCTTAAGTATTTTAAACTGTTTCTTAAAATGTTTTACTTTCAGGTATTTCCAAACTACCACATTTACCATCCAGCTGCACCTCATGTTGCTTACATGCAGCCAAAAGCAAATGCACCTTCCTTTTTCATGGCAGATGAGCTTAGACAGGTAAGATGATAGGGAATTTAAAATAAAATTTAATATCTTGGCAAAAAAAGCCCTAGAAAATCACTGATAGTAGAAGAGAAATAGCAAGCCAAAATCTGTGTAGTCAGTTTTCCCTGTGGAGAATTTAAAAAAAAAAATATAGTCCTGTAATGTGTGGAGTACAACAGGGGCTGGAGGTGGATTACAACATATGACTGAAATCTAATCTGTGTTCCATTATTTACTATTCAGCTATACGTTCTTATTTTGTGTATTGTTTTGGTGTGCACGAGTTCATCTATGTAGCGTTCCTTTGAGCTGTAGTCTTATCCAGTTTTAAAGTCTCTCGCTGAAATGAAAGTATATGCCAGTGTTAGTTAATGAGCCCTTCTCTGAGGGCTGGCTGTGACTTGTTTCAGCTTTGCTGTAGTAGGTGACTCTGTCAAGGTTAGCTCTAGCTAATGTGTCCTCTGCAGCTCCTTTATTCAGGCATTTATATGCTTTGTTATTAACATTTTCAAGATAGCTGTCTTCTCCCCACCCCTGTCCTAGACATTTGCATCAACTCACTGTTTTACTACAAGTAGCTGGTACTTCAAAGACAGTGTACTGTTACTTATTGAAGGTCATAAGCTGAATTATAATGATCAAAAACTGGACTTAATTTGTTCTGTAGGAACTGATCAACAGACACTTAATAACCATGGCCCAGATTGATCAGACTGATATTCCTGGTAAGTGCGTGTTTCTTATAAACTAAACTGTGATCATATTGTTCTGCAACCATACATATTCAAGAATATTAACATCATCTTGCAAAAAACACCACCTGTTTGTAATTTTTTGTGAAATTTTTCATGTTTTTAAATTTTCACGAATCATCAGTCTAAGCTGTGGATAACAGCAATCGAAGTATTTTCAGGAACATGACATTTGTTTCTTCTGTGGGTTTTTTTTTTTTCTGTCTTTTTTCTGTTTTGAAACTCCCGAATAGTTAGGAATACTTAAAATTGCTGAGAAAGGAAAAATCATTGAGGCAACAAAGAATTGTGGAAAACAGTATTGTATTACTTTGTACATATTAGGTATTCCTTTAAAGGATGCATATGTTCTTGAAGGCTGTATATAAACAAACTAGTTTGTTTTAAAGTGAATTTGCTGGTATATCAGAGAAAGTGTTGTACTAGTTGTCAGGTAGGAGAAGCATGTTCTATTCATTGTAATTTGGGTTTTGGAGAATTTGCAGTTTGTATGCAGATTGTTTTAAACATTGCTTTTTTTGCTTGCAGTATCCTTACTTCTCAAATGTGTGTTTAATGTTATAATTATACAGTAAAAAATGTGGTTTAGTTTACTAATCCAAATGCTGTACAAGTGTATCTCTTCTTGCAAGTGTAATCTTTTGATCTGATTTGTAAGCTTTCAGCACCACTCTATCTGTTTTCAAAACCATTGTGTTACAACACATAAGATTCAAATTTGCCTCTTTGTGATGAAAACAGGGTTCTTACGATCTTTATGGAACTCAGTCCTTCTTTATGAATCTGTGCAGGAAAAAAACCAACAAAGAAAGGTAATTCAGAAAGGTGACTTTTTAAGGCAAATGAGAAAATGGCAGATGGAACTGTTCTTCTATTCTGTGTTTGTTTTGTTTTTAACTAGATGTAGCTGTTTTTCTGAAGACAGAAATCTCTTGCAAGGAACCTATATGTTGGTATTAAAGCAAAAATAGCATATTTTAACCTTACATGCACCTAAAAGGTGGTGCAAAGAACTTACATATTAATGGTAGTCATTTTAATCTACTCTGCTACTGTAGTAACTTCCTCAAAGTCAACTGACACCTAATGTGTTTCTGTGTATAAACCGATTTTAGCAGTTCCTGCGGAAGTGGACAGCTACCACAGTCTCTTTCCCTTAGAACCACTGCCACCACCCAATCGGATACAGAAAACAAGCAACTTTGGGTACATTACATCATGCTATAAAGCTGTAAATAGTAAAGATGACCTGCCATATTGCCTTCGGAGGATACATGGTGAGAAAAATTGAGTCGTCTCATTAGGATTAGCATTCCTATGTATGCTAGTCATATTTTAACATCTGGTTGCATTTCAGTAGTTTTAGAAGAAATGTTAAAATAAAAAAACTTTCCCTGAAAACATTACATTTTAAACCATTGTTTTTGTTTGTGTTTTTTTTCCCCTAGGTTTTCGTCTTGTTAACACAAAGTGCATGGTATTGGTTGACATGTGGAAAAAAATTCAGCACTCAAATATAGTAACCTTGCGTGAAGTATTTACCACTAAAGCATTTGGAGAACATTGTAAGTTGGGGTTTTTTGCTTGCTTTCTTTTTTTCCATCTGATGTGTTGACTTTTTTTCTAAATATGCTTGAGTTAGTAATTGTCACATGTTTCTGTTTTTAAGCTCTTGTGTTTGCATATGACTTTCATGCTGGAGGAGAGACTATGATGAGCAGACACTTCAATGACCCTAGTGCTGATGCCTATTTCACAAAACGAAAATGGGGTAAGGAAAACACATACAATACTTCTGTAAGCTATTTCCAATACTTAAGCAGTAAGTAGCTGGTCAGAAATAGTTGTTTAACTTAATTTTTTAGCTAATCAGTTCTGTCATATTGCGTGAGGATTTGGACTAGAGAATTTTCTTCACTTTCTACTTGTAAAATTTCTGCATGTAGTTATTTTTGAAAGAAAAGTGTAACTGGAGTTAAAAGTTAAGGTGAAAGTCTAACAATAAGCAATTTACTTTTCTGGTCATATTTGACTTATAACTACTTTGCAAAACTCATGTTTTGTAAGGGGTATTACAGTTCTTTGACAGGGAAATAAGTTTGAACAGGACTGAAAGCCAAGAACTCTGAGGTTACAGGTCTGTCACTGGGTGATACTTGACACTGGAGATGTGTTCAAAAGTCATAGAAGGCACGTGCTATGTCAATTTACAAATGTTTTTTCCATATAAAGCATTATGAAGACCAATTAGAGTTTTATTTAATGCTTTGAAATGTGAAGTACTAGTTAAAACAAGAAATGGATTGAAAAATCCTTGTAACATATTCTTTTCAGACACAAACTTCACATCATAGGTTTGATTTTTTTCAGGTTTATACTATGATGTCAAAGGAGTCATTAAAGTTACATCCATTATACATTTGTAAATACAATCTGTCTGTGGCTCAGCAAGTTGCCCAGCAGACTAAAGGCTAAAGCTTCTTCCACACCAAACCACTGTGCTGCCAATCATAGTGTCTGTTAGGACCAGTTTGTGACCCATGCAGTCCCACAAACTGCATCCAGGTGTAGTGTGGAACACAATAGGCCAAAGCTATGAGTAGAGCTGAGAAACAGGTGTGCTCATTGCTGAATGGAATCACAGGACTTTGGGTAGGAAGGTACCCTTGGAGCTCTTGGCTCAGTTTCCTGCTCGATGCAGGACCAACCCAGAAATTAGATCCAGCAGCAGTGACAACCAGAAGACTGTGACCTGGCCTTGTTTATTTAATAGGTGTTCCCTAAGTGTCTTTAGGCTGCAAGTGTATGAAGAAAATTAGAAACTAATGTTTCTTCTTTCTTGTGCCTTTTGAAACGGAGCCTTTTGCTGTGAATTCCATCTGTTTCAAAAGTTGACGTAGAAAACTTTACTTGGCTATCTGATAGATCAGAGTATAATGGATTGGTGATGAGTGAATACATTCCAAGGGTTTGTAGATCCCTTATATACTGAATAATTCCCACTGGCTTTGCTCTGAGCTGACCGGTATAAGTGAGCTTGGAACTTGATTTCCACCATTGGTTTTGGTAGTATCTCAGACAGAGAAACCTAATTTGACTTCTCGTATCCCATGGCAAGTCAAAGAATGCAATTACAAATTCATTGAGCCTGATGTGAAACTGATTTGGTAGGACATGTCTGGAACACCTACTACCAGGTTAATGATTGTTACATGCAGAACTTGACTTCCCAGTGTCTCCCACCCATGGTTTCAATTTCCATGTAAATAAGTCCTTGTAACGTTTTTATACCTCTGTAGAGTATTACAGAAGAATGATGTCTGTTCTAGGTAAAACAGAAGTTACTCTAAAATTCTTGGGGGGATATTCTTTTGTCACACTGGAAATGAATTAAAATTTTGCTCCTATAAAGGGCAGTCATGTCTCATTAATCTATTAAAGTCCTTTGAAGGAAGATCCAATAGATAAGATCTTGGTTTTTCAATTAAGTTCATCAGAGTCTCTAAAAGAAACTAAGTGACCATGAGACAAAAGAAAAAAATCCAGGTTATTAACTGGTCAGAAGATAAGAGACAGGGTAAGAGTGAAGAGTTGATTTTTACAGTGAAGGGAGATAACTGATGGAGTCTCACAAGAATATGTGCTGGGAGTTGTATTTCTTAACACACTCACTTATTTGCACTGAAGATAAAGAATGGTCCGTCAAAGGTTGCTGATAATACCAAATTATTTGATTTGTTAAAAACAAAGGCCAATTGTGATGGATTGCAGAAGGATCTTACAAGACTCTTGGCAGTAATCTAGCGGGTGATGTAATGTAAACTGATGTAATTGAGGGGAAAACAAAACTATAAACATAAAATGATTGCCTTTGTCATGGCTGTTACCGCTCAATAATAATAGATCTGGGGCTATAGTGAAGTAAATTAAGGAAAATATCATCCTCTTGCTGAATAGCAGGAATAGGAAATGGATTGGTGCAGATTATCAAGAGAGTAAACAATGAAACAGAAGACATTATGTTCAAGATATGGGTGCATCATACACTCAGATCTGTAGTTGTGGTCCTTCTTACACAATTTGAAGAGTGTAGAAGACCAGCAAAGAAGTCGAAGAGGTGACAGAGATAATCAAAGTCACAGAACAGTTTCTGTAGGAAGAACATTGAAGTGGAATAGTACTTTTCATGCTCTTGAAGATACACATGGAATATGGTGGGGTTAAAAATTACTGGAATATAGTAGATATCTGAAAAATCATCAAGGCTAAAGCAAAAAATTAATAAGCAACAGTAGTTTGCTATTTTTTCCAGCCTAGAAGTAGGGACTGACAAATTAAACTAGCCAGGTAGCTAATTCAAAACCTGTGTAAAGATAATTAAGCCTTGGAACTTTGTCACAGATCATTGTGAACATTTGCCTGGGTTCAGGGGGAAAGTGAGCTTACTCATGGGGGAGAAAATACTTGAGGACTGTTAACTGCAAAGACACTATGTCTAGCTCAGGAGTTCTCTGACCTGCAAATCATTGGAGGCTAGAAGAGTATTCTAGTTATTTATGTTCATACACTCGGGTATCTATTGTAAGCTGCTGTTCTGATTTTAGCGTGTCTTTGAAACAGGCTAGTGGGCTATCTGGAGGATTTATTTCACCTACTACAACTTAGTTGTGTAGGCAGGGGCGGTCTTTGAAACCGGAAATAAGACGTCAATTTCTGTTATGCCAAACCAAAGTATTATTTAATTAAAAGGAGCTGTTGCAGCAGAGTTTACAGGAATATGTAAGGAAAATAACTCTCTCCTGCCTGGAACACTTCTCTTTACCTGCTTTTCCAGTCTTTTTATTAGATAAATTAGAAAAAAGTCACTTGATATTCCCCAGTTTTGCCAAATCTTTCTGCACATCTTTGCTCTGGCCTTTCTTTTTTGGTAACTGCTGCTTTCTCGGCTGGTCCTCAGTAGAAGGAGCAATTTAAGAGAAAAATAAGATTGCATACCTATAACTTGATTTCTCAGAATTGCCTGCCTTCACGGATCCTTTCTCCGTCCCCTCACAGAGTTTCTTGGCCGTCTGCCTGCCTAGAGGAGACTCCCAAGAGAAGCAGGGGAATGGATGGAAGTTGGGTACTCTGCAGCATGAGGCCCAGATTAGTGCAATTGCTTTTAAAGGTTTTAGGAGGCACAACACTGTCAACCTGATCAGTGAACTCAGAGAATTTGATTTCAGGTATGCAACCTTATTTATGTTGAACACTCCAGTTGGCAACATGAGACTTTGACAGTTAAAAGATGAGGTTGATGGTTTACATAGCTGTCTTGCATGTCACTGGTGTCAGTATGGTCAGTCTTTTTCTTTTTTCTTTTTTTTTTTTCCATGCCATTTACAGACTCTGATACAGAACTAATTTGGAAGGGATTTGGTGCGGGGAAAAAATAGCAGCTTATTTTTTATACTGTAAACTAGTATTTTTGTTACTTCTGAATTCTATAGAATTTATTGCCTGTGTTCTTTATTAGATGAAGTTTCCTCTTTAGGTGGTACAGTGTGATAATCCAATGTTATGTTGTATTTTCCTAAATATTCACAAGTTTTAAAATCAGGAGCTTGACTTTTCAGTTAATTATTACTCAGAGTACACTGATTTGAGAAGTTCCTTTTTGTTTGATTATCATTCCTCATATTGTTTCAAAACACTTTTATTTCTGTTGAAAGTGTCTAAACGTTAAATCTATCGTTCTAGAACTTGTTGGCTTTCTTCCACCTTTCTGATATTTCTCCACTTCAGATTTGAATACATGTTAGTACATTTATCTCTGCAGAAGTGATGTTCTCTTTAAATTAGCAAGTTAACCCAAACATACTGAAATGTTCTTAGCAGTCCAATAATTAAATGGGTAAACTACGTTCAGAATTTATATATTTTAAAACTGTCAGGTAGAAAATCCTGGCAAGTTAACAATAGCTACCCACTTCTGCCAGTAAGGCTTTTTCTTTGTCCTGATGAATTTTTGTGGTTGGCAGAGATAAGCATGCCTTTGATGTCCTTTGGTCTGTTTATTAAAAACGCCCTGAGGATTAAACATTGGTGTACATGCTGTTAATAGTAGTTTTCGGCACCACAGATTCAGCTTTTCAGCAAACAAATACTTTCTAATGAAGAAAAGCAAGTTTGCTGGACCCTTTTTTTCTTTTGGACACAGTAGTAGTAGTATGTAATGCATGAAAATGGACTTTGCTTCTAACTTTACAGTTTTTGCATCCACAGTTGCTGAATGTTCATTCATAAACTACTTCTTCAATTGAAAAACAAATAAGTTGTGTACTTAGACTGTGATGAAGGGAAAGAATCTACAAATATTGAAAGTCAATGTGATGTTGTTGAGGACAAAATATTTGACTAATAATAATTATCCTAACATACCTTTGCCGGAAGCTACAACTTTTTCAAAGTCAATTCAGGCTTTCAATATATTTAGATTTTTACAAAATGTAGTGCTGCACTAGTAGTTCAGAACCTTTTTGTATATTGAAAATTGGGAAATGTACAACTGAAACTCATGTTTCCCTGGAGAAAGGAGAGAAAGGAAGGCTATGGCATTTATCTTACTTGCAGTACTGTAACTTGGGAACACTGAGCAAACAGTGAACAATTCACACTTCTCAAGGTAAAAGACTTATTTACAGGCCTGAGAGGTTCAGTTTGTGAGCAGCTAAATCTTTCACTGGGCTTTTTTTTTTTTTCTTTATATTTTTTTTTCCCTGCCCCTAAAACTGTCTGAGAATTGTGGTTTGTTAGCATGCTTCCTGACAGTGTTTCTGGTGATGTAAAACAGGTCCTATTGCTGGTGGTCCCAGCTCTTCCTTCCCACCCTGGGACTATCCCTGGCGTTCTTTGCTCTGAGGAACTGAATTTCATTTGAATGCATTTTAAACAAACAAAAAAGTATTATACACATGCACACTAGTGCAAAGGGGACCTTTCTTGCTAAGTTGAGAACATCATACCACAGAACTTAAAAACAAATAAATAATGCTGACAATGAGTTTATCTTAATACAGCAAAGAGGAGTAATGGATAACCCATGTTTTTGGAATGGCAGTTCTTTAAGTTTTAATCTTCTCCATTAGTATCTGCGTTCTGCACCTTAGAGAGAGGAAGGTAGTGGGAGAGGTGAATCTGCTCTGCAGTAGGTGGGAAGAACATAATCTGAAATTTTGTATGTTGCAGCTGTGGATCCAGCCTGTGGTGGGAAGCCCTTTTTCAAATCAACCCTGAAACCTCTAAAATACCACTTTTAATTTTGATCATTTTTGTGGCATTTTCTTATATTGTGTTGTTTTCCACTGTGTTCAGCACTGTTTCAAAAGCTTTCCACTGTGTATTTTGCCTAAAGAATGAGTTTTTGGGTCTCATGTCCTTGCTCGAATGCCATCTGTGGCAGGCCTGACGGGCCAACAGAGCACATACTTTATAGTCATCACTGCAGCAAACTGGGCTGCTTTTAATCTTACTTGTTTTAAACATATATATGTGTGTGTGTAAGACAGCATTTCAAAACTGATTTCTCCAGTGTTTCAGCTTGTACCTGTAGTGTATGGGAATGTGGGGTGCAACCAGCCAGTCTGGCTGCAGCAGTGTAGATTTGCCTGTAGCCTCAAGCAAGTCTTTCTAGTGGTAAAATAATGTTATTGCTTGATGGAGATTTTTCTGATAGAGGGGAGAAGCTGTGTTGAACTCTGATCTTTCAGCTTTTCAACGTATGCTGGATACTCTCTTGGTTACCTTGCTTTTATCTGGAAATCAAAGGCCAAGTGCTGTTGTTTTTAAGTTGCATGCAGAAACATAACACCCGGGTTTTCTCTTTTCTCTGCCTTTGGGATATTATAGCAACGTTTCTGTTCTGGACATACTTTTTTCATACAAAAATAACTCCTTGCAGTGTCCATACGTATTCCTGTTAAACATATCACACATGTTGCTGTTTACTAAATGTAGAGTATATTCCATAGCAAGTAGTAACTAGAGAAAGAGCCTCAACTAATAAAGGAGGCTATATCTCCTCAATTGTTTTTGTATCATGATTCTCTCTCCTTCAGAATGACAAAAATTACGAGGGGAAAAAAGTTTGCTACATGAGGCTTCTGGTATGCTGGTTTGTGGGAAGCGATTTGCATAATGATTCATCAAGAGGCCAGAAAAAAAGAATATCTCATTATATTCAGCCTTCAATAGACATGCCAGGCTTATTGCTATTTAAAGAAGTCAGTCCTGATCTTTATAATCTAAACCAAAGCACCTTGAACTTCAAAAATGATCTAAAGTTTAAAAACAAAGAAAAGCTCAGAAATGAAAGCTAGGAACACTCCCAACCCATCACACCAAAATCAGTAAAATTTCTAAGTAAAAATTTTTCAGTAATGTTTCATGTTTTAACATATATATATGTATATATACACACACACAGGTGTGTGTGTGTGTGTGTACACATGTGAGGACACACAAACTTATTTTGAGCAAGTGCATAGATGTTTATATGCTCCCATAGGGAGAGGAAAAAAACAAACAAACAAAACAAACTCAAAACCCCCAAGAAACAAATGTTTGGAAGAGAGGAGTGCAGTCAGTTTATAACTGAACTGGATGCTTACGTGATTTTACTGAATACTGATGATTTTGTTGGTCGCAAAACTAGTAGTGAGGCAACCTCAAAAATGCTTATCCTATTTTGTAAAATTAAGATGCACTGTGTCATACTTTGGATGTATTTTCTTCTCTTACCTCAGCTTCATGCCATGGTAACAGTAACAATTTCTTTGTATTATACGCATCTTACTAAAAATAACGTTTGTTATCTATATCTGTTTCCATCTGTGGCTCAGTGTTACTCAGAAACAGTTTAACATAGAATTTGGGTGTGTGTCTGCAAAGAATTAGTTTTGTTTTTGACACGAGGACTATAAATTCATGTAGAAGGGGAGGGGTGCATTGCTTTCATATGGCCCATTGAATAGGGCTCATGCAGTGATGACTTGTCAGGGAGCTGGGTCACAGCAGAACATACATGAAGTTGGGTCCAGTGATGTTGAGCCACCAAATCTTCCAGTCTGATTTGCCCATGTAATTTGAAACTAGCTTATTACTTTTTTCTTTGTCTTATCAGATGATAGAGAATGTGTAATTTTTAAGCCTTCCTACAATAAATGGGGTAAAATGAGATTTGTTGCAGCTGTTGTGGTACATGCTTATTGTTTCAGAATACCGGCATATTTAGATGTACCACGTACTTTCAGCAATTTCTTAGTGCTCTTTTCATAATGATTATTCATCCTAAACTTTAAAATCAGCATGGTTTTCCTGAATATGAGGGGGAAAATAATACCACCTAATGAATTGTCAACATTTTAAACCATGGTATCCTTCAAAAAAAACCCAGCCTAAACCAAACAAGAAAAACCTCAGCCCCAAACCAACCAACTATTAAAGTATGATAGGTATGTCTCTTGGGGACTGTGAAGAGTTGAATGAAATGTATGTGTAAGTTAATTATATAATTCAAAATATTCTAATTTGAATTTTGATTAGTAGCCTTCTATTGATGCTTGCAATGTTTTGCTTCTAGGTCAGCATGATGGACCTCTACCACGGCAGCATGCTGGATTGCTTCCAGAGTCCTTGATATGGGCATATATCGTGCAGCTCAGTTCTGCGTTACGGACCATTCACACAGCAGGGCTGGCATGCCGAGTCATGGATCCAACAAAGATTCTAGTAACGGGCAAAACAAGGTGATGGAAGTGTTAGTTCTCACTCTGTTGTTGTGATCTGTGTTCGGGGTAGCTGCTGACCATGCACCTCTTAGGGAAGTAGCAAAGTCTGACTAGGTGTTACTTTTAACAGGCATGAGGCAATGTGCTAAAACTTGTAATTTTTTTTAAACTTCTATAACCATATTTTGGGAAAACTTATGTGTTATTCTCAAAGTACTGTTCAGATCCACTACTAGCAATCTAGAAATTTGTTGATTTATTTGTAAACTGAAGACTGTTTACTATTTTATCAAACAGTAAAACTAGTATTTTCTGCTTCATAGTAATTTAGTGAGTACTGATGACATTTACCATATCAAAGTATTCTATGAATGCTACAGGAAAAATCGAGTAGCCAACAAAATTTAATGACACTTCTTTCTTTTCTCATTCCTAAAGGTTACGAGTTAATTGTGTTGGGATCTTTGATGTTTTGACATTTGACAACAGTCAAAATAATCCACTGGCATTAATGGCTCAATTTCAGGTAAGGCAACAGACCATAGTTAGGTTGGTGACTTGACATAGGGAATACTGAAAACCAGTGTGATTCCTTTTGGAAGACAAGTATTTTAATTAAACTATAGTCCAGTATGTGTGTCTCTAAATAACTGTGTTTTTTTCATTCCTAATTTGATCTTGGTTCTGCTATGCATTATTGAAATTTGCTTGTAATTTAGAAAGGAGAATGCTCATTTTGCTTTCTTTTGCTTCTGAAATTTTAGCTAACTCAACAAACAGGATGAATTATTAGTATTCAATGAACTTATGTCAGAAGTGGTTGGAAATACAAATTTATCAAAGGAAGGAGAAGAAAAATCTAGTGTTAGAGATCAAAAAGTCATGGTCCAGTAACAGTTCTTGCTCTGCTTTCTCTTTTGTTATTTTAACAAAAATAAGTATTGAATACCTGTTCACAGAGGAGTAAGATCTTCTAAGTGACTGCACTAAGGCCTTTTCCTCAGTCCTAAAAGGTTCTAGTGTACCTTTATTTTAGGCTCCTAGTTTTTCTGTGCTCTCCTGACATTCTCTAAAGTGTAGACTCTGCATAGTTCCTGAATTAAGAAGAATCCCTTTAGACTTAACAAACTATTCCACAGTGACCTGGAACATCACTGAGTGCAGGAGGCCTCTTCCACTCAGGGTAGAGTACGTTGCTTCAGCAGTCATCACATACCCTGTCCATACTGGGAGTGAAAGACTACAGCAGGGAGTTAGATTTAATTTATTTTCATTAATTGAGCTTATTCACTGTGAGAAATCTGCTTATTCAGTGTCTTCCAGTAATAAATGAAATGTTTGAACCTTGGCCAGGCAGAAAGTAGTTTATTGGAGACCATGTCCTAAAACATAGCAACTTTTTTTTTTTTGAATGATACAGTAAAGCCATTTTCAGTGTACTTTGAGTAGTACATCAAAGGATTCTGTGCTCACCCTAAGCTACAGATCAATGGGCTTTTGGTAATAATTTTGTGGAAGACAGCTGAGAGAAGATAGGAATACATGCAAGCAAGGGATTCAGTGTCTAAAACTGTAATGAGATTTTTTAAAATCTAAATACTACTTTAAATTTATTTTAATTGCATCTGGGATAGGGATCCTCCTGAGATACTGTGACATTCAAGTAATTTTAAAGCAAAACATTTCATGTACTTGGAGGTACAAGTCTAAAAATACTTGCAGGTACATGAGTCTGTCAAAAGCATTTACCATTGTGGCAGCCCAACACTTGGCAACTAACTTGCTTGTTAATGCCTATATTTGTTTAGGGGGGATGGTTTTGCTTTTTTAATACATTGTTAACATCCAAATTGTTCAGGAATAACTGCTAATCCAGAAAAGAAATACACTTAAATATATAGTTTAGAAGATCTAAACTGGAGTTAGAAAATATTGTATTGCCTTTTTTTGTCACTTCCTCTAGAAGGGCTCGGCTTTCACTGTCCATTTTGTTCATTCAAAGATTCTGGACTGAGTTCATTCCTTGAAATTCAGGAGTCATTTATCATCCTCTACCTTTGTTTGTCCTAGCCAGATAAAATTACAAAATAACAGCTGCTGCTTGTCCTTTTTCCTCTTGATCCATGACCCAGTTCCTGAATTCCTCTGAGACTCCTGTGACTGTTAAAAATGTAGGTTATCTCTTGGTCTGCTGCCCAGCTAATATGCATTTCCTTGTTGCTGTCTTCAGTGGAGGAAGGTATTTGTGTTAGCATTTGTCACTTTCTGGCCATTTCCCATTGTTAATATAGATAGGAAGGAGTTGGACTGAACAGCAAGAGGCTGTGCAAAAGGAATGCAATTGTTCTTTACAATCTTTGTTAAACACATGACTTTATATGATCATTTCAGAGTTAAATGAAGGCACAATAAGGGAAGCTAAAAAGAATTAAATGAAATATGAGTTGCTGTTTACATTAAAACCAAGGTGTTAAATCTTATAAATTCCAGCACATAATTTCTCACACCTGAGTCCTTCAGTGTTGTGTCAGTCAGGCATGAGATACAGATGGGAAAATGGTAAATGGTAGTGTAGAAAGCAGTAAAAAGGCTTAATAAATATTTCTGTATTTGGAATAAAATGGAGGTGAGTCCTCTCCATTAAAAAAATGAGAAAACTGGTTTTATTGATTTAACAAGGGCTATAAGGTTACATTTGCTCAAAGTAAATATTTGTAACTCAGCAAACCAAAATAACTTCCACATACACATCTCCCAATTTAAAGAAACTAGTTGAAGAGGCATCTGAAATATTAATATTGGCTTTACAAAAATAAATAATAAAATCTACGAACTTGGAGGGACTTCTAAGTGCAATTCCAGAACTTAAAAGGATAGGTGAACCCACAGAATTGTAGAATGGATGAGATGATATTGATCCAAGCAAAGCAGTGGAACTGGATAAACAGAAATGTCACTTTCAAAGAGTTTATGGGAAATGGATCTTGTAAAAAGTAAGATTTGACTAGCTTACACATCTGAAAGATAAACCCAAGTGTATAAAATGCTGAGGTATCTCCAGGGCACTTGGCATAGTAGCACATACTTTTTAATATTAAAAATATATATATGCAGAAGGGAAAGGGTACCTATTCAATTAAACTTCAGATTGCTCCCTGACATATTTTAAATACATTTTGTAACAGGGAGATACTAGTGAAGAGGACTGTTTCTGAATTTATCTTCTAGGGGCTGCTTTTTAGTCTAATGCTATTTAATATTTCTGTTAACGAACTAGATGATAAAATTTCTACTAGCAAAGCTTTCAGGAGATAAGACAACATGTTATTACAGGTTGCAGTTATGAATTGTATTGCTAATTAAATGGTTATTAGTTGTATGTAAGGTACATTTTTGAACAAAAGGCAGCCTGTACTTAAAAGCTGTAAAGCTTTTCCTTAACAATGAAAATCAACTTAGTATGACTTAGGAATCACTGTTGATAGTTACTGTAGTAAAAGTCTTTTGGCAGGTCTGTGGCAAAAGGAACTGGTGTGACCCATAAATACCTGAAAAGCTCATATGGAGTATAAGCAGGGAAATGATCGTGGCTGGGTTTGGTCTGTACCTTGTACTAGGCAGCCTACTATAGGAATACAGCATTAATTTCCGGAGTCCCTTCTCCAGGGAGGTCTAGTAATTGTTCTGTGCCTCCTTTAACCTTTCTCTGTCTGGAAGCAGGAAGAGCTGAATCTGTTGACATTTTCAGAAGCAGACTTAGGGTTTAATAGGCATATGTGGATTTCTTCCTTATAGAAGAGATGGTTCACCTCAGCTTCTGGGAAGTTGTGTTCCCTATCTGTGTGGGTAGTGTGTCAGTGGATGGTAGTTTGATCCCTTCCAAAATAGGAATCTGACTCCCTTAAGTCTTCTTGGTCTATTCCCCTGTCTTATTTGACTCAGGAAAAAAAATCTACCTATCTTTGTGCACTTACAAAACATAAACCATGGGCCATTGTAATAACATTTTATTGCAGGGTTTCAGCTGCCAGTCAGTAGTGAGGTGCCTCCAGAGAGCAATTCACCTTGCTCAAAATCTGAATTGTCTTGCAGAGTACAGATATCTTTATTCTATCAGACTAACTGAATCGCTTGAAGGTCAAGTTAATAAAATTAGTGGAATGAATCCAAGCCACTTCTGCAACTAAAACAAGTTAAGCATGTAATTTGAATTGGGTGTGTTTGAGGCTGAATTGGTGTGTTGTATCATGTCTGCCAGTTTTTCTATTAGATGTACTTGGCAAAACAAACAAAAATTAATGTTGCAAGTCAAATGCTCAAAAACCCCACAGAAGCCTGGAATTAGAATTTTGTGGCTAGTGTTAATGTAGAATCTTTCTTAAGCATTTTTAAAATCTAATGCAGTCTGTATTATGAAAACATCTTTGTAAAGGAAGACTAGTTTTTCACAGGGTCTTGCCAGAAGTTTTAAGTTTTGTGTGTATTGGTCAGGGTTGTTTGATAGCAAATTTATTTAGTAGACATATTTAGGAATTATTAAAAGTTGAAAGGTGTTAAGTGTAGAGGACTGCAGGAACAAGAAAGATCATCTTATGGCTGGTACAAATATGTACATATTTCTAAGTCTTTTGGAAGGGAAAAAAATAACAAAAATGCTATTACGCTAGGTGACAGATGTCTCTGTATAGAATCCACATCACCAAGTTTCCTCTGTTTAGTACTATAGTAGTGTCCTCAGCTGCTCAAATTGACTACTTGGTGGTGGAAGCAAATTGGTTCCCACCAGGATGGAGTGGGTTTGCTCGTTTTACTTTGCTAAAGTACGAAGGAATGCTGATACTCAGGAATCCCTGGTTCCATAGGAATGCCAGTCCCATTTCCTTCTCCAGCACTTTGTTGTCCTTATTTGTCTCGTTTTCCATGTCCTGTTTCTGTCTTCATTAGCTACAAGAGTACTGTGCTTTTTAACTTCTGCCATGTTTCGTATCCATGTTTAAGTCACGCTACTTAATCATACTTGATATGGAAACAGCAGGGACATTAAGAGACTTGGAAATGTTTTCATTACTCTGTCCCTCAGCGCCTGGGACATGTGGCTGCAGGGAAAGCTCTGCTCAGCCATGCAGCCAGAGGCAGGCGAACGTAGTTACCCCTCTGGGTAACCAGAGTGAAAAGATATGAGTCCAGAAAGTGATGTTTCTCTTGTATTAAGTCATCCTTGATATGTATTTCTGCATCTCATATTAGGAAGACTTGCCACCAACTCCTTGACTCCTCAGGAGCAAGCGTGTGGGTGGTTAGGAGAGTCTCTTTGCAGACCTTCTGCTCACTACATAAGAGTTCTCTCTGGTTCTAAAGCTACTACTTCAGCTAAAAATAGGTAAATTTTAAGCATTCAGATATAAATGTAATACCTAGAAATTACTAGGTGTTGGGACAGATTTTCCTCGGTATGTTTTAACTACTATAACTTGGACAGTTGTATTGAACTATAATTTGAATAGCACTTATTTTAGTTGCTTAAACTCTTCTAACATTATTGAAGAACTATCTTTTTTTAAATGCCATCTAGTACCCTAGGTAATATTTATCTATACTAAAAATCTTATCTGTGTGTTTTCCTTGTTAGCAAGCAGATCTGATCTCCCTGGGGAAAGTTGTATTGGCTTTGGCTTGCAATTCTTTATCAGGAATTCAGAGAGAGAATTTGCAGAAAGCAATGGAACTGGTGACAATCAACTATTCCTCTGATCTGAAGAATCTGATTTTGTAAGTTTGCTACTACACATGTTAGTTGGGGTTTTTTTTCGTTTAAAAAAAAAAAATTAAAGGAAACTATTACTTTTTTAAACATACAAATGAAAGTGTCATAATATTTTCAGAAGCAAATAAGATTAGATATAACTACTGACACAGAGTTGTCTGCATGCCTTTTCAATGTTAAACATTATATATTTATATATATATATATTTCAATTGTTAAACATTATAATTTAGAATGAATTTGTATAATGTGTATTTTTATGATATATCTAATCAAATCAATGTGCTTTCTTTACTAACTGCAGTTAAAGCTACTGATAAGAATTTAATTTCCAGCTTAAGCAAAACAAACAAGCATTTCAATTTGTCTTCAATACTGGGCTTTTTTCCCTATTACCTAAGTAGTGATGTGGTAGTCTTATCTCACAGTTCAGAGTGTGTTGGGAAATAGGCACATTGCTTTTTTGACCAAAGGGTTGAGTGCTAGTTTTTCTTGTCTGTGTATTATTGCTCTTAAGAGGAGGAATGGTGACTATACTAGCCTAAGAAGAAAATTAGAAATCTCTGTCCGCTCCCTTATTTGAAAAACAGTTATGCGACAAACTGAGTCTTGGAGTCTTCTGTCTTCTCTGAGTACGTTCTTGCTGTTTGAGTGGGTGAACTATGTGTTTCCATGAAAGTGCACTCCCATCTTGTATAAATAATTGACTGGGTGTATATAAGTTAACATGTTTTCTCTGTTAATATATATTTTCAGAAATGCTGTGATTGTCACTTTTGTGTATTAAATAGACATCAGGGTCAAACAGTTATAAAATCATAATAGGAAGAGCACTGGCATTTGCAGCATGTTTAAGTAATCTTTTGGGTGGTGGGAATATCTTGGCAGATATTTGCTGACTGACCAAAACAGGCTTCGCAGCGTAAATGATATCATGCCTATGATTGGTGCACGATTCTACACTCAGTTGGATGCTGCTCAGATGCGAAATGATGTTATAGAGGAAGACCTTGCAAAGGTAAATAATTCAGTAATTCCTACTGGGAGTCCTGTAGTCAGTGTTCCTACAGTGGTACCTTAAGAGGGACTGTTTTCTACTGTTTATTGTTTTGCTTTGTTTTTCTTTTTTCTGTTTTGTTTATCAGCCTAAGTAATCTGCCTGCAAACTTGAGAACTCTGAGCTTCAAGGTGTTATAAGTCCAAAAGCTCCAATAACCACAGGCTTTAGTATGTCTTCAGCTGGGCTTTGACTGAAGTACCATATTCATGTCCAACCAGTGGTGTTGAAAAAGATGTTCTTTATAGAATGGTTTAAAAGTGGTATTGTGAGTAAATAACAATGTCACTGCATGCTATATCATCTAGTTTGTATTAGAGGTTATACAGCAAAAAATGTTACCTTTAAATTTTTGGAAACGTTTGGGTTCCGGTATCCCTTCACTTACATGTTTTCCTTTCCAAATGAATGCTAGGTCATGGAGGTCAAGGCTGCCATCCTCAGTTTCCCTGAAGTGTTCCCCTCCTGCTGTGGGGGTCTGGTTAGAGTGTCAAGTTCAGTCAAGGTATCAAGTGCTAGCTACAACGGAAATATGTATTTTGTCCCACGTTAACGTGTATTTGTTCAACAGGAAAAGAGTGTCTGCTGTTCAGAAGCCACTGACCACATGATTTTCTAACAAGACAGATACATTACAGAAAGCTTCCATGTTGCTGCCTATATGTGTAAGATAGGATATTATGTTTTTAAGGAATTAATCAAGTCCTGGACTCCTTTCGTTTACATGCCCTCATTGACAATTTTTATTTTAAAAGGCAGTAGACTGATGGTTTGGATTCTTGTGAACTGATTCTCTTAACTTCTCCACCATTGGCTTGTATGATAACTGTTTTCCCTCCTTAATGAAAGATCTTGAAATCTATCAGAAGTAAAGAGCTGTGGAAGAGCAAGTCCATTTCTACTTTGGATGCAAAGGTGTAGATAATGGGTGCTCACTATTTCTGTCACATTCGGTCACTACTCGTGCTCTGAAGATGTTTAAGATCATTTCATGTTAAAGTGACTCAGTGTGACTGCACAAATTTCAGTGGGTGGATCTTTTCCTATAACAAAGATGGAGATTTTCTGATAATCAGCATTAAGCACTCCACATTTTCAGTCAGGTGTTTACAGCAGTTGCTTATCACTGGCAGATGAGCAGAGCCACTACAAATCCAAGTTGTTGCATAGCCCCCAGTTTGACAATAGCTGTTTGCCTGGCAGTGATAAATAGCAGCTGCTAATTAGCTGTCATACTAACTTGTTTGTAGTACTACATCCTCTGTAACATCAGAGCTATCCCTTAAGTCTCGCCTGGTACCTTCTCTTCATTATTGCCTCAAAGCAGATGCTTAGGGGGTGCTTAGTACAAGACTAGCATGTATTATATTTTTTTCCTCATATTCAAGCACACAGTTATCTGCACCTCAAGGATTCGGAAGCTGGAAGTGGTTTGTATGTAGTTAGTAACTTTTTCTTGAAGCCATGAATATGTTGTTACTTCCATAACCCTTACGTTTCACACAACGGTGACCCCTTTGTTCTGTCCCTTTCCTTCCTCACCTTAATATTCTCATCATCTGCATGTCACACCATTCAAGCATGCAAAGCCTGAGTTTTTCAGGTCCTCTAATCCTCTCTGTAGAAGAACTCCCTGCCTTACAGGCTGACAAGCCTGCAGAGAGAATACCTGGAGAGTTAGTGCCACTGCTGTTGCTCAGCTCTGTCACCATTGACTGGGAATCTGCAGGGCAGTGGCATTCATACAGATGTGGGTTTGGCATTTGTGTATTTGGCTGCATTCCAAAATATTATTTGCAGGTTGTATTCATCTCTGCTAACTGGACAAGGTAAGTCTTCCCTGTCAGTCTGTAAGTGTAGCTAGAATTAGTTTATGTGCACTTACAGCCCAGAAAGCCAGTCATACCCTGGGCTGCATCAAAAGGAGTGTGGCCAGCAAGTTGAGGGAGGTGATTCTGCCCCTCTGGTGAGACCCCACCTGGAGTCTTATTGAGCTCTGGAGCCCTCAGTACAGGAAAGACATGGACCAGTTGGAGAGGGGCCAGAGAAGCCACAGAAATGATCAGAGGACTGGAACAGCTCTCCTATGAGAACAGGCTGAGAGAGTTGGGGTTGTTCAGCCTAGAGAAGAGAATACTTTATTGTGGCCTTTTGGTACTTAAAAGGGGCCTCTAAGATCAGGACAGACATTTTAGCAAGGCCTGTTGCGATAGGACAAGGGGTAATGGTTTTAAACTAAAGGAGGGGAGATTTTGGCTAGACATGAGGAAGAATTTTTTTACAATGAGGATGCTGAAACACTGGAACAGGTTGCCCAGAGAGGTGGTAGGTGCCCCATCCCTGGAGACATTCAAGGCCAGGCTGGAGGGGGCTCTGAGCAACCTGATCTAGTTGAAGATGTCCCTGCTCATGGCAGGGGTGTTGGACTCAATGAGCTTTGAAGATCCCTTCCAACTCAAACTATTCTATGATTCTATGAGTTGTGGTACAAGCTGTTCTGCTGTGTGTTTTTTAGACTGGTAATAGAAGTCTTACAACCCATAGGTTGTCTGAGGTCAAGCTATCATCACCTTGACCTACTTTACTGTGCACACTAATCTACTCCAGACTGAATTAATTTGAAATCAATATGATCGTTCATGGAATGAGATGCAGCTTAGCACGAATAATGTTGGAGAATATGAATAATATCAGGAGAGAACCTTTTCCCTGCCAACTTTGTGCAGCTTTTACTTAAACAAAAGATTAATCCACAGCCTAATGTAAGCTAGGATGTAACTCTTTTTACTGTGTCCTAAGTGATGAGAAAAAACATATGAAATCAATTTTAATTGCATGTATTCTGAGCGTGTGTGTAATTCTAATTTTCTGTGTTTTGTGTGAGCTTATTCTCATTGTTTTGTCATTAATGGACTCAGAATTTATGCTAAGACTTAAATTCTAGGTTTTTTTTTTTAAAAGCTTGTTTCAAAATTAAGTTTGGAATCAATTGTAATTTGAATGTTGGTCTGTTATTGTTGGTAAATGTTTATTAATAATGGCTTACAAAGCATTTCTGAAAAATCTGGTCGATTTTGTTCCTTCTCATCTTCAGCTGAAATAAGGTATTATACTATAGGTGTTGATAGCTGTGTGTAAATATATTACCATATTCTTCTAGTTTAACTTATTTTATCATACCTGTAGGTATAGGTTGGCAAGAGACTAGACTTATGTTTCCACAAAAAAATAGATTGCCTGATCCAGTTCCTGCTGGGGCAGCAAGGTGGTGTTAGCTGTTAAATTTCCACATTATAATTTGAATATGAAGTGCTAAAATGAGCATTGGGCTACTGATACACTATATAATGCATTTGATATCTTTCTGAAAAGATTACCGTCTTCTTACAATAAATAAATCATTGTAATTAATAGTGTTTACTACTGTAGATCTTTGGCAAATAAGTATCTTAGTTTTGTATTTCAGAAGTTTAATAACCTTTTCCTTGTTTTCTAGGAGGTGCAAAATGGAAGGCTGTTTAGGCTTCTAGCAAAATTGGGAACAATCAATGAGAGGCCAGAGTAAGAAATCCTTGTTTTCATGGTGTAGATGATGTAAAGCCCAGTTTGCAATGCAAAGTTTCTTCTCTCATAAATTTAAGCTAAACAATTTCCCTATGTTTGCTCTTGAAGAAATGGGTATTTAAGAAGCCTTCAGAAATTAAGATAAGCAACTTTGACCAAAATTTTAAATAAAGGAGAAGACTGCAAGTAGATGTGCCAAAGTTGCCTCAGTTTTTTTAGTAGAGTTTCTCTTAGCAGTCTCTTGCGAGTGACAGTAGTTTTTGAGGACATGCATAGTTTGCTTTAACTGTAGCAAACAATGTAAATATTGGTTTTAACCTAGATTTTTTTTTTTAATGAACTACTACATAGAAATGAAGTGTTCATGATCTGTTTTCCATCCTATTTGAATAGACTTGGAGTTGTGTTTGCAATGCTGGTTTCTACCATTTACATGTTAAACTTGTTGAAGGTAACTTGCTTCTGTTACTTTTCTGTGGGCCTCTGTTAGGCACCAGCCTCAGGTACTTCAGCAGCTGAGAAACTCTGGATATCTTATCTTCTGTTTGTGGCAGAGGGGAGACTGCTGTTTAATTGCAAATTGTAACAGGTAGCTTAGCAGAGCAGTAAGACTGCTCAGTTTACATTGAAGAGTCATGTATATCTGTGGATTTTGATTTTTATTAACTTTCTGAGCTTTAATATGAACCTTTGTCTTACACCAGGTTTCAGAAGGACCCAACGTGGTCAGAAACTGGAGACAGGTATTTACTAAAGCTCTTTCGAGATCACCTTTTCCATCAGGTGACAGAAGCGGGTACTCCTTGGATTGACCTCAGTCACATTATCTCATGTCTTAACAAGGTACACTGTACTTGGGTTAGCTTCTAAAAATTTGTTTGGGTTAACTTTCTTTAAAATAATATTCTACTTCAAAGCAAGTTAGCGTTGGCAGGTTAATTCTGTTGATTTAACTGGTTATTTTCCCTCTGTTTTGGATGAAAACAATGTATCCACTTAGCTAATACTCAAACACTTATGGATATTTTAAATAAACTTAGTGTATTAGTATTAAAACTTAGAATTCAGTAATGTAGCATGAGATACAATAACTTTTCATGCTAGAATGCATTGGATACTGTGGATAAGCAATGCTGGTCCCTTTATGCTACTCTGGTCTTTCAACACAGCATAAAGGATCCATAAAACCCCTTTAACTGGGGGAGGTTATCACAGAGGATGGTTATAAGGCAAGAGGATCCATTCCTAAACTCTGCTGAACGGAGTAGGAGACAGGAGCGAAACTGCAATAGAAATTTGTGCAAAATCCTTACCTTCTAGAACAGTGCTAGAAAATTTCTGTGACTTAATGTTGAGTCTACTTCCGATAACTTCCATAGCCTCTCCAGCCCTTTGTTTTCCAAGGCTAATTTAACAAAGCTATTTGCAGTTTTCCAAGAGCTGCACCATTAGCAAAATTTTAGCCGAGTGCTCCCTTGATTAATAGTGGGAGATGTGTGAGAGACCACAAGATCTTCAGTAGTTGTAGAACTTGTCTTGTTCCATAAATAAAAAAAGTACTTGGTGATTTTTATTTTTTTAACAGATCAGCTTTCAACTTACTTTATGTTGTTTTGCTAAACTTAATTCATAGGAGACTAAGATGCTATTTCTTGCTTTTTTTTTTAAGCTGCTTGGTCATTCCACTCACTGTTCCACTCACTCTGTAGAGAACGGTGATGCAGACACTGACAGTATGCAGTTTCAGTGGCTAGTATTTTCTTTCTAGGATTAGGATAGCCAGCTTTCTCTTCCAGAAGAAAATGAATATATTCGGATCTTTTGACATGTAACAACTGACTTAACTACAGTTATATCTTCTTCTAAATAGTTTGGGCTTTTGACCTCCTGTTAGACCACTACTGTGCATTTCTTTAACCTCCTTTTTATCTTTCTGGTTGGTGTCTGTAATCACTTTAAAAAGGACATTAAAGGGATTGAGGCTAAATCAAAAAGAAAGCATGTTGATATTCAAATAGGCAGTGAAATGCCATCATGATTTGAAAGCAGTGACCCGTACAGTACTGTAGCAAGAGGGGACAGTCCTGAATTCGTAGGTCAGGTAAGAGATGGTGTCAAAGAATGCCTTGTTCTATAAATGTTCATGGCTTACGTTTTTAAACAGAGGCTCTTCTCTTCTGTGGTTGTGGGCTCAGCACACACAAAAAATGTGAAGTTTATGTAGCTTACTTTGGAAATACACTCCGAAAAATACTTCTGAAACCGCTGTGTGCACTAGTAGAAGTGGTTATTTGGGCTCTCCTGCTACCCTTCAAAATCATTAATTTTGAATGAAAATTGCTCTATTTTAAAAAAATATCTTTTTTCCAGTGTGACGTTTTGGGGATGTTTTCAGCTGAGGTATTGATTTATGCCTTCACAGGAGGAGAGAAAGCCATAAATATTGATGTTTCTAGGTAGCTGTGTGGTTTTCTTAATACAGATCTTCCATATCCTACATTAATTAATTCACTGATTTCTTGTATGATGCTAATGGAAATAGTAGACAATATTTCACAAACACCCTGATCATGATAATATTTTGTAATGGATGTTGGAAGAGACTGGTGGGTTTATTCTACTTTGCAAGAATTAAAAGCTAATTGACTTGCTGTTGTCTTTCTGAAGTGATTCACAAAGGAACTTTAAATATAGCAGGTTCCAGTTTTTAAGGTTATGTTGAGAAGTTGATTTTAAAAGACAAATACAAGAAATTTTTAACTTGCTGTGTTGCTCCAGACAGCAACTAATGGAACCTCTTAGTGACAAATTAAATTTCTTCTGCTGCTCCGTACAACGTTATAATACATTGAATCCTGCTGGGGTTGTATTTCCAAAGTTTGTCTCAATGATGTCATATCCCACTTTTTTCTTCCCCACCTTCTGTATTGGAACAAGAAAGTTTGTAGTGTCAGGTATTTGGAAATATCAATATATTGACTAAAACAGAGTCATTATAAGGGAGTCTGACATTTCTCCATTGATGAACATTTCTTGGAAACAGGACAACATAAGATGTAGTGTTGGAAGGGACTTCAGCACATATAGTAGGATATTCCTCTGTTCCAAATTAGTATTTGGAGTGCATAGTGTAACATACAGGTGTTTAATATTGAATTTGAGAAGTCAGAACAAAACAGAAAAAAATGTGGACCAGACCTTAACCCCAAGTTATCTATTTGTTTATGGATAATAAATAGGTAATCTGGGGTGTGTTGTTATGGTGATGTTTTGGGGTTTTTTTTGTTGTTGTGGGTGGGGTTTTTTTGTCTTGTTTGGGGGTTTTTATTTTGAGTAAGGGATGAAATGTACCATATAGCTTACGAACTAGTTTGTTTCCAGTACTGCCAAAAATGTGAGGTTTGGATTTCTACCAGTTTTCAGAGTACTTTGGGCTGGTCCATCCATTATTTCATTTTACAGTGGGCAAGTAATTTACCTACATGGAGGCTTGTGGATCTTATGTGCAAAATGTAATGTCAAAAGTGGTTTTGTTCATCAGGAGCTACATAGAAATTTTGCTAGGCTTTCTAGACAGAGGAAGGTAGCATTGCAGGATTATTAGCTTTATGTTAAGGGAAGAAAACAATGGTAACTTAGTCCAAAGGTCTGGAATGTCCATCAGGTTAAGACCAAAATGTCTCGATTTTTTGGCAAGTACATTGTTGTGGTGCAAGTTGGATCCTTCCTTTCTGTGGCGTTAGCAGATTTGAACTGCACCACAACAATGTACTTGCCAAAAAATTGATTGCTTTTGTTATTGGGGAAATGTTTTGCCATTTCTTTCACACTTCTTTTATTTTATCTTTTGCATTCTTGTTACAGTTAGATGCTGGTGTGCCAGAAAAAATAAGCCTCATTTCCAGAGATGAGAAGAGTGTACTTGTGGTAACTTACAGCGATTTAAAACGCTGCTTTGAAAATACTTTTCAAGAACTGATTGCAGCCGCAAATGGTCAGTTGTAGTATTTGCTGAAAGCATGCAGGACATTGCTGAGGAACTTAACCAATAGCAAATTGCACTACAGCTGAATTGTTGTTGTCATCTCATTTCACATTTGGGAAACAAACAGGAGATGAGCAAAGCTGCTTGCACTTCAGTCAGGTACACTGTTACTTGAAGGGAAGAATGTTTCACTTATCCTAGAGCTAAGGCTGCCATTGGAGGCTTTATCTGTGAAGAATTTATTTTAGATTAAGGAACACATCAGGTGCATGATGTTCCTGCTTTTATTTTTTCCACTTGTATATGCACTAATTTTAATTTTTTTAAGACTTTTCTGATCTCTGAAGTTTTGCCACATTGTATACTTAAGGGAAACTCTTTGCAAGGACATTTCTGGGATACATTTTTGTCACTGAGGATATAGCAAAATTTATTCATTTTTTATATTATTTGCACCCAGAATAGCATAAAGGACCAGGTAAATAATTTAATAGAAATTGTGTTCTATCAATGACCGTTTAGTTTGTAACCTTTGTAAAAGTGTGTTGTATGCAAGCTCTGTATGCCACCCACTGTTAGCTCAAAGAAATGTGAGAAGACAAAACTTTTTAAAACCAGTCAAGTGAAGTATCAGTGAATTGACAAAGAAGGAAAGTCCCCCGTCATTTGATTTGAACTTTGTCTAAGCAAAGTGACAAAAATAGCATAATGGGAAACATCTATAATTTAAGGAGCATATCAAACTTGCTCTAAACACAACCAGCGCCTTTTAAAAACTGTTTGTATGTTTTCCTGCTAGTCAGAAGCATTTACATTTATGCAATTTTTTTAATAGATTTTTTTTTAAAGAAATTGTTTAAATGCCTGAAGTTTCAGGAGTGTATTACTTTAGGTTATTTACAGTATAATTTTTGTATAAAGTTCTGTTCTTTGAACCACAGCTTTATTATGGTACGCTACACTGGATACAGATACAAAGACACTGTTAAAAGAAGATTAACTAAACACAGCAGTTGTCTGGCATCAAGAGCTTTTCAAGTTTTACAGCCTGAATCTGGAGGGATAATGATCTGCTGTGCCTTTGCAGTCACTGCTTAGCCCAAAGTAATATTACTTTTGATAATACTCAACACATGAATATTCCTGAAGTAATTCAGTCTCGAAAGTCTGGAATTTCCTCCTCAATTACCTTTCTAATATTTGGACATGCAGTTGTCTCCAAACCTGGGTATTCATGGGATTTCTAGTTAAACACCTACACTTTGATACTGAAGACTGCCAAATATGTAGGAATTTCCTTTCTTAAAGCAGTAGTGAAGACTGTATCTACCCTTTCCCAGCACTGAATGTTTTAATAGCACTGGGTGCTCACCATGAAGAAAATGTGGAAACTCAAAAGGTCAGGACAGACTCTAAGCACTTGCAACTGATGTTACTGACATCAATTTTAATAATTCTCAATATTTGTAGTTTTCAGAGAAGTTTTTAATATTTCTCTGTCCACTTTTATAAGCTTTAAAATGATTCTCTGCCTTGAGACTTGCATCAAGAAAAAAGCAACTCTCTTCACATCGAAAGCTTTGAAGACTAGGGACGTGCTTTGCACATTTTAGAAAATGTGGTTAAATCCACATTAGGTAGCATCAGTTGTTGAGTTTAAAAATCGATTATTGTCACATTTGATCGAATGAATTTTAAAAGGAACATAATGTTTAATATTCAAACAATAACAGTTGCCAGAATGTTCTTTTTAATATAAAAGGAACAGGAACTTTGGAAAGTGAACATGCAAAACAGTCTTTTATCATTAGCTCATGTATTTGAGGAAGAGCAGCTGTCTTTTATATGTTTTTTGACAAATCATATTGTAATTCTTTTGTACAAAAAAGAAGTACTTGTATTCTAGAAGAAATATGAAATGCTTAATTTATAAGCGGGCTGAGGTTTTTTCCAGTATTGTTTTCTTTGAAAATGAAAGGGGATCATCTGTTCAGTTGTGGGGTTTGGGAACCTTTAAGAATTTAATTTGTGGACCAATATTTTGTGGAAGTGTAGGCAGGGGTAAAATAGGGCTTGAATTCTCATCCTTTTTAGACCAGCAAACCACCCTCTGCAAGACATGTCTAAATTGCAAACTTGTCTGTATTTGCATAATGTCAGTTTGCTTCAGCCCCTAGAAACCTCAGGACTTGGTTTAAAAATAAAAAGGTAGACAGCTAATAAGTTTTCATACATATGTCAGCCAGAAAATATTTGGTGTCAGGTAAATACATAAAATAAAAAAGTTGAGCTTTGTTTTTATTTATTTCATTTGGTCCGTATTTGGGAATGATTTGAACAGTCTGAAGCTCAGCTTAGGTGTTTTTTTGGGGAGAGCCCTTCTACCCCGTTTTAATTCCATTTAGAAGGTTGTCCTAAAGTTGTAGTTTGATCCATTCATAGGAAGAATTGTGTGTCTGTATTTGAAAAGAAGAGCCACCAGGATGTGCCCTCCCAGATGGGAAATTTAATTCTGACCTTCCTAGTTTTTACAGCTAAAAGCACAGAAGGGACAACCTTTGAAATCATCTGATGTTAGTAATATTAATTTTTGTACCTGTTTTAAATTCTGTTGCTGTATTTACTATATTGTAAATATTTTGTTGAGGGTACCTATGTATTTTTGATTTCCCTTGTTTCAGTAATTCAGGTGTCAACTGCTTCCCCTAAAAAGCACCAGTATGTTAAGTTCTAATGTCATGATCCCAATGTGTTACTCATCTTTAATCCTGTTTTCATTCTTCATGTGTACAGCAGTATTTTTAATAAAGAATACCAGAAATAACATGGCCTTATTTTGACAATGTGAAGTTCTGAAGTTGGATACAGGGCTTTTCAGCTTTGCTGGAGTTGTTTCTTTCTGTTGTATTTCTGTCTGCAAGGCAGAGTTTAAACAATCATGAGTCACAAAGTGCGTTTCATGCTTGCCACTTACAATATATCAGATATCCAAAATCGGATAGATATTCTTGACTAGAGTCCTACAAGTACACATTTCCCTAACTCTCGAGTCCCATCTACTTCTGTTCAATCAGGTCTGCTTTGCTAGACAAGCCCTAATTTTGAAAACTCTGTTTGAGTACCCTTACTTTGTTTGAGCTTTTTGCCCAATAAAAAAGTACCTAAATTTCTCTGAGAATTTGCATGTGGAGCCATGACAGCTTCCTTCCCCAGAATTATTTTTGTGGTGTTAACCAACAAAGGGGAGATGGTTTACTGGTGGGGTAAGTCTTCTATACCCATCCAATCCTGACCATGCTTATGTAATGTGAGATTGATTTTGTGCAATATCTGTGAAACTGTTAATACTCCCTGTGTACATTTAAAGTTAAATCATTATCCCTTACATTGCAGTGTTTTAGAAATGTTATTATATAAGCTGCAATGATTGATGCACTTATCTTGTATCCAATTTCCTTATTAGCAATGTGCAACAACAGCTACACAACCCCTGTGGCACTAGGTGATCCCATTACCTCCTGTCTCCCCAGGGAAAGTTTCATCTCTGCTGCCTTCCAGCACTTGTGTGTAGTTTACCGCAGTGCGGCTTGGAGGTCCCCTCAGTTAATAAAATACTGTATAGCAGAGAGCACTCAACTGAAGGTCTCTGGAGGCAGCATGCCCAGCTTCTGATGGATGGGGTGGGATGTGGAGGTTCTCTAGAGAAAGCATCTATCAGGCCTAAGCTGCTAACTCATGTCACAGTTGGTTCAGAACAGGCTTTGCTCATAGAATCATAGAATGCCCTGAGTTTGAAGGAACCCACAAGGATCATGGAGTCCAATTCCTGTCCCTGCAGAGGACAGCCCCAAAATTCACTCCATGTGTCTGAGGGTGTTGTCCAGTCTGTTCTTGAATACTGTCAGGCTGTGACACCTCCCTGGGGAGCCTGTTCCAGTGCTCCACCACCCTCTGGGTGAAGAACCTTTTCCTAATGTCCAGCCTAAACCTCCCTGGCACATCTTCCTGCCATTCCCTCAGGTTCTGTCATTGGTCACCAGAGAGAAGCATTCAGCGCCTGCCCCCCCTCCTCCCCTTGTGAGGAAGCTGTAGACCATGATGTGGTCTCCCCTCAGTCTCCTCCAGGCTGCACAAGCCAGTGATTTGTCTTAACAAGCAAAGTGGTGTTGAGGACACTTTAGCCCTGTTTGCTGTCCTTTTATCTGTACCAGACCTTGGCTGCTCATGGCTTGGATGGGGTAAAGAACTGGTTGGATGGCTGGGCCCAAAGAGTTGTGGTAAACAGAGTCAAGTCCAGTTGGTGACTCACTGTGAGTGGTGTTCCTCGGGGCTCGATATTGGGGCCATTTCTGTTTAATCTCTTTATCAATGATCTGGATGTGGGGATTGAGTGCAGCTACAGTAAATTTGCAGATGACACCAAGTTGGGTGGGATTGTTGATCTGCTGGAGGGGAGAATGGCCACATAGAGGGATCTGGACTGGCTGGGTTGTTGGGCTGAGGCAAATTGTGTGAGATTCAACGAGGCCAAGTGCTGGGTCCTGCAGCTGAGTCACAGCAACCCCAGGCAGCGCTACAGGCTTGGGGAAGAGTGGCTGAAAGCTGCCTGGCAGAAAAGGACCTGGGGTTTGGTGGTTGACAGTGGCTGAACATGAGCCAGCAGCATGCCCAGGTTGTCAAAAAGGCCAACAGCATCCTGGCTTGTATCAGGAACAGTGTGGCCAGCAGGACCGGGGAAGTGATAGTGCCACTGTACTCGGCACTGGTGAGGTCGCACCTCGAATCCTGTGTTCGGTTTTGGGCCCCTCACTGCAAGAAAGACATTGAGGTGCTAGAGGGAGTGCAGAGGAGGGTGATTAAGCTGGTGAGGGGCATGGAGCATGAGTCTGATGAGGGGCAGCTGGGGGAACTGGGGCTGTTTAACCTGGAGAAAAGGAGGCTGATGGGAGACCTTATCACTGTCTACAGCTACCTGGAAGGAGATTGTAGTGAGGTGGGTGTTGGTTTCTTTTTCCAAGTAACAAGTGATAGGACAAGAGGGAATGGCCTCAAGTTGCACCAGGGGAGGTTTAGATTGGATATTTGGAAAAACGTCTTCACGGAAAGGGTTGTCAGGTGTTGGAACAGGCTGCCCAGGGAACGTTGGAGGTGTTTAAAAGACACATAGATGAGGTTCCTAGGGACGTGGTTTAGTGGTGGACTCAGCAGTGTTACATTAATGGTTGGATGTGATGGATGAAAGGTCTTTTCCAACCAAAACAATTCTATGATTTTAACTGCGGAAGTAACTGGGCATGGGGGCAGTTGAATGGATATTTGTCAATGGGCTGCTCTGTCTTCCCCCAGCCTGAAACCCTGTCTCTCCCAGAGAGAGAATTGAATTTTTGCTTTTAGACAGCAATAAACACTTCTTTGATATGCTGAATCTAGAGGATGTCGCTCACACAGGGAGCAGTACAAGTGTCCCTCACCATACCTGCTTTGCTGTGTGCAAAATGTGCCTTCCATGCAAATATTCCATATTCTCCTTTGCTCACAAAACTGGCCCATGGGATGGATTGTTTGCCAGATGTTAATGCTGCCCAATGCTGAATCACCTGCTGTAGCAGTCTCTTATATTGGATTATTAATTCATTTGGCAGAACTCTGTGGGTTCTTTCAAAAGCAAACTTTATTATATGAATTTAGCAGTCAAATACATTATATGAAGACAGAAAATGCAAGACAAAATAGGAGTTATCCACATCCAAAGAAATTTAGGGGGTTGATATAAAAGTAATCTATGTAGTCCAGTTTTCTTAAATATTTATGCACAAAAAGCATATTTATATATTTACACTGTGCAAATATTTCCTTTGAGATGCGTCATCCCATAACTATCTTTGCTCAATTGGAGATAACAGTTCTTTAAATTTTCTTTTGTTTTGATCAAGATCAAATATACTTTATCAGCAAGAGACAGTGCAATAAATACTGAAAACTGATGGTCTCTTGGCCAGGAAGATCTAGAATTGATACATAGCTTATAAGTAGTGGTACGTATTTCTTGTACTTGAATGTCCAAGAACATTTTTGTTTGTAAATACACAAAAGGTCATTTGCCTTCAAGTCTGTTAGTGGATTAAAGTCACAGCTCTGAAGCTGAGTTTTAAGAGGTCAAAACCATATTATATGTAGCATTTGAGTTAATATATATTTATAGTGGACCAAAAGGAGCTGACATTGGGCAGTGGTTTTTTATTTTGAAGACAACAGCGCTACTGTGTTAAATGGCCAACTCTCATTTTTATATTGCATTCAAAAGTGAAAGGGGATGGTGCATCCGTATGCTTCTCAAACAAACACTCATAGCCTTTCATTCATACAAAAGTCTGTTGCAAATGAATGATACATTTTTATTCCTGTACATATATACTGATAACTAACCTGGAAAATTGACAGTCTTCGTGGAAAAGCTGCCCTAACTTTCAAAGGAGATTGTCTTGTCATTTCTAACTAATCTCTTAAAACTCTCTAGTGATCAATTCATTAAAGTATATGCAGCTTAGTAGCCATACTGTCTTTTCAGACAGATTCCCATAAATAAAATATAATCAGTGCAGTGTTAGAAGGTCCACGAGGTTTTGTGGACAGAGCTTGGCTTTAACATATCTAGCTTGTGGTTTGGTTCCAGTGTCTGTGTTGGCATACTGACAAAGTGCAAGACATCAAGAACATTTACTTGATTTCAGCAGGCTTGTCCAAGCCGAACTGATCTGTATTCCCTGTTGTTGCAGCCCTGGCTCTGATCTTAGTTCTCCTCTGTCCTTGCCAATTGTGTTTTGCAACACACATTTGAAATTCTTGCCTCACAAGACACCTTACCGTGCTTGCCATCCAGAGCAGAGAGAGCCATGTAATGCCCCATCCCCAGCTAGCTAATCCTGCTTCCTCGGGGTGTCAGCCTTCCCTCAAGTTTTTCAAAGTAGAATTCTCACTAAAAACTGTAAGGCATGATCTGTTTCTAGTTTCCCTCATCTTGAAGAATCCTGTGTTTTCCAACACTACCCAGGCCCCAGTAGCAGGGTTCCCAAAGGCTCCCAGCTGCCTCTCCAAACCACAACACCAGGGCTGAGCAGAGGCTGAGTGACCACAGTATGAAATACCATCCTACCACCAGGGACCAAACAGCAACCAGGTTTTCTCTGCAATGATGACCATCCAGGTTTTCAGAAGCACTGGGCAATTTTGGTGGCAGCTGTTGGTGTTCAACATTGGGAAAGTCAAGGCCTAAGCATTAGTATTTTGCTATAGTTTGTATATGCTTGTTGCAGTCTGTAGAAAAGCAGATAATTGAGATTAAGCCAATGATATCTTTCTCAATTTTAGGATAATTAAAATTATTTGGGTTAAAGTTTTTAAACTGACAGTGTTTCAGAAGAACCTTTTTGTATTAAACACATGTTTAAATCTTGGCCTAGAAGTGCTTAAACGGGCGGCTGAGAATAAAGCACCACGGAGTTGTAGTCTGGAGGGGGCGAATGACACACTTTCATTTTCTCCAGCACCGTGTTACCATACGTGTATCTTCGCTTGGAGTCACTGAGCTGATCACAACTGAAACTGCAAAAGCTTCTTGGCTTGGTTATTCCAGAAAGCACCGACTCCTTGCTCCTGCTGGCACCTTTCACGCTGTAACAGAGGAGTGTCACTGTTAGCATATTTAATGTGTACGGGCATTTGTTTTAATGACCTGAGCAAAGCCACATCACAAGAAGCAGCTTTGTTTATTCTCAGTTGATGGGAACGGCATTGATGCAGATGGGATTGCTCAATGGGAGAGCGGAACGGAGGACTGAAAGCTCTCCTGTGTCTCTCTTGAAGCCCCTTATGAACAGAGATGCTGTGAGTGAACATCTCCGTTAAAGTGCTGCTGTTGTTTTAAAGTGTCTTGGTGCTTACAGGGGATATTTGATCACTCAGTCTAAGCTCTATTACTCATTTGTGGCCTGTGCTAGGGAGTGAAACTTCATGGCAGGGCAAAGCAGTGTGGAGTATCTGACATCTGTGCTGATGCTGGGCTGGGGATGCCCGTAGGGTCCCCACATTTAAATGTTCTTTCTAAGGGAACTGGGTTTTTTTAGCAGGAGGAGTGAAATAATGAAAGATCTCAAGCCTCTGGGCAAAAGCAGAAAGCTATGAATGTACGTGTTCCCAAAGCCTAATGCGGGGATGACTTTTTAAAATAAATGCCTGATGTTTGTGAAGAAGGGCACAAGGTCTGCGTACCTCCTCTCTTTGGCTTCTCTCAGCAGCAGACATAAACTGGTTTGAATTAGAGTTTTCCTGTCCCACAAAGGACTGATTATCTTGTAGACTGGCTTTTATAAGGTGCCCTTTACAAGAGGGGTTTAATGTCTTCTCAGCTAAGCCACTGTTTAAGACACTGATCACCTTGCAGCACTTTCTCACCTGTATTCAGAGAGCATAGTGCTTAAAAAGGCTTTTTCAATAATGAAGAAATTTGAGGCAAAGAGAATTTTCACACCATTGAACTTAGATGCCAAAGATTTTTCTGTAGACGAAGGACAAGACAGAACAATTTACATCATGATTATACATGAAATCCTAATGTAAACATATGTTCGACTGTGATGCCTAAAATTAGATTCTTTCCTTTGTATTTTTATAAGTTCATGGACACTCTGCTCCTCTGGGTTTATAAGGTCAGGAACATTGGCAGTCCTAGTCCTGAATTCCAGAAGAGACAGTCAGAACATCTGTTGAGGCTTTTGAAGCCCAGGGGTTTGCTTTTCATTTTAATTTGCACTGCTATGTTTTTGAGTGAAGCACAGAACTGGTAGCACAGAGCCTTTCCTGATTAAGAAATGGAGAATTAACAGTTTTCTCTTAGATTTCACAGTTTCTTGAAATTTTAACTCATGAGCCTGTGTGCTTTTTAAGGAGTATGGTCCCTGTTTTCTGTCCTGCTCTAGGAAACTGGAGGGTCCTCCCAAGAAGGCCCTACATCTACATTTGTTTGAGATGGATGGAGTTCATGAGGAGGAGCCCTCATGATGAGGATTGCAGGTGCATCCCATATTTTTATATTGCATCTATCGGCAGATGGACGAGTAATTGCCTTGGGATAAATCCTGCAACTATATGACAAGGTTAGTCACAGACTCAATGGGTCTGTGACTAATACAGAATTTTTGTGAAGAGTTTAAAGAGAAACACTTCTGTGGTTTACATTGTAAGTCCTGGGGAGCAGTGGACTGGCAAAAGTGTAGTGTGCATGTGAAGTTATGAGACTTAAAATCATCATGCTTTGATCCTTTCATTCGTCATCAGGCTTTTGCATCCTGAGAATTTTCTTGTGAGCTAGATTTGGCTTCTACTTCAATTAATAAAACTACAACAGTAGAGCTGCATCTATTAATTTTACCCTGAATGCAGTGCTGTACCTGGACATACCCTCCCATGGAGACCTTTGAGGGAGCCCCTGGGGTTCTGGGATCCATAGTCAGGCTTTATTTTGAGACCAAGCTTACAGTCAATAAAGGCTTCTCTAGCTGTGGACTATCTCATTTGCACTCTAGAAATGTAAATGAGCAACTGTCCTGTTGGTTTTTAATTGGGATCATTTGTTGGAGGAAGTGGCTGCTGCTTTCCTGACAGACTGAAGAACAGAGTGAGGTTAGAGATTGGCTGTGGCTCTTGAGATGCTTGTTCCAGCACACAAGCGGTGGAGTTCGCAGCTGTTTTTCTGGCTTAGCAATTTGCTTTGACTCAGGGATTTGCTCCGGCCCGAGGATTTTGGCTTACTTGGGTTGGGCTTTTTCACCAATCCTGAAAAGCTACAAGAGAGTTGCAGTTGGGATCCTTTCCACTTGCAAAGGAGCAGAGCTCAGAAGGTGGTCCTTTCTCTGCCCCCAGACCTTTCTATTGGGATCTTGTTACCTGAGGCCTTACATTAGGGAAGACTTACCTCTATGCTGTTCAGAGTATGACTTATTTTCATCTCAATGGCAATAGCAAGTCCAAGACGTGTAGCAACCACTTCTGTTTTTACACTCCTGGCCACCACCTGGGCCTCAGGGGCTCACCAAGGTATGGGCTGATGTTTGTTTCCTATAGCAAAACCAAGGGTGAGCTTTGCATGTTGGCGCCTTTCCCTCCACAGCAGTAGGTGCCTGAGGAGAGGGGACTCTGCTGGCTCGGTGGGGTGCCCCTGCACTCTCAGGTAACCTGGCTCCTTCCTCTGGGGTTGATCACACTGAGTAAGGACCAGTGCATGTACTGGCACCCTCCTGGAGTCAACTGATGAGTTTACTCTGAAACAAACCCTGGGTGCACTTTTGGGGACAGGCAGGATGCACCAGATTTGGGTCCTTCCACCCCACACCACCAAGCCTGAATCCAATGATGCTGCGCTCCAGGGTGCACACACACCCTTTTGCTGCTCTGAGAGCATCACCCCACCGTGTGGGCTTGCATGCGATTTCACATGCTTTGAATTGAGAAAAAAAACCATGCTGAGCGCAGTCGTTCTCTTCTGGGCAGCAGCGAAATGCGGGGTCCCAGGGAAAGGCAGGGCTTGGGGTGTCCCTGCGGTGAGCACAGCCAACCTGCCCCAGCCTGCTGGCGAGTGGGGAGAGGACAGGGCATGGCCCTGCAGTACCCTCAGCGCAGGACCTGCAAGTGCGTTTTTCTGCATCTGTGTCCTGAACCGTGGTGTTGAGGTTTACAGCATGAAGGTAAGTGCTGCGGAAGCAGTGAGGTGTTACAGTGAAGGTGATCTAGCTATAAGCTGCTGCTCAGAGGAGGGTGACCCCTGCCTCAGCCTGGTGCTGGCACCAGCTGTACTGATGGTGAGCTGCTGCTGCTCACTCAGAAGCTATTCTGGGGCTGTTCTTCTGATAATCCAGCGACCTGAACCAGCTCTCTGCAAGGCAAGCCAAGCAGAAATGTCAGCACAAGAGAGGGGGTAGGACTGCAGAGCAGGATGCTTGAGACAGAAGGGAAGAAGCAGGACTACGCATCTGGTTAGATCAGCTTCCATGTGTCAAACCCCTCCAGGCTCCACCTTGTTCAGTGTTCCGTGCAACATTCAGGGGTATTTATTTACTGTTCCAACTTAGCCTAAGTAAAGGATGCTTAGCTAAGAAGTTTAGCTTACAGGCCAGTTGACCTTGTACCTTCTCAGCCAACTGCTCTGTTTCTATGAGGATTAATGTTCTAGCAGCCACTGTTGAGTTCAATTTTTTTCCCCCATCCAAGCATTCCTTTTCCTTTTGCAGCTGAAAATGCTCCTTAAAGCAGTTCTGGAGGGGTGCTTGGGGCACACTCCACGTATTCTCTACCATGCAAAGAAAAAGGCATTTCATACATTTCATTTGGGGAGGTTGCCATGTTGTCTCTGCAGCTGACAGCAGCCTTCAGAAATGTCACATTTACACAAATTAAAAATGGGTTAAACCACTTCTAGGAAACATTGCATCCTTTGGAACCCTGTAATATCCACACACATCCCAAGCTCTGTAACACCTGGGTCCTCAAAAGAGAGTATGAAAAATTACCTCAGTAACATCAAAATACCATAAAATTGCCCACAAGCCCCTTCTCTGAACAGTCAAGGCAGGAGAAAGGGTTTTCCAGCACTTGTTTGGAGTGGTTTGTATCACCCCAGCTTTGCCACGCGTGAGCAGTGCTCCATTGCAGACTCCCGCCAGCAGCGCGTTTGCCCGGCACACTGTGTATTTTGGCTGTGTGAGCGTGCATGCTCTCATACACGTATTTCTGAGCTTGTAACTAACGCCCTCTTAGTCACCGGCATTTTTCTTGAAGCAAGACCTCTCTGCCTTGACTGCACATTTCAGCCAACTCCAATTGTTCATGAACACAATACTACACCTCCCAGCCTGCCCAGCTGCAAGTTGCTGACAAGTTCGGCTCAGGCAGGATGGCGGGATGGCCTTGACCTCTTGCCAGCGTAAGATGAACGTTGGGTTGGGTCTGGGCAGTCCCTGGGCTGGCTGAGAGCAGCGAGCCAAAACCAGCCACAGACACCGCCAGCTTCGCAGCGTCTGGGAACTGAGACACCGCCGGCATTGAGAAAATAAACATTTCCCATTTACAGAGAGTTTGTGTCAGTGCAATGCATTTCTTAGGGCAGCCCTAGTTCCCTGCTTGGGCAGCTGTCAGGAATTAGGTGGAGGAAGGTGGCCAGTATATTAAAGTGCTTAAAGGCAGGAAGAGAAGTGAAGCTCTCACATCCATCTATTGTAAAGTTGCCACTTTAGCATCCTGAGCCCATGGGTGTTAAATGGGCCGTGCTTAGCTGAGTCATGGAAAAGAAGGGCAAAAACAAGCACGGGGAGCCTTGTCCCAGCTGCAGTGCCCTTGGGGACTTGCAGAAATGACTGCAAATCCTTCATAGCCACATGTTCCTCCTCGCCCTTGCCAAGGGCTTGTTTCCTACAGTTACTTACCTCTGCCCCAGCTTAGTCCCTTCTGGCACTCAGCGTGCAGTTGAGGCTCAGGTTGATCGGTAGCATGCTAATAAATCATATTGGTGATACGCATCAAAAGGGATGAGGGTTATTCGTTTGCTCAAAGGCACATGGAGGGTGAGGTGTGGGAGCTGATTGCTGACTCAGCTGAGCAGGACACGCTTCAGCAAGTGTTTGCAGGGACCAAGGAGACCTCAGCCACTTTCACTAGGCCTGATATAGCACGAGGACCTTGAATACTCCTTTGCCCTCTAAAACGTGAAGGAGAAGAAGGAAACATAAAATACAGACCCAAAAAGTGTCCGTTTCTGCTTGCTGCCTGTCCAGGTGAAGCGTTTCAGTTCTTCTGGAGCCAGCACCATCCCACTGTCTGCTTGGTAATCCTTGAAGAAAAAAGAGAGACATGAGTCTATTAGGTGTTAACTGTAGAAAGTTAGTTTTAAAATGGGCTCAATTACTCTTCGGTCAGCTTTTCAGCATCATTTTTGTTGTTCATGCTCACGGAGCTCTATCTGACTGATAACCGGACTTGTTCCTGCCAGGAACCTCTGATGGAAATGTGTCCCACAATTCTCATTTGCGCACTAGTATTCTGACAAAAACACAAATCTAAGGGATTTTAAGTGGCTCTTCCACAGTGGTGGGACTCAGATGGGACCCCGGCAGCTGTACCTATCAGATCTACTGCCACTGGCCATTGCTTATCAGGGAAGGTGTGTTTGCGTAGTCAGCAAGGATCTACTGTCCCCAGTTCGTAGGACATGGGATAACAGCATCCTGCAAGCACAGCTAATTTTGCACCTTGTATCAGTAGAGCTGACAAATCAGTAGAACCCTTTCTTGATTCTCCTTATATAAGTCTGTCACACAAATAAAAAGAGATAAATGGTGTACCATTTGGCTTAAGAGTCACTTACATTAAATACACGTGTTTCCTTGATGGGAAGCTCTTCAAATGTCTTTATGCGCTGGGGTGGTTTTATTTTGAAAGTGTTTATATATCTATTCAACAAAAAAAAGCAGGACAATTTTTGATGAGAGTGTGGAGTGCGTAAGCAGGAAGCCCTGGGTATTTCTGTTTCTTTAAGCAGTTGCCTAACTGTCACCGAGGTAGTTTACACCAAAGGGACTTCCTAACCAGACCCCACCCAAACCTCCCTCCCCAGCCCTGGTACGCACACAGCTGCCTCTGTCACAGTGCCTGAGCTTGGTGACCTGATGGACTCCCTGGGCAGAGACGCTTTAATGGGCCATCCCAGTCCAGTGGGATCCTGATGGTGGTGGCCTGGTGGCTGGTGGGACACTCAGACTGTGTGGGGTGTCTCTGGATGTTTTCTCCCACCCAGGTCCAAACCAGGCTATGCAGCAAGCTACAACACACAACAAATGAACTTGGTCCTGATATTGTTTCTCTCACCTGACATTTTCAGTGCTTCCACAGCTTGAGCTTGTAACAGGAAAATTTTCTTTGCACAAAGGATTGGATGCAGATGGAAACCCACTTTCTGTTGTAAATATACTATTGAGGGGTATGTAGTCTTTGCCTTCCTAAACACATAAGAAATCCAAGTGTTATTCCTGGGACTGTGTGACCAGTCACGCCTGCCTTGCTGACAGCACACAGTCATGACATTGGTACCTGCTGAACCTTTGCTTGCAGCAGGTCACCCAGCTTTTTCACCAGCTCGGAGAACCTTGGTCTGTCATTAGGATTGCTTCGCCAGCAGTCCAGCATGATTTGGTAGCTGTGAGGGCAAAAGCAAAAAGAGCACGTGGTGGGGTTACAGATCAGCTGGATTCAAGGCAACCCAGTCCCCTACAGCTTGTCACCAATAGAGTTAAATGCCAAGCCCACCTGACTTTACAAGGATGCTCTCCAACACCACCAAGACGTCTTACTAAAAGAATAAACTTTCAACAAAAAAAAGCAAATAACCTTCTTCCCGCAAGACATCAGGAAAACCACATCAAAATAATAATTTAGCCAACTAGTCATACTTTCTTTTTTTATTCCTAATTAAGCATTAAACCTTTGTATTAAACATCTATTGAGTGACAATGTTTAAGTTAAGGCATCCTAAGATGACTTATATGAATGTGTCACTTCCTTGTATTGGTTGAGTTGAGCTTTCCTTCCTGCAATAAAATACGTGGAAGAAGAAAAAAAAAAAAGCTCTTATCTACTGTCACTAGGATAATAAAACGAGCCAATGGGTAATACTGCCACATAGCCATGGCTGGCTCACATCCTTTCTCTTCTTCCAAAACTACTTTTTGGTAAGTGTTGCTATTTAAAGCCATGATGTAGCACTCGAAAAGGCACCAAAGACACCTACATGTACTTGATTTTTCCTCCAGAGGAAAAATACCCTGACATATTCCTGCTCCTGACTGATCTGAGCCCCGGGGTGCGTGTTGGGTGTGCTGCAGGTGCCTCCCCCAGCAGAGTGCTCTGTCCTGCTGCCAGGGCAGAGGGGCTGCAAGCTCAGGGTTTCACTTGGACTCCCTCCCTCGGGACCTTCAAAAAGGTGTTGGCCATGCAGTGGCAGCTGGAGGCTGCACCTGAAGGCAGGGGACCGGGGAGCCACAGCCAATGTCATGGTGGAGGGGCTTAGACAAACCCTGTAGGCGACACAGACAGGGGGGCTGCAGGTCCCTGTCACCTTCCTCTACCGTCAGACACTGTCTCCAGGAAAGGGTGGACACTCCTCGCCTGAGTGTTTGTGAGGAAGCCTCCCCTGTCGCTTCCTAAGTCAAGACGACGTTAATAATATCGCATTCCTCCAGCACTTATCTGTGTGCACTTTGGTAAATATTAAACCTGGAGAGGGATGAATGACCTCCCTCCTCTAGGCTGCTCTCTCAGGTCTCCTTGGGCCCAGCCCTAGTGGTCCCTCTTCACTATCTCTTACTCCATGGGAGTGCCAGGCGGCCAAGCATGGGGGAGGACACAAGAAGATGCTGACAACAACAAGCAGATACAAGGCAGCACTGAGTTGTTTTTCCTTATGTTGGCATGAGGTACTTTTGGGGATACTCATTCATCATCTGCAAGGTAACCCAGGAGGGCAGCGGTACACAAGGCAAGCGTAGAAAGGCATCTTACATCTCCTCGGTCGCTTGCTCCGGGGCTCGCATTCTTGTGCCTTCCTTTAGTCTGCTGCAGAAATCCTCGTCTATTTGGACTCCAGGGTAAGGAGAGGCGCCTGGGGATGACATTGGGAGAACAGGGTCATACATGCTTTGAGTTGGGCACCTGTGACCTAGCCTTGGCCCGATGCATCCCTGCCAAACACTCAGGGTGTGCAACTTCTGCTTGCAGAGCTGGGAGCCTGGGGACGGCCCCCACCTGGGGGCCTGGCCCCCCCAGCTGCTGCAGGCAGGGAGCTGCTGCTGACACTGCTTTAAGCCCTGGTCCTTGGAGCCGGGGCTAGGATGAAACCTGGCACTATCCGTGGTGTTTGCCTGGCCTGAATACCAAAACCAAACATGAATTTGACTTGAAAAGAATCCCTCAAGAACAACCAAGTCTGATCTCTCTGTGGTTTGGCCCACCACAAATTCTAGTAAGCAAAGTATTAGCAAACCCCAAATGCTCAAAATCACATTGAAAATAATAAAAGCATGGTTTTAAATCAGATCATTGTACATTTGTATTATTTCTCTAGTTTCTGTTGTTTTAAGGTTCAGCCTGATTGTGCTGTTCGTCTTCTTTCTGTAGATAAGAAAAACATCAGGAAAAGGGAAAATGAAAGAAAAAACAAAAGAGCTGTCTGAGAGTCAGACAGTCACCAGGGTCAAGGAGCTGGGGCTTTAAGAAAAAAATAGTAGGTATTATAAGGCTGACCATAAAATCACAAGAGTTGGCAGGCTGACCAGCAACACGTATTTAAACTAATAAATGATTGATTGTCCTGAGAATTGTATAGTATTGTTTCCTCTGCTGTTTGCCTCTTTTGTCAGCCTCTGTGGCGAACCCAATTAAGATTCTTCTATTCTGACGGTCATTGTTGTTCCTGCTCAGTGTGCATCTTGTATCCTGCCTTTTCCACGTGAAAGAAAGGAGGAAAAAAAAAAGCTTCACTGGGTTTTAATTTCAGATTGCATGCTCTAGTTCATCCTGCGGCATCTGTGCAGATGCTTGGTCGCCTGCTGTGTCCAGCAGTCTGGGTGAAGGGGGGTGCTGGGTCCCTCCTGGGCTGGGGTGACCGTCTAGTCTCAGGCTGGAAATGGGGGTGGCAGTCTGAGACATGCAAAGACCTCCATGTGTGTTCAGCTCCCTTGCTCCCACAACAGAAGTAAGAAGCTTTTGGAGGAACACCCAGCCCATGTCAATCAGTGTCTTGAATGATATCAGTGGCACAGGAGGCATTACCTCAGTCCCTGGCAGCTGCTGACCCAGGCCCACATCTCCATGTGATCTCACATTTAATAAAAACACTTAAAAATTTGCCCAATTTTCTTGGTTTGCCCCACAGGTCAGACGAAGCCCTGCAACCGCTCTGGCTGTGCGGCCTTGCATCTCTGCCGAGGGTTTCTGCAGGGGAAAGAGGGAAGCTCGAAGTTCTGCCCATGGCAGAAATAGGCGGGGAAGTTCTCAGATAGCTATGCTGTCCAATAAGACTTTCAGCCTGGCAAGACAGTTTTCAGTGCCGTTAAAAGCACCAAAATTTCTGGTTCACAGGGGTGTTATACACACAGTTCTCTCCCCTACCCCCACACCCCCCACCTCTGCCTGATTTAGGTCTTTCCTTATGGAAGGCCCAGCAAAAGCTCATTGAGGGTGATGGATGTTTTTCCCCAGGCTGATGTCCGCGCTGCTGAGTCAGCTCCTGGTGTGCAGAGTTAACGTACCCAAGGAAAATATCTCCCACAGCAAGACCCCGTAGGACCACACATCGCTTTTTGTATTGTAGATTTTATCAAATATGGATTCTGGAGCCATCCACTTGAGAGGAAGTCGAGCCTGGAGTAGAAGGGACAAACTTGATTATTATTTTCAAAGCCTAAAAGAATTTAATCATAGACGAATCAACTATATATTGTTAGGTAAATAATTACCATTCAAACAGGAACCTGTGGGATTTCCTTACAGGCAGTCAAGATAAACCCACACTCATTCAGACACTTTCTTAACAAATTCTCAGAGTAAAAGGCTGTTTTTAAAATACGTGTGGCACAAAACACCAGAGTCTGGAAAACTGTGACCATGGTGACCAAGCCTGGTCTTTGTGGGGATATGCAAGAACAGAGGTCTCTTGCCAGGATCCTAGAGACATTGGAGAAATCCCTACATCCAAGCACAAATCATTCTGTGATGGTGTTAGAGATGTTCTCAGGGAATTTTTCAGAGCCTGAACTGCAGGAGTGTGTCAGCAACCTTTGAAGCCCCCTAATTGCAGCCTGTTAGTGCTACCTGAGCAGTACCCAAGTGAGGCAAATAACACTTAGAATCGTAGAATCATTTTGGTTGGAAGAGATCCTCAGGATCATTGAGTCCAACCATAACCCAACTGTAGCACTAAACCGTGTCCCTGAACCTCGTCTAAATGCCTTTTGAACACTTCCAGGGATGGTGACTCTACTTCACAGCTACATGTAGTGCTGCAAGTCTTGAAAGCTACAGATGGGGCAATAGCTGGCAGGTGGGCAAGACCTGCAGAAGGATTCTGTGTGACCCCAATGCCCACACCAAATTCCCATGGCACCAGTGGGTGCAGGCACAATTTGCTGACCCAACCTTCATGCAGGCCTGGTAGGGGGCTTTCTGCCTGCTATTTGCAGAAAAAGTAAAATTAAAAGAGTAGGTGCTGGAGGTGGTGAGTCCAGCTCAGCTGCTGGAGTCACCACGAGCAGCGCTTGGCTCTGGCCTGGGTGCACCAGGGGACATGCACCTTGTTTCAGAGGGAACGGCTTCCGTGAAGGAAGTTGCTGAGTTGGTTAAGCTGCAGAGCCAGCCAAGAAACAAATGTCTAAAAAACATGTAAAGTACTAACAGGGCAGAGCTGTGAAACAGCTAGCATATCCAAGCCGTATGCTGGAGGATAGAAACGCTTTCCAGACCCACAATGCATCTTCTCATAAAAACTGTGACAGCTTTCAAGCTCTTTTAAGTTCAGGAAATGTGAATGTCTTCAGAACATTTTGGTGGACAGTTTGAAATGATACGTTATAAATATTTGGGTAAATAAACAGCATCTTGACTTACATCTCCTTTTCTCACATAATCAGGATTTTTATAAATATCTCTTGCGAGGCCAAAATCACAGATCTTCACGACATTGTTCTCAGATAAAAGGATGTTTCTGGCTGCCAGGTCACGATGAATGCACTATAATAAAACAGTTTCACAATCAAACTGCATTTCCTTAATCCTGCCTACAAATTTCCTGACTGTCTCCCATATCCTTTTAAAAATTGTTATTACTATTTGAGAGATCAATTTAACATTTTTTAGGGAATTTGACTATAGTTTACATGAAATTACTGTAAACGGTGTCAGTTCTTAAACAAAAAAAAACCTCGCAAGTCCAAAAAGTATTAAATTCTTAAGAACCTTGACATTTGCAGGGAAAGCGCTGGTTCATTTGGAGCTCCCTGCATAATATATGTTGAAATGAATTAAAAAGAAAACCACACCACACCCAAAAGATCTCCCCTGAATGAATGAGCTTGACCTGCTGCCTTCAGCCATGATCCTGTGTTTATGGACTATGGAGATTTGGATAAACACACTGTTGTATTTATAACACCAAGAGGAAAACGACTCTTCCGTTGGGAGCTCTCCCAAGGAAGGTGTCACTAAAACATAGACATGATTTCACCTCTGAATCCCATCCTTCTGCAGGGAAAAATCCCCAGTGCACAACTCACCTTTCTTGAGGAAAGGAACTCCATGCCTCTGGCCACCTGAAAGCTGTAAGAGATCAGGTCCTCCATCGTGAGCGGCAACTTGTAGAGCTCATCAGCATCTGCAAAAGTGGAAAACACGGTTTGTTGCTAAGTTAGCTCACAGGCAGTTATTTCTCCCCCTATTACTCCCATAAATTCAGTCTTCAGAGAGTAGTAGTTGAAGGTCAATCCACTGTCACTGGAAACAAAAATAATGCTTGCTTTATACCCTATGCTTTGGACACTGCTGTGTTTTCCCCAAAGATAAGGAACAGTCAGAAGAAAACAATCACGCATTTTCCTGTCAGATTTAGTAATGCTGGAAATAATCTTTTTTTAAATCTTCTACCCTCTGGACATGAGTGTCTGTGAGTGTCTGTGAGCGTCTCCCACGGATGTTTATTAGGGTGATAAATGAGGAAAAAAATGTCAGGGATGCACAGTATGTTGTAAAAATATCACAGACCGTGTAGGGACAGGAAGGAATTAATACCTACCCTCCTCGTCCTCCTCCACATCACTCAGACTTTTATCTTCCTGGAACCCAGAGCTTGCGAAGCTCTCACTGCTGGTGACACTGGCCAGCCTTTGTTTTTTGCCTTCCACTGGCTCAATATCCTTTTTCTCTTTCACTGGTTCTCCTTGCAGACAGGAGTCCTTCAAACAGAGAAGATGTGCTACATCAGAGCAATGGAGGGGGTGGAAGAGGAACTTCTGTTGCCTTTCCATCAGGAGAAGATGGTAGTCCATAGAATCATAGAATAATTTTGGTTGGAAGAGACCCACAAGGTCATGAAGTCCAACCATTAACCTAACACTGGCACTAAACCGTGTTCCTAAGAACCTCATCTACATGTCTTTTAAACACCTCCAGGGATGGTGACTCAATCACTTCCCTGGACAGCCTGTTCCAAAGCCTCACAACCCTTTCCATGAAGAAATTTTTCCAAATATCCAATCTAAACCTCCCCTGGAGCAACTTGAGACCACTGAGGCCATGGCACGTGGAACCACCTCTCCCATGGGTCCACATGTCCAGTGCCACTGTGACACACAGGAGTTGGTGGTAGGCCTGCGCTCCAACAAGGTTGCCATCCACAGAGGCCAGAAATATGGTGGCTTGGGAGAACCAGCACATCATTCTGGTCCCACCCAGGTGGTGGACTGACTCTGATGTGGTGAGGATTTGCAGGGTCCATGGATAGACACATCCTCTGGTCTGTGGCTCATCTCAGCCTGAAACAAGACATCTGAAAGGGCCTATTTTTCTCCAGTAGCCAGAGAAGGAACATGGTGGGATGAGTTGAGAAGGATGTGCCCACAGTGCGGGTGTCCCAGCCCTCTCAAAATAAAGCATCAGGTTTTTGTCCCAGGCTGCTTAAAGCACCTGCCTCTATGTCCCTGCACAGTGCCTGGTGTGGGGCTATAAGCCCTTCCAACAAGAAGCAAGGGCATTTGTGTTTGAAATACAGCTGCTTTTGGAAGTGAATGCCTGTCTTCCCTAATGCCTTTATCCAATGCTTTCAGGTTACATTCAGTGACAGTTTAATGGGACACATGCAACACTGTGTGGAAAATGTTTCCCTGGTGAACAGCCTAGCCACCTGGCCATGCTCTTGCCCCATCTCCTCTTTCCTCTTGTCCTGTGGCCATGTCTCTCTCCTGCACATGCTGCTGCAGAGCCAGGCTCCCTCCTTCCTACCTGGGCACCGTTCCCAGGGGTTCCAGAGCACTGAGTCTGGGCAGGCTCCTCACTGGGGCATGATGTAGGTGACTGTCCCCACGGTGGACCCCACATGGCCATGCTCCCTGCTGAGCCTCCTACCCCAACAACCACACATTGGAGGAGGCAGCTATTGTGTTTCATGCAGAGTCCAACATGGATGGCCTTGGGAACAGACACTCAGCCAAAACTCTTTGGACGTGGAGGTCCTGCCTAGCGTGCCCTCCTATAGAGCCCTTCTGAAAAAACCCTGAGATGCTGCTGAGCTTTTGTCACAGCTGAGTGGGAGTTTTGAGGACTGCCTTTCTGAGTCCAGGCTCTGAAATCCCACTTCAGATCCCCTAATCCTTTGGGAGATTTTGCTGAAAGTGCACAAGCAGGGATATAGTTGGCACATTTGGCTTCAGGTTTGTAATAAGAAACACCCTGTGGATTTGATTCAGAGAGTTGTGGGATGTGAGGACAAGACTTTAATCTCTTTTCCTCTTGATAGCCCTTCTCCTCACACAATAAGCAGATTACTTGCAAATCTTTGAACATTAGGGTGTCTTGGAACATGAGCTTTAATGGCATTATCTCGGTTGTGTTCCCAGCGGTACTGAAATCAGTGGGCAAAACCACTTCCCTTGGCTTCGCTGACACCAGCCTCTGAAGTGACCCCAAGCTCAGCAGGAATGGGTTTGTCAGCAGCAGGGCGAGAGCATGTGGGGACACTTTGGATGGAATTCACTTCCTCTCATTGTAGATACCTCCATATGAATTACAGCATTCTCCTTTGCAGTCAGGGGAGAGAAATGAGCCCTTTCTTGTCACAGCACATCCCACACCAGACATTAAAATGCATCAGGTGAACTGCACCCAAAAGCCATTTTTCCCCTCTGGTAGGAGACAGTCTAAGGACACTAAGTCAGAGGCTGACATCTACATTACTGACATGTTAGGTAAGATGAACCCTACCAGAGGCATCTCTCTCCTTACCCTGTTGAGGCAGAAAAGATTCCTCTTGCTCTTCAGGTAGTTTGATAAATTCCCATATTTGCAGTATTCAACAATCACCATCAGAGGCCCTGGGCAAAATGAAAGTGCATTTTGAGTAGCATAAAGCAATATAAGGGGCCATCAGTTCTGAGAAGAAGAGTAGTGTTTCTGTCCCATAGCTGTAACTGGAGTCCAGACTAACTAAAAATGTCTTAATGCAGTAGAAGGCTGCTTGAAGGACACTGGATGTTAGCAAACCACCACTGTCTCTGGAAATCAGGGAGGGCCTAATTTTTGAAAACCGGGTCATGAACCTGGGTCTTGAGGGACCCTCTTTCCTCTTTGGGCAGTCTGCATTCAGACTGGAGTCCTGCAGCCCACGCTTGTTGAACTAAAAGAAGTGACATATCTAAAACAAACAATCACTCATACTGGCCCTGTGATTTTCTTAGTGGAATATTGTGAAGGATTTTACAGCGGACAATATCCCTTGTTGACAGCCTTTCCAAATTGTGTTTAACCTGTGCTTGAGCAGTGAAGAGAGGGAGATAAAGGACAACAAGTGGCATGGTCCTAAATTCACACTGTCCAAGTTAACACTAAAGGAAAGTTTAAGTAGATAAAATGTTTAATCACTTCACTAAATGACTAAAAATCTCTTTTTCTCTTCCTCTTTTTTTCACCAGCCACAGGACAACCTCAAATATTTCAAGTTAGTAACTTGACCTCTGGACAAAAAACAACATGGCCAACTGATCATTACTGGAAGGTGATCCAAACCTATTTTCAGTGCGGTGTAGAATTTTTTACCTCCATTTTTCGTGCATGCTCCCAGCAAATTCACAATATTCAGATGATGACCAATGTGGATCAGGATTTTCAGCTCAGTCATCAGTGCTTTGTACTCACTTGCTGTGGCCCCTTCTGTAAATGCAAAATAAAGTCAATATGAAATGGTGAAGAATGGGTCCCGCTGAGCTTTACCACTGATCATCACTTTTAATTGAAATAACCTCCATTACTGGATGTACTTCATGTGTTGATGTTTTTTGTCTATTTGTCCCTGCTCAGCATCCTCTTACTTGCAATAAAACCCATAAAAAGAATTAGGCACTCAACTTCCTCCCAGTAGAGTTTGTTATATTTAGAACTGAGAGAAATTTTTTTCACATGAATAGTTTTGTCGTTTCAGCCAAAAAATGAAAGAACAAATAAAAAGGGATTTCAAAGCTATAATTAACTCCATCTAGAGTAGGCTTCAGCTGACCCAACTTCAGGTCTAAGGGTTATGTACTAGCCTGAACTAATCAACATCTCAAGAAGTCAGTGACAAGAGCAATGCATTTCCAGAGGCTGATACAGCCATCAGCTTTACCCATCTGAGTAGGGAAGACATGAATCACCCTTTGGTGTTGATTGTTTGATTCTGTCTGTTATAGAGGAGGTCTGGATTATTAAGATAGATCAGGGAAGTAAATTTTAAATGGTTAAAATTAGGTGACTGCATCTTACCATTACTGGTTATGATCAATATTCATTATAATAGTAATAGTAATGATATAAGAAATCCCACAACTAAGCCCAAATTCAATTTAGTGTTGCGTGAAACTTTTCATTCCCTCTGAGCAATTTTTTTCTGCAGAATTTTTTTTTGTTAAGAAAAAACATATTGCTTTGTGTAGACTCAAAAGGATTTTTTCACTTTAGTGACACCAAGAGTAAGAACATTCCAGTGGAAAGAACCTAGAGCTAGATCTTAAAGGTCTTGGTTTAAATAGATTTTCTTGGCGGCTCCACACAAAATTTGTCATCTACTCAGTGACCCACTATTCATCTGTATAGGTGGTAACACTTTCCCTCTACCTCATGGGAATTCTGTGTGGACAAAGCCCATGAATGACTGCAAAGTTCCTGGATAAGGAACTTTGTGAGGACACAAGGAACAGGGCATATCTTCCCTCACTTTGAGTGCCCACAGTGAAGATGCCTAGAGAAGATCTAGTCACCACAGTCTCTCTTCATAGTCATCAGAGCTAAACAAGCTCTCAGCTCATCGTGTGCAGGGGTCTGCCTTTGGATGGGATGAATTGTTGTTTCTCACCACTGAAAACAAAGGGAAATTGAGTGACTAACTCTGCTACAAACATATACTCTGCACATGAATCCCACCATGAAGACGTCTTGTAACTGCTGTCTGCTCCTGCCTATTCCAGGAGTAAACCCTGTTGCCTTAGTGGTGCTGGCTGGCACGAGAATCCTGCTGATGTACATGAAGAAATGTTGAATCTATCAGACCACTCTGCCAGCACATATGTTTGTATTTTGGCAAAACAGCTCAGTTAACCACAGGTAAGGTGGTGACCCAGGTGATAGGCATCCACTGAAACCAGTGACACAGGTGGCTATTGGCCCACTGCTGCAGAGAAGGTCTGGACAGGGACCAAAGCTTTAGCTTCCTCCCATATTCCAGACATGCTTGCTGCAGGGTAGTTGTTGTTTTGGTGCTGGCCAACAGGATATTTCTGTGTTTCTGGAACAAGAGAGAGGAGGAAGGTTTGCAACCCTCTCAGCTGCAAATTCCTGTCTTGAGGATGATCCTGGATGTCACAGTAGCATGTACCACCCCCTGGGAAAGCATTTAGCATTACATTGTAGAGCAAGCTTATTGAGGACAATATCAAGAGGTCACATCCTACACAGTGTATGGCTGCCAACATTGTTGGCAAGAAATAGAAGCTATTTCAGGTTGAGTGTTGCAGGGACAGACTGTAGGTTTGAGAGGATCACACATGCCCCTCCAAGGGCTGGAAGTAACATGTACAGATCTCCTGATAAATGATAAGCAGGTAAGCAGCTGTGGAGCTACTGGGTAAGAGGGTTGTAGTCCAACTCTGCCTGAACAGAGCCAGCTGAGAACATCAGGGATCCAAGTCTTACTGGCAGAACAAGGGGATGTGATCTGGCAGAGGATGACACTGAAATGGATTCAAGGATTAAGACTGCTAAGCAGTTCAGCATAAGCTCCCAGGGCAATGCAAAAAACCCCAAACCAAAACAACAAATAAACACCCCACACCAACCAACTAACCAACCAACAAAAAACCCAAGCAAACAAAACACCCAAACCAACCAAACAAAAAACCCAAACAGAACAAAACAAACAAAAAACTCATCACCAACAAAACCCCCACAAACCTAATATGATCCTTACATACACAAACAAGGGAAAACTGAACACAGAATGAATACAGAGGAAGGGATGCCACCATGACTCTGGGTTAGGGAATTCAGCCACAACTGCTGCAGGCTACTAGTGAATATTGTCCTGCCTGATAATTTCCCAAGCACCCTCTTCACATTGATGAGGGTCGTTGTCCCTTCTGTTCCAATGAGAAAAGTGGCAGTGAATAGCTGGGGGATGATTTCACTTTGGGAAGAGCACTGGTGTATGAAGAATGTTGGCACAACCGGGGTGTCAGCATCTTAAACTCCACAAGATGAGACTCCAGACACTTCAGTGAGGACCCACCTGTACAACACCTCAAGATTTAAACAGCTCAATCTGTTCAGTTTAATAAAAGGGCCTTCATGAAGAAAAATCATTATCTAATCTATACAGAGAAGGTTAGAATGAGAAGTGAAATTCAGGCAGATGCAAATTATAAATAAGACACCTGTTTTTAACAACGGGATGATTAATCATTGAAAGTAAATTGGAACTAATGATCAAGGAAAATATGAAATCTTCTGAGTTTCTTCACATAAAGGTGGATGCCTTATGCATCAGATGAATTTCACTTGTAGTGTTTGGTACAGGATCAGTCTAGCATAATGGTACAAGGTAGGGTATGCAGGAAATGCTATTGTCCCTTCTGATCCTACAAAAGTGACTCTTTTATTCTTTACATCCCAGCCTTGCAGCAAGATACCTTTCAGCATTTTCACAGCAACTATTCTGCATGTCGGTGATTTCTTAATTCCAAAAGCAGATGCTTGTACCACCTTTCCAAAAGCTCCATGTCCAAGAGACTTCCCTGTAAAGAAAATAAATTGGAGAGGTACATTCTAGTTAAAAAGTAATCCTATCAACAAATGACTTCATAGACAATGAATTGAAAAGTGTGCTTTACAATGAGTCTTTGTTTGTTTGATTGTTTTTACAGTAAGCAGACAAACCAGAAGACTGAGTCATTGTAGGGAATAAGTGATATGATTGAAAATGATGCTAAATGAATACAGCCATTCAGTGGATGTATACTGGATTCTGATACATTTTTTTCAGTCTAGCTCTGCCAGCAGAAAGAAAGATTTAGTCTTTTTTTTTTTTCCCTGAGCACACTGCACAATGCAGCAGCCTGGGACACTGCCACTCAAGCCCACAATAACACAGGGTCGTAGCTTAAACTCACACACACACTGAGATGCAGCTTGACACAGACTTTGGTAATTTTTGCAAATGAAATTCTTCTTCTCGAATGAGGTGCCTTAAAATTATCTTCATTCCAGGAAGGCAGCAGCAACTTTGCATTGCAACCCCTGTAATACGTGAACAACCCCATGATGCTCCTCCCTAGCAAGACTATTGTTGTATGTTGAGATCATGGAGCGGTGAGAAGCTGCAAATCTGTGCAAATGAGACCTTCACATTTGCAAAATGAGGTCTAGGGGGATTCGGCGAGAGAGGACTTGGACTGACGAATGATGAGTTTGTTCATGGTGGGTTTGATGCTTTCAGGTATCCAGGGGTAGACATCTGTGCTGTGGTATCACCATCATGCTGCTACTAAAGAGACACCAGGAGACGCACCCAGAGAGAAATCAGTGGGCATAAAAAAATTCTCCAGCAGTAGAAGCAAAACATCCTCATCGTTCATATTCAGAACCAGGTAAGGCTCCAAGGGTACCTTTGCAAGTTTTCTAGAATTCATGACATTTTATGCCAATCTTATGATCTTTACAGCCTCCTTTGTGATTTATTACTGTTTGAAGCAGGGAGTATTGACGGCCTCTTTGACAATGTGCTCACGCAGACAGGCCTGGCTGCCTCTGCCCTTCTCGAGTGGCTGGCAGAGTTCTGATCTGAGAGATCTTGTCAGCTTATCAGCTAGCAATAAATTCTATTTCCAAGTAACTATTTTCAGATTGTATTTGTGCTTCCCCTTCAGCAGAACTAAGACATCTAGGTGGCAAGCAAGAGCATAGCAGAAGACTTTGTGATGTAGAGGAGAAGAGCAGAAAATGAAGGCCAGCTTTTCATACAAAAGTAAAGCAAAACATGTACCATATATTTATTTCTCAGATAGGCACTTGTGACACAGCCATTTCCATAGAACCATTTCCTTTTTCTGTGGTGAGCATTTGTTTAACTAGCTCTCACTTGCACATCTACCTTGTTGATGCCTAAAGCTACAGGAGAGATTAATCCCACCCACACACTCAGAGACAAAGAGCTGATGTCAGTTCTAAATTAAATTAAATAGGTACTACCTTTTATATGTGTATCCCATTTCTAAACTGGAATTCTCAGTATGTCTGTCAGTAGAAGCAAACAGCATATGTTATCAAAACTATGGAAACATTAAGTGGAATACACTAAACCAAAAACAACCCCATAAATTTATTTCTCCCCTAGACATGCAGAAGCATTGCCTTTTTTACAGAAAACAAAACAAAACAAAAACCACCAAAAAACAACAACGTAAAGAACTTAATTTGGATGATGAAAAGCATCAACAGACTGAGCCTTGGTGTGTGAAGGGTTTAGAGTCTGACACAAAAATACAAGTGAATCAGTGTATATCTTTGAAATTCTACAGTCCCCTTTTTCAGTTACTGCATATATCAGATGTATAAGGGATGGAACATTAACATTAAGGTCTCGTTTTTCTCAGTGAATTGATGTTCTTAGTCTTTAATATATTGACTGTTGGTGGTTTCTACAAGATGAAGTTGCAGTTTGAGGTCCTGTAAAACCCATCGTACCTTTGTTTAATCCATAGCTTTAATCTGTTTCCATCACTGTTAACTCACTTCCCACATGAAGATAACCTACTTAGTCACCTCTTGGAAAACGTACCAGTTAGCTCATAAAGCTACACAAAGCTGCTAACCTTTCATAAAGGAGAATGAGCACTGGAAACAACACTTCCTTCTCTAAACAACGATTGTGATTTAACGGGAAACTGTAATAAGACTTGATGTATTAGCCTTTGTTGCTCTCCTATTGTTTGTACCACACTAAATGTTAGTGCAGAATAGGGATGCTTTAACTTCTCACAGCACATATCGAACTCAACAGTTTAGTATGTGCATTGTGTCTATGATACTAACAGATTGCATTTGCAAAAGCCCCTGATGTTGACACAAAAGGTAATTACAAAATTATTAAATAACGTGATCAAACAGAGGAATATTAAGTTACCCAACCATTTGAGCAGTCATCTTGTCACAGTCCTCAAGCAGCTACAGTGGCCCTATTTGGGGTAATGCTCAGGTGTGACATGTTGCAGCATCTATAACCAGACCAAGGAATCAAAATGCTCTACTTAAATATTCTGCACTTGACTTTGGTTTCCTGGGGCAATTCAGAACCTATTAAAGTGAACATAGCCCTCAGTTAAGGAGTCTTGGATCAGGAGGTTTCCATTTTAGTCCCATTTTAGCAAGGTGCTTCAAGCATATGAGCTGCTGGACCAGGGCATCAGCAAACAGCTCTTGCAGATACCACTCTCCTTATATGCCAGAAGGCAGAGGCCCAAAGCCATGTTTTCTTTTCAGGTCCTCTGCTGCAGTTTGAATGATCTGGGTTTTCCCCTATATGGCTTCATATTTTCCATTGTGTTATGTACTACAGCTCTGCACATGAAGGAGAACAGAAAGGGTTCTGCTGGGTGCCAGTGCTATGAGCTTGCAGAGCACAGGGGGGAGCAGGGTTCAGGAAAACATCTAACACTGGTGTGTTTGACGTAGCACCCGAGACATGTGGCAACACTCCCTCCGGGTCTTGCACCACAGCATCAGCAGTGTGTGACCTCTCATAGATTAGGAAGGTCAAGGCCAAGATTTAGGTGAGAAATACATGATAGCTCAGCCAACACTTATGTTGGACTGCAACGTTATCGCCATCCACACCGACAGTGATTTATAGCACCTGTGTTTTTCTGCCTAAAGAAAAGATGACATTTTGCTCTCAGTCAGACTAATGTACACTGAATGTTAATTATCGTGACTTCAGTGGTGTCCATATGAAATTTCCTGTAACATCTGTAGCTCTTACAGATGACGGGGGAGTCCTGTTATATAAGCATTGCATCACAGCCGTGGGCTGCATGTATGTGTGTTGGACGAATGCACAGAGAAGGACATGCGGGCTGAAAGGAGACACTTACTTGCAAATGTTATAATAAGTACATATCCTGAAGGATAAGTAGGTGGAAAGAGAAAAACAGACATATCTGATGCTGGAAGGGGTTGCATTTCTAAGTGAAAATATTTTTTAAAAAACATAGAAGCGCATTTGATGTTTGTGAGACACTAACCCTTGGAGGCTGCCAAGGTTACTCAAAGACTGAGCCAACTGCCATGTAAGCAGGACTTCCACTGAGCTAATCGAGCATACTGCACATACCCAGCTTCTCTGAATCTGGTTCATTGTTGGCATTCTTTATTTGTTTACACCAGCTCTTCCACTTTTAACTCATTCTCTGGTCACCATTCCTCACCTCCAGACTCCAAACATCAACCCTACAAAACATGGGGTTTTCCTTGGTGTTTACAGCCTACTTCTGCTTGATTCTTTCCATGGGGTTTATATACAAATAAAGCATCACATAAACCAGTGATCACATTGTCTGCGTATGAAGTTCTTATTCCATCATTGCAAGAACACTATTTGAAGATTGAAGACACTCCAGCAGAAGGTTATGTTTCAGCATTCCCAGAATTGTGTATGACAATTATAATTGCTAGCAATGTATTTCAGCTGTGCTTATCCACATCTGGTCACCTTGTGACTTATTGTAAGAGAATTAAGTGTGATCCTAATTATATGCATGTTTTAATCACTCTCTGTCCCTGATCCCCCAAGGACAGAAGGAATACGCTACAGCTCCTAGCTAAAATGAAGGGGTTTTTTAGCCCTTGCCATAGGACAAATTTAATGCTGAAAGAACAAACAGCACTATAGGAGCAGGCTGAGATCACTGATATTCTAAGGCTGACCCTCTTATTAAAACCTGTGTGGTTTCCAGAGGGATTCCTCAACTTCAAAACCTAGTGCTTACCCTCCTGCCCCCCCTTGTCAGCCCCACACTAGGCTAAGCACATAAGGAATGCTCCCAAACCCACGTCTTTCACTGAGGTATCTGTAGGCGAGCTAGCTACAGGTTCAAAGTTTCTGAAGGTATTTATTTATGTGTGGACTAAAGTGTCACATTCTTGCATTTGCAGTGCATGAACAGGAATGTTTATAAATCAGCAGCACAGAAGGAAAACGTGGAGAGTGTGCTGGTGAGAAGAGGAAAGAGGGAAACAGGGAGGGGTAGAGGGTGGACTGTGAGTACCCATTTCTCCATAGGTTTTTTGCCAGATTAGCACATAACCAGGTTACAAGGGAAGAAAATTACAGTAAATGCCAAAGGTCAGGCTCCCGAATCTAGAGAGAGAATCATCCAAGTCAGCAGTCTGATTGGGAAGCCTTTGATTGCCCTGTTTTTATGTTGTGCTTTAAGTAAATCAGTCTGCAAAAAATAGAGTGCAGCACTATTTTCTGTATTTTGGTTCCCTTACATGGAGTCAAAAATATACACCTGTAAACTCAGCTAGACACAGTCAGTCCTAAATGCTGTCAGTCACAAACCAGGGTACGTGGTATGGAATAGTTTACACTGAACCTGGCAGTACATTGGGCGGCATGTCTAAAACACACCCCCTCTCCTCCTTATCTGTTCAAGTACATCTCATTCAATCACTGCAAACCCAGCATGAAACATGCCAACATTACCTAGTTTAAGCCTTTCCCTTGCAATCTCCCACTTGCTGGCATCATAAGGCAGACGTTCACATTGCTCATCTAAGGGGACTTCATCAGGATCCATTATGATTGACAGGTAATGATTGGTCTTCATTTCAGAGGAATAAGGCTAGAAAACAAAGAATATAAAAAAATGTAAAAGAGGTTAACGATATCTGTCAGCATCTTCCTGTTTGGATCAAGGTTTTCAAGTCAATTCTGTCCATGGGGCTGTGTGTTTTATAGTCCAATAGATGGTTTGAGTAAGTACTCTGGCTTTTTTAAATATTGCAAGACTTTTTATATAAAAGAAACTCTGTCCTTTAGCTTTGCTCATATGTGACATATCGGTTTCTTCAATGAAATCTGTGTGCATCTATATTAACTTATGGTGCTATGATATGGGCCCTTTGCACAGTCAAGAGAAATAGTTTCAGCAAATGACTAAACATTGCTGATAAAAATAACTTTCCTTCATGACTGCGCAAAGCAAGAAATGGCCATACGCAACAAATGGAGTTCAACTGCCAGTGTTTATTTTTTCCATATACCTGGCAAAGATAGATTGTATGTGGTTAGAAGTTGTGCAAGACTAGTCATCAAGAGACTAGATGTTATCCATTTCAGAAACTGTTTACAAATATTCAGAATTTTTTATTTCTTTGGTATCATTTCTGAAAAATTTACTGAAAATATTTGAGTTTGGAGGAATTCATAAACAGCCAGACACAAACACACAGTTTACAACACAGAATTTTGAATGAATTTGCCAGAAGTTCAGTTTCTACCATCCAATAAATCATCCACTTTACATGAGAAATGTAAAGGAAGGTGGACCTAATCTCAAAGTCTTCTGCAGTCCATCCATTTTGAAACATATTTTCCTTCAAAGAGAACCTAGATTGCCACTGCAATCCACTGGACTTGACACAGGAGCAGTTCTATTTCTCTATATATTTATATATACATATATAAAATTATACATACCTATTTATATCTATATGTATTTTATATACCTGTTTTACATACCTATATAAAAGGTCTACTGTTTGTTCCAATTTCCTGGCTATCAGTTGGAATTTATGGAAAATCTGTTGAACTGAGACTCTTCATGTTGCTTCTCCTAAACTCACGGAAACAGCACATGGGCACATACACAAACACACAGACAGATCTACATATTCTTTTGTTGTTGCTTTAATTGCTCCCTGTGACTTTCAGCTTTCTTCTTCTACAGCCTGGAAATATGTTCCTAATACATGCTTTTCCGGGCCTCTGTTTAAAAAGCTGTGTATGCTTTAGTTACAAACATAACTTGACTAGAATGACAGAAGCTAATAGCTGCTCTTTTAGTTGCCTTTCACCCTCCCAAGTACACAAGGTTAGTCCCAAGAACGATTACGCTGATAGCATGCTTGGGGAAAATTCAGGAGACATAAAGCCTGGCTCCAAACCATCCACTGCCCCTGGGCAGGACATAAATGAGTGGGATATGGATAGAAAGTGAAGCGTGTGTGGTCCTCCAAAAAGAAGAGTTCTTGGTAGAGATGTGTGTACCGGACTGCTCTTACCAGTCACTTTACAAGAGTTTTTAAATTGATCTATCCCAGAAAAAGCAACAGGGGAGTGGGAAGGTGCAGAGAGCTTCCTATGATTCTTCATTCAGATGCTCTGAAAACCAAATCTTTGGCCTCATTAGAGATTTGAAACAACATTTTGAATGAGGAAGAATTGTTAACTATATCATTCGTTTTTGCGTAATAGACAGACTTTAAGAAAATGCTCTCAGAGAGAATAAAAGTATTTTTTCCTGCTGTGGCAACATAATTTGTATATGAAATTTAATTTAGAGTCAATTCCAGACATAAATCCTTGAAAATGCAAGTTTATAATAGAAACACAGAGAAGACCATAAACATAGATGAACACTAGCTGGAAAGGCTCATCTGAAAAGGAGCCTTCACAAGTCATCTAATTAATGTTCCTTGTTCTACAGCAACAATGTGTTTTTTTTGTTATCTTTTAATAATCTAACAAAAGAATGCCAAGTTTTGGTGTAATAAGAAAAAAAAAAATCTGCAACCCTTTACTCCTTTTAAAAAAAGTTACGTTTTTCCAAGGTTTTGCAGGCATGTTATGAATTGCTTCATCATTACTGGTGAGCAGTCAGAACTGGTCTCACTTGCTTTGTAATTTCTCTATAGCTACAAAGTTTCTCCACTGCTTCAGCTCACATCTACTTTTCTTTCTCTCCGAACTCCCCTGCATTTCTCCTTACAAAAGTTTGTGTCAGTAGGAAGGCAGGCAGAGTGACTGCTGCTATGCCGCCCTGGTTTCGAGGTCTGGTCCTGCATTCCTATCAGTCAATAGAAGTCCTTAGTGTAAAACCTCAAATACAGTCAGGCCTGAAAGCAGGTTGAGGTAAGATGATTTGGTGGGTTGCAATCAACCTTTAGCAGTCATCACGGAGCTTGGCCAGCTGGAACATGCCCAGCCATGGTGGCTGTGAGCTGACCCTGGTGGCACCGCGCTGTGGTACCTCTCGGGCTGGGGGCAGCTGGTGCTCAGCACTTCAGTGGTGTGGGAGTCAGGGGAGGGGGTCAAGCAGCCATTCCTCCTCTCATGTCCTGCAGTGCCCCCCATGGCCCCAATATCTCCCTTCCCTCAAATACATCTGCTCCTCCAAGTTGCTCTGAGATCTTTCTGCACTACTGAAGGACAGCTTATGAGAGCTGCTGTGGTTTAACTTCCACACACCATGCAATCCAGATGTGGTGCTATCAGCACAAAGGGGCTTTAAACCATCATAGTCAGGCTTGGACGAGAAGGGTCAGCTGCACAGGCAGTTAACTTTATCATGCTGATGCAGGATCATCTGCTCTAGAGGCTGCACCACCAAAATTACTTCAGTAAAATATCACTTTGGAAGTGATGTAATTGTAGCAGACATTGTGTGCAAACCAGACCTCAGTGCCCTTTGTGAAGATCTGTCATTACCACTCACTCAGATCTTCAAAGACATTAAGATGCCAAAGCCTCACAGCCTGTAAGGGAATGGGGATGCCTTTGGTGGGAGCCAGGCACCCAAATGCTTGCGATTCTCGGATTCTTGCTCCCACCCAGGCTTTGCTTCTTGGCTTACTCATGCTCAGCCTTGCTAGTCACAGTTCCCTGGGCACCTACCAGCAGCCTGGTGGTTGCACAAGGAACAAAGGTGAGCAGTAAGTGAATTGGATTTTTTTTTTTTTTTCCCTAAATGTAGCAATCCCAGTGGCCTGAGAAGGATTTTCTAGCATGAGCAAAGGCTGGTAAGGAGAGGCAGGTGTCACCAGGATATCCCTGTCCATTCTTACCCTCTTCAGCTTGCGAATGAAGAGGGTCAACAGCAGCCAGAAGAGTGTTGCAGCCACACAGGTGCAGGTCAGGGTTATTAGCTCCAGGTTTGACCTCTCTGATGTGCCTGGGAAAATCAAGAGGAAAAAAACCATTTAAAAAATGACCTGCAAAGCAAGGGCACTTTATGTTTCTTTGCCATTAAAGTAAAATACTAGGAAGGACCAGCTTCTTTTCAATGGGGTATTAATCTCTGTTTGGACTGGCTCAAAGAACCTGGAAAAAAAAAAGGATACCCACAGCAAAGCTGTTTTATTGAACATGGCAAAATTACATTCAATCTGTCCATAAGTTTTTCAGTAAAAAGTCAGCTCTTCTTTGGGGTGCAGGAGGCGAAGTAAAGCAGGCTGAGGATGGTCAGTCACATAATAATTCATTTTTGAGGTGGGAATTCAGTTGCAGGGTATTTTTAGCCAAATTTTCTTGGTGTGAGAATGTGTGTGGGCCTGTGCATGCAGTTTCACCCCCACACACACACAACAGTGAAACCCATCTGGCCAAGCTCACATCCAAGAGAGGAGCAGAGGTCTCAAAAACACTCACTCCCCAGCAGCCTTGGGAGAGGAGGGGTCTGCGTGGAGAGGACAGCTCTGCTGGTCCTTCCCTGGGGGCAATGCCATGGTGCAAGAGCTGCTGCTAATATGCAGGAGAAGCTCCAGGGAGGGTTTGTGTAGACACCAGTGAATACAGGTATGACTTGGAGCATGCTGTGGTGCCACTGCTTAGTTTTTACTGTCCAGGACATCTGATGCCTTTCCTTGGGCAACACAGCTGCTCTGTCCCAGCTCAGTGAGCTCTTCCATGCAGATGGCTGAGCCTTACAGGTTTCAGCTCCATCCCAACAGTGCTGGAAACCCACCAGCCCTCACCAAAAACCTTGCTGGGGGAGAGCTGGAGGCTCCCTTGGAGGTTTGTGATGCAGCCAGCAGGATTCCAGGAGCCTGGGTGGATCCAGTCTGGCATCTGTGAGCTCAGCTCATGCAAAACATGGCACGGGGTTCCTGAGCCCCATTCCCACTGGACAGAAACCTTGGCATAGGGCTTAGTGCTCCCTTCATCCTGCAGTTCTGGCAGGCTCTGTGCCCGTGGGTCTCCTGCAGGTCACACTAGCAGCATGGGGCCAGGATCCCCACAGGGACATGGGACTCTCTCCTTCCCCAGCAGCACCTCACAGGACCCATCTGGCAGGGAGCTGGGAGAGCTCTCTAAACCGGGGAACAAATTAAGTACAGAAAGTTAAAAACAAAAACAAAAATGACTGAAAACAGGGCAGCAAGAAAACATGAACATTAGAAATCTGGAGAGTATTAGAGCTCATAGAGAGATCTTTTTAAAAAAAAAAAGCACAAATAAAATTCACTTCAGACTGCTACTTAGGGACTCATCAACTGATTTCAGAGCAGTCTGTTTTGCAGATCCTGTGATTGTATCAAAATACCACACTTCCCACAATATGTTTTCCATCTGATTGGTAGCAAATGCAAAAAAACCTCCTCATGCTCTGCCTCTTATTCTGATACACCCTCCACAGACAGAAAATGAGAGGACAAGGAGAAATCATTCTGAACATGATTTCACAGTAGTTTTGTCAACTGCACTTGCAGCAGTTTCAGACCCTAAGCAACTTGGTGTTACTCCTGACACATGAAAAAGGGATGATTGATGTCTCACTGGTGGGCTTACTAGGTAATTCAGCAGGATTTGCTGCCTGGTTTTAGGCAAAGCTACCGAGCTTTGTTCAGAGGTTGAATTGCTTCCTGTAGCTGTAGCTTAACTAGCATAACATCTTCCCTCTCTAAAGATGATAATCAGATTTGTGTTTGTACCCTATATCTATGATTCCTCTGGCATGTCCATTCTGGAGATTTGAGAACAAAGCTCACTCAAGAAAAATACAACTGCAACCAGAAATGGAGATATAAAATACCTATTTATCCAAAATACTAGGAGCGTTAATTTATCACAAGTATTTTTTAAAGGCTTGATTGAGATATGGGACACAGTGATGGCATAAATTGTACAGCCCAATGCATCAGGCTTTCCCTTTACATATGGATACTCTCCTCTTGCTTCTGAGCAGCACCCATCCAGATGGTAATAGCTTCTGACATTTATTCAGCAGAACCTAGATGGGCTGAAGGTTCATTTGTTGCCGCTGTAACATATGGTGGGTCTCAGAAAACCCATGAGGCATTATACAGCCAGCCCTGGGGTGGAAGGCAGCAGATCCCTAATCACTGACGTTTGCTGCCCAGGAGTTAGCGAAGAGATGCAAAGGTACTGTCTTTGAAATGTCTGAGTGAATTCAGGCAACCAGAAAGCATTTTTCCAGGCTGGGGTTGAGTAGGGTTATCAAATGCCAGATTCCTAGTCTTGCTAAAAACCTTGCAGCCAGAGCTGGTTGACTGCCTCTCAGCTGGGCAGGAAATGCTTTGATTTGAGGCAGAACAGACAGGAACACTCAGAAAAGAGTTTAGGATTAGCAGAGTTTGGAGAGGCTGTAAGCAAGACTAAGCCTCTCTCTTTGCCCAAGAGCCCAAGATTTCTGGCTCCCCCTTACACCCCTTCCAGAACTTTACCCACCAGGCCATGTCATTAGACACAGACTTTCTCCCATGCGCAGCTCTGCCCCACCTGCCTGACTCACTGAAGCAAGCAGCTGCCCCCTTTCTGCCCCAGAGCCCCTCTGAAAGCCCCCCGGCACCATCCTGTGTCTCTGCAGTGCTACAGAGGGGTGAGGGAAGAGATGCCACTGGCAGCAGCTTCTCTCTCTCAGCAGTGACAGGTGCCACCAGGACCATGCAGGCATGTGGGGACAAGAGCCTGGACTAACACACTGACCCCTCCAGGCTCAAGCTCAAACCTTGGACTGGCATGGGCTCTGTCATAAGGATTTCAGCTCTAAACACTGAAGTACAGTTCTGTGTCAGGTGTCAATCAGGGAAAAAGCAATGCCTGGGGCACCAACACCACTTCTGTACCCAAAGCATCCATCACCCCTACAAAAAAGTGACCTACTCTGCTTAATCCATGTGATCCTGTGGTCATGGCAGTGCAGCACTGCGATGGGTGCTCAGAGGTGCTGAGGAATTCCAATACTTGGAAGTTTTCATGACTTGGCCAGACAAAGCCATCACTGACTGGATGTGGTGTTGATGATGATCCTGATTTGAGCTGAGGATGAACTAGGAACCTCCAGGACTCCATTCCAACCCCCTTTGGTGGTTGTCTGAGGTAACAAGAGTCTAAGTGTCCTCTGATGTTCACCTTTTCTCTTATAGTCATCCACACAGCCCAGGCTGAACCTCCCTCAGTAGCCAAGGGAATTCCAGTTAAACTTCATGGAAACATTCCTGATGACTTCAGAGTCAGAGTGACCCAAAGGGCACAACATACAATACGAAGCCAGAAAGACAGATAGAGAGATAAATAGATAGACAGATAGATAGATAGAAAAACAGTAATTTAATAAGGAAATACCCATGTTATAGTGTCTGAATAGTTCAGTGAATGCTTAATAAATGTGATATTTTCCTTTTCATCAACAGGGATCACATTAAGTTATCAAGAATCAACTTTAAGACAGTGCGTGTTGCTGTATTCATTTGCTTGTTATACACCCAGATTTCAGTGAGCATGAACTGTAAAAGAGGCTCCTTGCTTCCTCAACACATTCCCTTCAAACGGTGAAGCCTCTCTGCAACTAGCTAAATTGCTGGCTCCCCTAAAAGTGGGGGCAAGGGTCCCCAGGAGAAGCAGGGCAAGGCTTTCATGGCAAGTTGTCCACTCTGCTGATAGGATGACCCCCGAAGGAGAGCTGCCCAAGACAGCCTGTGTTCCCCCTGTGCCCAGCAGCTTGTGTGCCCAGGCTTTTCAGGGCACACTCCCCTCTGCCCGCTGGGTGCTCTGGCAGCCATTGGCTGTTCCCATTCCAGTGTTTCAGATTCACTGCCTCTTCAGTTCCTCAGCCAAGAGCAAGTGGACAGTTTGCTCTGACATGTCCACAAACGTGGCCCTTCTCCTCTTCAGACAACCCAGCAAGTGTGGCTTCCAAACCAAACACGGGCTGCGTTTATTTAAAGATGGCCCTTTGATTCCACCATCCATTCATCCATTTCAGATACAAAAATAACACATTGTTTTATCTGTGAGTATAAGAATGTTTTTTCAGAGGAAATAAAGAGAGCAGACAGTTTCCTTCCTGACTCATTCACAAACTACACTTCCAATCGGCTAAACACGGATATCGACATGAGATGTTGCTTCGCTCCCTTTGATCTGCAGCTCTGAGAGCCACCAGGATGGAAGGAGGGCTTTGGTGCTCACAGTGACAATCTGAATCTACATTTCTCCAAAAGACAAGCAAGTGGCAAAGCCTAGGAAGAGCCCCATGTTTAAGCCCTGATCTCGTCCCTACAGGCTCAAGGATGGGGTGAGGGGCAGCTGTCCTCTAGGAGAGGGACAGACACTTCTTGTCAGTGTAAGAATGAGTGAAATGAGTGAAAAAAAGTGCCTTTACACAGTATATAAGACAAAATCTCTGTCTTTCTCGTAGTCTCAAAACTATACCTTTTAATATGGTAGTCTTCATCTCCTGCATATTTTAGTGCTCCCATAGGAGTCATACGAGAACATTGCCAGTGGCCCTTCAGGACATGTAATCAGAGAAGAAGCCACCCTGGTGGCTCTCTTTTCTCTCCTCTGGATCATGTACTAGGAGATATGGCTTCCTAGAAGCCATCTGACAGACTGCTTGTGGTTGTAATAAATAGCCAAGCTACAACTTTAAAAATCAATACAATAATTAATTACATTTTCCAGGACTATCAATTAGTAGTACACATTGGACAGCAAGCACTTGGGCACAAGTTGCTCTTTTAGCTATTATAGAAGCCATACAACCCTTAGCATTATTCATCAGAAGATAGGTTTTTACTCATTGATTATATAAATTAGGCCAGCCCACATGTACCTATACTTGTCCCTCACCTTTTAAAGCAAAAGCATCATTGTTTCATCAGCAATCACTATTAACTGAGACTGCTAACACACTCATGGCAGAAAATTAATATTGATTTACTAGCTGTGATTGTCTTCTGCTGTAGGGTAGTATCCAAATACTCAGTAGTGTTCACGTGCATTTAGTAATTTTATGAGAACATCCACAAAGACATAATGCCTGCCCGAGAGAACTGGTGGTAACCAAGTTGTTTTCTGTAAAGAGAAACTAAATGCATTTAGGACTATTTACTTAACACATGAGATCCACAAGACAGGTTATGTTAAATTCAATTTATGCATGGCACTGACTTATATGGAGAATGTCAACCTGCTTCTCTTGTCTCATAATATATGAACCAAATGGGTATTAAATTAAACTGAAAAATCACTGAACTAACTTTATTTTTATGCAATGTAAAATTCCTTGATAGAAGTCACTGCCACAGGCCTGAGACAAACTTGGCAGAAGGCAGAACAAAGCTGGACATTTAAATGAATAGCAAAATAGCTCAATAATGGCTACAGAAATAACTAGATCATACCTACTTGTTACAAGTACCTTTGAAAATGCATGTGTAGCTACTGCTAGGCTAAAATCTTCTAGTCTGACTGGGCTGTTCGCTTTACATTGAAAATAAACAAATGAAAATATCCCAAGCCTCTAATTTCAATGGAATTAACCTGAAATGGGAAAAGGAGTGGGTATGAGAGTGTTCTTTACTCTGTTTTTTGTTTGTTTTGATGATACTAAATTTACATTTGTCTTCTACCCTGACCTGATCTTTGTTGGGTTGAAGCAATTCTTCTTTCTAGTTCAGTGTAAACATGCCCTGAGTTAGCATTTCCTGATGGGCTTCCTTTCCAACCTGGTACGCTTCCCTTGCTATGACTTCCTTCAAATTGCTGCCTTCAGAGATGATCACATGAGTCCCAGGTCATACCCTTGCCCTTCCAGCCTGAGTAGGAATATCACCCTAGCAAGGTTGCTCTTCCCATTTAATGTCATGCTTTACCTTGTACTGTGACATATGCTGCACTCTCCACGGACCCTTTTAAGTTGGTGGCTATGCACTGATAAAGTCCTTCATCCTCCTCTTTTACTCTTTCAATAAACAGCATTCGGCTTCCGGGCCCTAAAATTATTCCTGTGAAATGAAATATTTTGCAATGAGAGGGAGCCAGGATATAAACAAAAACAGGCCCTTGTGTAATAATATCTGCTTCGAGTTCTCCTCAGAAGAAATGAGCCGCAGACTGCACAGCACAATGTTATCTGCAGGAAAGCCAAATATACTTGGATGTTTTGGGAATCTTTTGGAAATCAGTGTTTACAAAGCACTTTTGTGAGTGAAAAAGCTCAGCCTAAGGGAATACTCTTGGGAGCACTTGTTGTCATGTATATTGATTAGGACTGTGCCTAGACTTGCATCCAAGTGAGTTCTTCAGCATGTCTCCAACTTTTGGAAAATGGGTGGTCTGATTACTTACTGGATCAGGTCTGCACCAGAAGCAGCTCAAGCTTAGAGCACTTCCAAGACCCAGCTGTATGTGTCCACACTGGACTTATGGGCAGCAGACTCGCTCCAAATCTTTGCTTGTCCGTGTGGCATGGGATGATGGGCCCCTTCGCAGAAGGACCCCAGCTCATGCAGAGAGGTCCCATGAGGTGCACCCTAAAATGCAGGAGTTACCTGAAGTCTTCAACATCTTGTTTATTCCAGCTAGGTAAACACAGAAGCCAGTCTGGACAATACTGCAGCAAGTAAGGAAGAGGCAGGGAGCAGATTTGGTCTCAGGACTGCCTTTAGGGAACCACATAGTCATGAAATGTGCACTCAAGTGCACACTTGTGTGTTTGGTTCTGTCAGAACTACTGTCTTACCAAAACGTATTTCAGGAACCTACCTTGTTTCCCCAAAAATAAGACCTACCCTGAAAATAAGCCCTAGCATGATTTTTCAGGATTTTTGAGGATGCTCAAAATATAAGCCCTACTCCAAAAATGAGCTCTAGTTACAGTTCATTAAAAAAGTCTATTTAAATGTTGTCCAGGCAGCTACACATGTAAAAAAGTAATAAGTTTTGGAGCAAAAATTAATATAAGACCCTGTCTTATTTTCGGGGAAACATGGTAACTAAAGTGCTCTGACCTACCCTCTAGAGACATCATCCTGGCTCCTAAACTTCATTGTTGCACTACACTCAAGTTAAACACATAACATTCATGTTAGAAGACAGTGTTAGTAACGCACATTTCAACCATGTGGTCACTGTAAAGCTTCATGGAATCTGGCTCTAGATTAAATTTAGTGCCCATGCTGCAGGTCTGCACAGGCTTATAACTCATTTGGAGAAATTCTCAGTGTTTTTCCCAGTTGCTTTTATTCACACTATAGTAATTTCCAATAACACAGGACAGAACCTTAAACACAAACCTTCTAAAACAGTGCTATTGAAGAACACATTTAGGGTTCAAGTTCATATAGACCAAATCACTTTGAACATTTTTTGCTGAGCCTGTAACACTAGCTCATTGTGTGCTTCTGATCCAAATGTGGATGAACTCCCATGAGAAAGGTTTTGCCTTTCCCCCATCATTCATCATCACCTGAAATCTCCAAGGAACACTTCCGTGACTACGGTGCCATCAAAGCTGGACATGTAGCATTAGCTAATATCTGAAGGCACATTCTGGACATAGCAGTAAATATCTCCCAGAGTTTTCTTGTAGCTGCAGCATGCCACCTGGGAAGCTGTTCCTTTCTGCTGCATGAGACCTGGATTCCCCAAGCCATTGGCAGATGCATTTTGGTTTTGGAGACCCCAGGTAGGGAATTAGTCTGGTGGCTAGGCTGTGAACCTGGACCAGACTTTGCATGCCTGACCACAGACTCCTCCTGGTACTCCTACACACATCACACAAGCTTGGTTTTCTCCTGCCTAGCTGTATGCTGGCCAAGACACCTGATCCTTAGGCTCCCTCTATTGTAAATGGAGAGAACGATTTTTTTTTTTTTTTTTTTTTCTGGAGATGACTCTTCTAAGATGTAAATTGAGAGGTATATTTTTCCCCACTGACAGAATAATATGGAACACCTGTGTGGCTGCCTGCCTGTCTGTAACACCCAGGCAATATTACTTCCTAACATCTCAGTACGGATGCCAGTGATCCTGCAAATGGCTACCTAAGACAGATGGGCAAGCAAAAAACCTCTAAAAGGTAAGTGAGTACACAGAGCTCTCACCTGATTCTTGCTGTATTTCCTCATGGTTTTTAAACCAGGATATCTGGGGCTCTGGGATGCCACGAACCTGGCACTCCAACATGGCAGAGTTACTGGTGTTCACTGTCTGATCCATAAGGTGCCGAAGCAGGGCTGGTGCCTCTTGAGCTACAAGACAAAATGACACCTCCATTTTACATTCTTGTAACTGTGGGGGTTTAATTATCATCCCTACCAGTATGTTACTGATGTTAGAGATCGCTATGGCTGTACTACCAAGTTAATTGTTCACAGATTTTATTTACTGTTCCCGTTTGCTTAAGAGAGTTTGGTATGTACAGAGTACTCCTGTTACTCAGAGATAGCAGGTTATGATGACTGATGAAGACCCAATGATGATTTTATTTAAAAGATTTCTTCAGTTCCTTTACAAACCACATTTATTTAGTGAAAGCAATGAGTTTCTGTGAAAGCTTTGAGGTTTTCACCATCAGGAGAAACAAACCATGACACCACAGTTTTTAACAATGAGCAGGACAGAGTGAGTGTCTTTGCATCACTGAGAGCACCATGCAGCTCTGTACGCCATGATACTCACAAAAGTGACTTTTATCATTTACTTACTTTACGCTTACAGATCATATTCAGTAAACTCACATCACTTAAACCCAGGAACCATAAGCACAAATGCATTGTGTTACATGTTCCAAAGTCTTAATAAACTCTTCTACTTTTGCATTTCACGTATTTGGCTGAACACGACAAGGTCTGGCCAAGACACACCACAGCCCGCCTGCCAAAACTGCATTGGTAAGAAACACGCCCGTGTCCTCCAGCAGCCCACAGCTGCTGGAAACCCTGATGGCAGGAGCTGAAGCAGAGCGCTAGCAGGCCACACAGCATAGCAACATTGCTCCTGTTTTATCTACTGAAATTCATACAAATGCAATGTAATAAAACATTTCCATGACAGTCAGTGATAATGACTATTGAAAGCGTATCTCATCTGTTCTGCTTATGCTCAAGGGCCTCCCAGCCAAGCAGAAGGGCATTTCGACAACACTCAATAAACATCATGTTAAAGTCATGCCTGAAAGAAGAAGCAAAACAGCAAATCTTTCTAATTTCAACCTTTTGCCACACCTTCCCCCATTTCATACAGAGCAGCAGGCTGTTCTACATAAGATCAACTTATTTGCAATGTTTATGCACACTGGATGGCAACATCTTTCTGTCACATTTGCGACCCTCACATCGTCTTTTTCGTTATTTTGGTCCCTTAAAAGCAATGATGAAGAATCCAGGGAGCTCCTGAGAAATCTCACAGATGCAGATGCTCTGCAGATTTCCTTGAATTCCCCAGCCTTCTAAGAACTGATTATTTGCAAACATTCCCTTCCAGGACACCGCCAAGATCAGCAATTACTAACATAGTAAGACACACAATACAAAATACAAAATGAAATTAAATTAAACAAAACAAAGCAGAAACAAACTCTTTGCAACTACTTTCTTTTAGACTGCAATAAATATGAATACACCAAGTTCAAGTATTATGTCAGCTATATGTCTGACATTCTGTGTTTGCAAGATTATACTCTATCTTTTCAGAAAAACTGGCTATCAGACTTTTCCATCTTCACAATCATTCTGTTACCAGCTGTAAATAAAAACTCTTCAGATAAATGATGCACCTATGTACCACCAACTTAAGCGGTGTGTATAAACCCCATAGTACTAAAAGCATTTTCAAAGTAGGTTATCGTTGCTGTTTGCCCTTTGAAATTAATTCCAGTATAGTCATGACCCTGCAATGACCAGTTTGGGCTTTTCTGAGCTGCAAGTCTGTAATTTCTACAGGCAATGCTATTTTTTGTTTACAGTGCAATAGGCTATTCGTTCTCTCTTCCCAAACAGTAACATTCATGAGAGAGGCTGTAAAGTAAATTCTTCATCAAATACCTACACAATGACATGACCAAGAAGACTACTGCCTTCTTATTGATACCTTGGTTTGATTTTTGCACAGTTCTCATTTTTCAAAACACTGTCTATGAACAGGCATCGTCTGATGTGTGTGATCCAGATACACACACTGAGAAGAGCTCAACAGTTCACATTTATCAGTGGTCCCTGATTGACACCCCAGCCCAGACATCCAAAATGAAGGCAGACAAGATGACACAACAAAGGCAAATCACACATTCTGTGAGTTATTTGTGATTAATTTTAATTTTTTTATAACCATACACTAAAGGTGGGTTTTCATATTAAGGAAAACTTTTTTACTTAAAACTTATGTCACCATTCACACACTTTCAATAATTTCTCTGCTGCAATCAGCTGACTTTTCAAGGACTTGGTCAACCTGAGGACTGTTCTCTTTTGCAAACCGCTCATTTTCTGCCATTCACTTTCACAGTGAAGCCAAGGGGACAGTTTCCCGTGCCCCATTCTGCTCACCTAGAAGCTGAGGGTCTGCCCTAGCTGCCAGACTGCTCAGCTCCCAGAGCAGCCCCCCAGGCTCATCCCCAGCCCTTATGCCTGCCCCAAAATGCTGCCTTGCTGGGCCAAACTCTGCTCTCAGTGCCCCTGAGGAACTTCATTGTAGGGAGAGTTTGGCCCAGGGGAGCAACAGGAGGGTCACAAGGGGAAGAATGGGACATCGGTGTCAGAGCACTCCGCTGACTCAGGGCAGTAAGGAGGGAAAATTTCCATTTCCAAATGCAAACAATGGCAAATGAGGGAAAATATTACAATTTGTTCATTTTGGTTTGACTTTTGCATTCCATCCATTCTTGCCTTTTGTTATGATTATGTTGTCTGTTCACTTATTTTTATTAATCAGTACAAAAATATAAATACAAGCTTTAATTTTAATACTTAAAAAACCCAAAAGAAATATAATTCACATCTTTCTCCCTACATAGTATATTACACAACAGAAGGCAGAGAAACTCCCCAAACCGATGAGATTCTCGAGTCATCTGAGGACATGAAAAGTGACATCAGTAGTTTTTATCTGGCCACCAAGAACTCCTTTCCTCAAATACTTCCAGTGAGGTTTCTCTGTGTCTTCCAACACAGGCAGCCGCATCAGGATTTTACGACATCCTCGCACAGCATGGCTCTCCGAGCTCTAGTTGAGACCAGGTTGGTAGGACATCCACACAACAGTAATACACATTATCACAGTTCACAATTTCATAGAGGAACAGTCTAATTGCCAAACCTCTTTTTTTTTGACCCAAACTCATATTGCCTGGCAACTGGCTGCTACAAGTCATCACGCTCCGGCTCCCAAGGCCATGGAAAATTCATAATGGCCTGTCATCACCGCCCACCTTGCCATCAAATGTCTTCTCACGAAACAGCCTTGTAAAAAAGGGGATTATGCATTTTAATTCTTTTGAAGACTTGCAAATGCTGAAAAGTGCACTTGCCCCATTTTTAAGCAACCACCAATGATTTTGCTTGCTTTTTAGGCATATTTTAGGAAAAAAAAAAAAAGAGCCCCAAGTCCCTTTGCAAGAACACATTGTTTCTGGAAGCCATCACACTAATAATGAACAAAAGATCTACTGTATATAAGCAGGCTATAGGTGACATTTCAAGATATAAATTATTATTCTTTTCTTTATTCTGACAACTTCCAGGTTATCAATTGTTTTCTAAGCATTTTAGGCCCCATGCAACTGGCATTATGGGGAAATGCTATTGTCTACCCTTTCACACTTGACAAAAGAAATTCCCACGTGAAAGACAAGTTTAGCCGTGGGACACAGCCTTGATACCTAAAGGAGGAAATAGTCTGGTGAGTTCCCAAGCACAAGAAACTGTCATGTTGTCACCCTCTATTTTAAAAGCACAGCCACTTTGTTCCTTTGCTGTAGCTATTTTGGTCACTACGGTCTGTTTTGTTATGGCTTATGTAAATGCTATATAAATGATCGATCATAAATGTAACCAAAAATAATAAAAGCTATGTATTGTAAAAAAATAAAGTTATCAGATCTATTAAAAATAGCAACTTCTTCCTTGTACAGAATTTATAATACACAGAAACATCTCATACCAAAATCATGACAAAGGAAAAAAAGGGGAAATGTTCATGAGGAAGTTTTAGCTTGCCCTTTTTTCTCCTTCAGCAGTTTGGCTGGTTCTTAATCCCCATAATAAATCCAATTGTCATTTGCATACCAAAAGCAATGAATATTTTTAATGGCTTCAATTTTGAATTTGTATTTTTGAAAACATATTAAACAACTCACTGTGCTGGCTGCAACTTGTCAGTCATGTTAGTGTAATATTTCTCACAATAAAATAATTACAACATTACAAATTCCTGTATTTTCAGGCCAGGAGCAATACTCACACTTTCATCATCAGTAGCTTTTTACATTAGTGCAGAACCACCTTTAAAAATTGACCAACACAGTAACTGGAAGTCTACCTGGATTTATTTGGAGAAACATGGTTCACGTCTACCAGTTTTAAAATCATCATTATTATAAATGATATGATAGGTCTGTGCATTATATCAACATTTTTATCTCTTCCCTGCATACTTCCTTTAGAGGATACTTTTTAAGATTAATGTACTTTAGTGTAGAAAATAATTTCAAATAAATAAGCATTAGAACTTGCTCAGCAGGTAATATTTATAAAAGTCCATCGAGATCAGATTAAAATAAAAAATATATAGTCCAGTCAATCTCAAACTGAATAGTGCTCATTCTGCACATTAAAGTTAACTTATTAAAAGTCCATTGTTGACTGAAAACAGCAGTTTCTAAAGTTAATCAGTTTATTCAGCTTTGACAGTTTTGACGAGGCCGATATCAAAGTGGAAGAAAAGATTGATCCAAAGTTTTCCTTATCGCTCGGTAGGAGACAGCAAGCGAAAACATAACAACATGCAAAACGTAGCATGGGGGATCTTCCAAACCCCAGCTTCCACGTGCCTTGTCAAAGCAGAAAACACTCGTCTGAACTCAACTGGAAGCTCCTGCGTTACGATTTTGTTTGCTATTCCTCCTATGTCCAACCCATGGGGGAATATGCACCACCTCAGGGCCTGAAAGGTAGCAACAGTAATAAAAAAATCAAGATGATATGAGACACCTGTTACTGTTTAACGAGTCCTTTAATGTTTTACATTGCTCTGTGTTGTACAATCATTCCTTGTGCTTTTATATTTGAGGATCCGAGAGTAAACAGCCTTTTTGTTGCAGTGCTCACCTCTGATTGTAACGTCTTTCTTTTGAAGCACTTCTTTCCCCGTGTATATGTTCCTTGCTCGGCAGGCATAGGTACCCGAGTGTGCCAGGGAAACGTTCCTGACGGTCAGAGTGAGAGTGATGGAGTATTCCTTCTTGAGAGACCTTTTTGCTTTTGTTTGATTGTTGACTGTCCTTGGTAAAATCCAAGCAATGTCTTTGTACAGGAACTTGTTGGCCGAACAGGACATTATCAAATTCTCTCCTTCAATGGGCATCTTTTCCAAACTAATATGGAATCCACTCGGTACATCTGTCAAAAATCAAGAACACTTTTTACTTTATATGAAACGAATGAGCCAAAATTAACACAGCATATATTCTCCCCTTTATCAGGAAGCCTTTGAACTAATCAATGTCATTGCCTTCCTGCTGAAGTCTCTAATCTTTCCTTTCATATGCTAGGCTCCAGCTATTCTTATAATTTGTCTTGGAGCTAGGAGACACTTGGGCTCAGACATCAGCTGGTGTAAACTGAAGTCACTCTTGGAAGTAATGAGTTTGCATAAATGTTATGCCAAGTTAAGACAGGCTGGGGCAAGGTACCAAAAACAGAATTATTTAAAGACAACACAGTGGGACTATGAAAATGGAGGAAAATTCTGATCTCAGCTCCAGCTTGTGAACTGCATGAGAGAAAATGAATCTGAAGAGGACAGTAGAAAAATACTGCAGCTCATCATGTTTGGTTATATTATTTCCTTGGTATTCCCGAGTTTCCAGACAAATCATGTCTATTTCTTGAAAATGCTTCACATTCTGAGAAATTACTGAATCTGTGATGACATGCCTGATATTTCCCTTGGAACAGAGATATTTACCCTCCATGAATTTGAAGTGTGTCAGCCACCCAAGAGGAAAGTAGAAACAGTACCCACTGGCCTGGGTGTCCAGCTCTATGCAGGCAGTGCTAGGGTGATGAAGATACCTCTATTCAGACTACTTGGCATTACACATAGAAGAATAATATTTCCACTTGAGAGAAATCAAGGATCATCGCAGCAACCATTTACTAAGGGTAAATAAAACTGAAGTTTTCACAAGGATTTTTCATAGTTAGTTCAGGCAGGAATAATTTAGCTGACAATGTAAAAAGTCATACTTGGAGAAGTGTTTGGTGCTGTTATTGCAGCTTCCCTCACCTGGGGAGCATGGCAGACCTGCGGCAGCGCTGGCTGCCTCCCAGCCACTGCTGCCTGGGGCTCATCCCTCCAGCCAGGCAGTTACACCACTGACCTCAGTGAAAGTTCCTGAGAGAAAGCACTTCCAAGTTTTACTCCTAGAATGCAACTGCTCTTCGTTTATTTGTAGCCAATATTCTGATAAAGTCATTTCCTTCTTCTTGGTCAAGTGACATCGACTTTGGCCATTTTCAATTGTTCTTTCACTGCTAATTGCTACAGCACTTGGCTGTGAACTTGACTGAAAATCATAAGAATGGTTTCATCTTTCATAAGGGACAATTATGCCTTTTTTTCTTGTCTCTTAGAGCATGAACAGCTCAATGCTAACTTCCATTCAGTTCCATGCTTATGAATGTTATTTTGGGTTTAATATCACAGCAGCAGGGACAAATTAAGTCAATAATATTCCACACCTTCTTTCAGTAGCCTCTTTCACTGATTGACCAATCCATCAGAAAGCTTCTCTTTAAATCCCCACAATGCAAACTGAGTCCCTCCCAGAGGGACCATGAACATGACCTGCTCACCTCTGCCTTTCAGACCAAGTTCTGCCTGTTGAAAGTCTGGCATAACTTGCTCCCCTTAATATCCTCTTTTCCACACTTAGCCCTGAGTGTTAAACACAGAGTAAATGAGCTTCTGCAAGTCCTGGATTGAAATTTCCTCTGACTGTAGATGCCTTCCAGGGAGAGGCCTGATTTCTGTTGGTTGAACTCATTGTGCCCTTGAAGACAGAGCAAAGTGTGTGCCTGTCACCAGCTGTACTTCAGGTGTGTAGTCCAACCATCAGCCTAATGGAGGCAGGGACACTAACTTATTAGAATGGATATTAAAGCCTGTGTATTTATTTGTTCCTCTTACATTTCACTGAGTTCCCCTTTTTTCCGCTCTCCAGCAAACAAAACTATAAGAAAAACTTTAAATTCAGTAAACTCATCTATGAGTAACTATCAGCAACATCCTTTTTAAAATACAAGGACACATGGTGCGAGATTCTGGTCTCAGGAGCATGTCAACTGGGAGTGCTACTAAGATGAAACCTTTCCATACAGAGGGTAGAGAATACTTAGCCTAAGTCATCAAAATGTAGACATCTACTTGAATATAGTTGTTTTGTGTATGGACAATAGTTTACAGTTAACAGAGTGACACAGGCACCTCCAGAGGGCAATGCAACCCATTGCCTTAAGATGAGTCAAATTCCAGAGATCCTGATCCCTCACACTTAATTATGAAATGATCCTACATGATCATCTTAGGCTTAGTACCTAACTATAAGGTTTTAGTTAGATGAAGTGAATCCTATGCTTGATTTTGGTAAAAAGTGTGGAATGCAGACACACTTAAAACCAATCAAGGGACCAAACTTTTCACCGTAGATGAGTATTTGGATCAAAGAAATTGCTGTGTCTTGCTCTGCATCTCTAATTATTATGATGTGTGTTGGGAAAGCCAGGGTTTGGGTCTGAAATACTGATAATTTTTTTTTTTTTTTACTTTTGCAGATGTCAGTACTCCATGAAAGCTGGGAAGAGCCAAGCAAAACTCTTAAGATGAAACTAAAGATCCCCTGGGACTGAGGCAAATAAGCTATTTTTAATGTAAAAGGATAACTTGTCAACAGAATAATATAGTTGCAACTACTTCCATGTTGTCAGGTCTGGAGCTTTTCCTAGATGTATTTTCTGTGAAGAAAGACTATTTTCTGAATCAGTCTAGGGCCAAAAGCAAAATGCACAGGATTCCAAGAGAATCATTTGTTTAAAGGCCACGAGCCCCCTAATATATGACACCTCTCATCAATTGTTACAGACTCAGGCTAGCTAAATAATGGGGCTGGGAATAATGTAAAAGGGTTTTATTTACTTTAGTGATTTGAAGCTTCCTGTGGAAATAGCTCCCAGGTTTCCTGATGGAAGATTTTGTTTATCTTTGCCAAGCACCATCAGGAATCTCAAAATAAAATGCGTTTAGTGACACTGGGAAACCAGGGAGATAAGGCAGAGCTGTTCCTGTTTCACCCTCTGTAATTGCAAACACACCCATGGGCCTGCTGTGTGCCAGCAAAACAGCCCAAAATGTAGGGAAAGGGGCAGGCTGGAGGGCAGGGGAGTACCACAGTTAAATTTGGCATAAAGATGTTTTTACAGAGACTGTTCCCATATCAGCAAGGAGAGCATTCAGAAACCATCTTTCCACATTGTTTTCATATGAGACTCACAGCTACTTTCGTGCCCTGAACAAAGACTTGCTTTGAGAAATAAGTGAGTGTGACAACACCCCAAAAATGTCCATAGTAAAGGAAAGGAAAGCTGCAGCAAAGCCCATAGATTTCATGTCCTACACCCTCAGGCTGAGGGTATAAAACTATACTCCTGCCGAACCTCCCAGAAACGCAAGCGAATTGCACTTCAAGGCCAGAAATAATGCGATTTACACTCTGCTGTACCTTCTTGCACTTATTACCCCAGATCTACCTCTCCCTGAAGGTGTGGAACATGCTGCTGCTAACCTAGGGTTGCTGGGACAAGCTCTGCCTTCCCAGCATTTTCTCCCTGTAGAAGACTCCTCACACCACCACAGCTGCTTCACTGCAGCACATGTGTTCTCTAATCCCCAGGACAAGGCCTGAAGGAGATTGCCTCCAAGGAAAGGGATTCTTTCTGTTCAGGACAGGCTTTATCTTTATCTGCTCTTCAGAGTCCTTTCTGGCTTGTCCCTTTTACAGAGGGCAGCAGCTTTTCTTTCTACAAGGGATCACCTTCTCCTGCTTAGACACTTCTCTTACACTTCCTTTTGTGTAGTTCAGGACAGCTTCACATGGTGCCAGCAGAACCAACAACACAAGATAAACTAGCCCCAAGCTGTCAACTGAGACCTGAAGCATTGGCTTTGGACTCCTCAGAAGGAAATACTTTGCAGTGTCCTGTTCACATCCATCAGCAATTAGGGCTCACATTTTTTATTCCCTCAATGTGTTTTTCAGCAAATGCTGGATGCATTTGTTTAGTTGACACAGAACACAGGCTGTTACCCAGACACAGCAGTTTGGTTTCAGCCTGATGGAGGAGAACTATGATTACACCGCGTGAGCCCAACTGATGCACTATGTGCGCAAGCCAGAAGAATGAGCCTAACTTGATTTTTTAAGGGCAAACCAGCAGCATTGTTTAAACAAACTGCCTCCAGTCAGTGCCAGTGAGCGTCAGTGGATGATCAGGACTTTCCATGTCACACAATTGAAGTGGTCAGCTCCAGGAACTCAAAGGACAAATGCATTTTAATGTCACCACCCTATATAGAAAGTTTGCCTCCAGTCAAGACATTAAGAATTTCCAAGCAATAATAAAACAGTCACTCCTCTTTCTGAACATCAGCCAATACAAGAGTCTTCAAAGGAAAGTCAGAATATTCTGCATGTTCTCATGCAAGCTTCAGTATCAAGGGGGAGGATTTCTGTCTATCCCTGGTCAAGATCTAAGACTGAGAGATCTAAGTAGAGAAACTAACTCCTTCATGTCACAGCCCTAAAATATCCAAAGCCACAATCAAAACTTTGAAAGGGAGATTTGGGTACAGTGAATAGGGCACAACAAGCTTCAGCTTCATTTTGTTTCAGGGTCTTCCACGTGACATTTTGAAGACTGAGGAGTAAGAGCTAGAGAAGGCCAAATGCAGTATCTTGCACATTAGAAGACTAACAGCCTCAGTGAGTGACTCTCAGTGACTACTCAAGTTACATGTGAAGTCCCCACATAAAGATAAGAATACAGCTCCACTGGCAGGATAATTAATGGAGAACTGTGCATCATTGTTTAGCTTTCTGTCCAAGCAGACACGACGTAAAGATAGGGACAAAAGCAAAACTGTGAACTGAGAGTGGGGACAGCAGTCATCTTCAAAGTGGCAAATGTTCTTGTCACATCCATTAACAGAACATGAAGATGTTCTTGCTTCTGTATTTTAACAAAGAACCTGCCTATGTGTCACTGTTCTGTTTATACTTCAATATCTCCTTTTCACACTTGTTACCAGTTTCCTATATTTATTGGCACTTTCTAAATGTGGAAGTGTGTTACTACAGCTAGTCAGAATATTTTAAAAATATGAATTTTGGTCCACAAAATCAGGAGAGGGGACATTTTTCAAATAAGTTTTCTTTCTTTTTTTTTTTAAAAAAAAACATATCTAGTGAGGGCGTGTCTTGAAATCTCTCAGTATAGTAACAGAGTGAGTTTCAATAAAATCACTCATCAGAAGGATAAGCAAGAGACTGACAACAAAGCCAGATGAGAGAAACAAAAAAATTAAATGGGATACATTAAAATAATTTTTCCCTTTCATCTTCAAGGTTATGATTTTGGGATTAAAATATCAGAATATTTTAACCTTATTGTTTTTTCTCATAATCTGGAAGCAATTGCGTATCTTTATTGATTTACACTGAACGTTGTCATCAGCCTAAGTGCTCTATGAAGTACCACTTGGTTAATAAAACCAAAATAATATCTTTCCTCAGAAAACAAATCCTTTGTTATGGCATCTGCAGACATCGTGCTACTAACCCATGCAGTAGTTATTCTCAAAAACTCATTCTCTTTTTTTTTTTTTTTTTTTCCCCAGTAATTCCTGAAATCAAACATTTAATCATTTCTTTCTGAACCTGCAAACACTTGCATACATCTAGTAATGGAAAAATAACTGGAAACATATATTCAGCTAAGATGATGGGTCTACTCAGTGCCATGGTCCAAATGACATCCAAGATTGTCTTTCTCAGAAGAGGAAGCAAAACTCTGTACCCTGCCACTTTTCTACCTACAAGTTTCCATAGTCCCTGAGGGCTGAGAAGCTTCCCAGGTAGCCCCGGCATTTCCCCCCTGCTACCACGCTGCCTGCAGACACTGGCACTGCTCTGGTCGGCAGCAGGATGAGGCTGTAGACATCATCAGTGTTGCGCACAAAACTGGCTTACTGGTGCATGAAAATACAGTAAAATTTCACATATAGAATGATTGCTATGAGTGTGAGCAATTTGTGTCATGGTGGGATATGTCATGGAGGGATGAGTCGTTCACCAAATTTGGTGTCCTTCTTAGAAATCCAGACCAGCTGCTGTGAAATGCTGCCCCAGGATCACCCAAAAGCATGGTATGAGTTTACAGGTGCACACATTATTACTATTTTCAAACTGTGGTATATGAAAAAGCCATAACAGCCTGTCAGTTATAATTTCAGGACCAGGAAACACATATGGCTCTAGTGGGGACTAGATCTTACCTGTTACAATAAAGCTGACATTTCTTCTGGCTTTTCCCACTTTATTGGATGCCACACAGCTGTAGATTCCAGAAGACCTGGCTTCAGCTACAACGAGAGTGCTAGCAGTCTGCAAAAGAAATAAGAGGTTTAGCTCTCATTGGATCAGGAGCTCAGTTAAAGGTTCCCTACTCTTTTTCCCAAGTTACTGTTGACAGTCCAATGATTCAGTCCCTCCATTCATTCAGCGATAGGTACCACTGGGGCTATTTAAGGAGATGTCACCATGTGCAGTTTTGGAAAGTGTGGAAGAATAACAAAAAGCAAGCTCCTTGGTAAACCCTTATATTATCAGAGCTATCACAATAAAAAATCTTTGAACATGACTTTCAGGTTGATTTATCTCTTGCCACTGAGGTAATGATAAGCTAGAAAACATGAAACAATACACAATGTGGTTCACCCAAGGAGATGAACAGCCTGTAAGTCAACCAGACTGCAAAGGAAATAGGTGAGGAATGCCTCAGGGAAAAAAATAGCTCAATTTGGCACTAAATGTACTTGGTTTCTCTTTTGTTTTCTCAAGTAAGTGTCAGGTGATAAAAGACAGGGGCGAAAGAGAAGTTTACATGTCCTTTTTTGGACTTAATATTTCTATTATTAAAAAATAGTATGTGGGGTTTCTTTATATTGTATTCTATCACCATCTTGAAAGGTTCAGCACATGAAGTACTTTTGTAAAGTAGTATGACTTGCAAGATGAGACCTTGGAAGATCAGGGACTTGATGTGCCTTTAGAAAAATAAACCTCATTGCAATAATAAGACTTATACCTTCATGGTGATGGAAAGTCATGATCTTGGCTTGGGCACTAAATGAAAGAAGAATGCTATGCAGAAGCAACTGAGGTGTCATTTTGGCACAGAGATGAGACATGGGGCACACATACGGAGCTCAGCAGTGGGATGTGCTCTCAGACACAACTTAGTAGATTAATTTTCTGACTCCATTTTACTTCTTCCGTAAAACATGAGCTGGCTGGAGTTAACAGACAGAGCTGGGACAGTGATGGAAGGGAATTGTGTGGCCACGGAATCCTGTTGTTTGGAATTATTTGGCTTTTCTAAAAATCTTCAAAATCATTTTTGTGCAACTAATACATTTTAAGTCTGCCTGATTGCTGGAGTCCAGAGACAAGCACAAGAGGGTGAGTCAGTAATAAATAAAGACCAGCTATCTACATATCTACATAAACACTGGCTGATCATTTGCACTGCTTCTGTGTCTCCTACTCAGAGACTTCATGGCTATCTCCAAACTCCTTATTGAACACTCAAATAATACAGATGTTCTGGTTTCCTAAAGCATTCTATAGTAGAACGAGTCTATTACTTTTCCTACTTGTTGAGCAAACACAGTGGAGTCAAATTGTTTTATTTAGACTTGTTTTAGAAAACTGCAAATTCAAGACTACAAGTGATGCTAACAGACTTCTACCCTGTTAAGCTGTCTCAATGGTCAGCTACCTCTCTGCTAACAAACTACACCTTATTTCCAGCTAGAATTTTTCTAACCTACCTTTTTGGCTCTTCCATGAGATGAAAGAGGCTCAGCAATACCTGATAGATAATTATAGCCCTTAAAAAAAAACATCCTGCTATGCTAAATTCAGTAGGCTGAACTCTACAAATGTATAATTAGAAAGCATGGCTACAGCCCTGTCTTTATTTTGTCATTCTCTTTGAATTCCTTCTGGTTTTTAAATATAATTTCATAAAGTGTGGACACAAGGCCAAGCAGTAGGATTCCTGCTGCTGTTTGATCAACACTAATTCAAAATAGAAGGAAGTCTATAACATCTGCCAGAGGGCTAACATGGGCAGTTAAACACTAATTCTGCCATCCCACACTTTTCACCCCAAAATCAGCTCTTTTTGCATTATTTGGTATTACCTCATAGCAACTTTACCCAGGTAGGAAGAGTAACCTAAAATGCACAGTGAAGGAGAATTAAGCTATTACTCTCTGATTCTGACTCTAGGGCATCTGTCTTTGTTCTACTACATCCAGAACTGAAGCATTTCTGAGCTTGGAAAATTCGTGTCAATTATTCCTCCTACAATTAGTCCAGCTGTTTTGATTTTTTTTTTTTTTTTTTTTTTTTTTTTTAGTATTAAACTGTATTTTGTCCTGACATTATCAGGTATTAGTTTTTAATGAAAAATTATGCACCCTATGCAAGTTTTACTGCTCCAGCCCACTATTCTGTGATTATTGCTTTTATTACACTGAGGACGGCACATACAGTTACACTTAAGTAATATGACTGCAATTACTGACTGAAGCAGTTATAGATTGTGCCTTTTCTTGCATAATAAACAAACCTAAAGAACCTTCCTTGGCGCTGAAATTCAATGGTTTAAACTGAATGCTTTTCCTCAGCATTGTTTTGGTTTTGACCAAATTGCACTGTCCCAAATACTCCTCTAGCATGGGCTGAGGATCGCTCCCAACAGGCAACTTCAACCAACCTCTTTGGAGGGCAAGGGAGATACACGTTATGAACACAGGCATTAGAGGTAGAGAGTAGTCATTGGCATGTTTACTTGACTAAGCCAGAGAAAGCCACAGTGTCTAGGAAAAAGCAAGACTGACTTTGCAACAGAACAGAATATTTTAGAGACAGTATGTCTCTGCATAAATATTTTAGCTTATAAATTAGTCATAAGGATAAGATAACATCTCTTTAAATAGTTTGTGAGCCCTCCAGTGGAGCAGTCAGTGTTCTGCATTGTGGATGCCAGCCAAAACCCACCAGAGAAGCAGTATGTACAAAACTAAGCCTGGCATGTTGCTGTTTATTTAGCAATGATGGCTGTATGAGATCACTTTGTGCTGCATCATTCCTTCATACAGCCATTGCAGCAAAAGAAGGAAGAGAAAAAGTTTGCACAGCCTTGTATCATCTGGTTTTACAACAAAGTTTGAAGACCTGGATTAGTATCCATGTTACATAGAGAAAGTCCAAATCCAGCCTCCATGACAGAACAGGAGCAATCCTTCCTGGCATGCTGGACATCTTGAGCATCATCTGTCCACAAACCCTATTTACCATCAAAGCTTTGATCCTTTATTCCTCCTTTCTGCACTCATCACCTCAGCTGAAACACTATGCTGTGGGCTCACCTCAGAGCCACAGGTGAGGGAAATAAATCACATTCTGCTGCTGCTTCTGTCTGCAAATAAAAGAGGCATTGAGCAGAAATCCTGAGATGGAAGAGGAAATTACATGTTTGTTTGTGGTGGAGACTGGTGAGGAAAAGACTGCCGGGGAAAGAGAATGCAAAGCAAGTGGCATGATAGTTGTTCTTGGAGCCAGGGTGGGCTGGACCTTCTCCTGGAGGTTCTTCTTGATTTTTTTTCATGTCTCAAAGTAGCTTAGATAGAGGATTCCCACTGCTGTAGTTGATGGCAGAGAAGCAAGAGGAGGTTTCAGAAAATGGTTGGTAACTTGACTCTTTCCTGACTCCTAGAAGTCCCCTGCAGACACAGGCATAAACATGCTTCATCCAGAGATTGCTGTGCTAACTTCTCTAAACAACCCATATATTTAAAACCCAAAATACTGTCCTTTTACCATTGATCAGGGTAGTGCAAGTCTGCCCAATATTGCTGATTCCCTCCTAGTTATGCTTTCAAGAAAACAATTTTTTTTCCTTTTTTTTAAAATAGGAAATAAATAAAAATACACTCTTCTCACTGCCCTGGATTAATCTTTGGCTAGAAGAATATTATTTATGAAGACTCATGTTGAAATATTGACAGCACAACATTGGATTGTTCTGCTTATGCTGAAGACATATTATCTGCATGCCTCATGTGTTGGCAAGGAACGCAAGTGTAAAACATCTGGACAACACACTTCACCTACAGGACTGCCACAGAAGAAACACCAAAATATCTTCAACAGCAGGACATGAATATGTGCAGGAGAGCACCCTCTTCCTCCCTGGGGTCAGACAGGCGAATCGCTGCTGTTCAGCAAGCAGAGCTGTGGTTTCCCTCTCCATCCCATGTTATCCCATTCAAAAGGCCATGAGACTGAACACAGCCAGCTGACTTATGAGGAGATGATGCTATGGACAGCTACACCACAGGCACCCCTCTCTTCCTCCCCAGGGACAGTCTCAGAGCAAGGCAGTGCCTGATTCTTGCCTTCCTTGCGCACTGAGGGAGGGGATCAGTTTCAGGAGCTGGAGGGAGCCGCAGCTTGGCAGAGGCAAGTGCCAAGTTCTGCTGGTTTTAGTCTCACCAAGGGCTCAGCTCAGCTGGCACCTCCCAGTGTTGACAGTGATTCTAGTAGCACTCAGGAAGGCCCCAGGAGAAGTTATGTTGTGCTGAAAGAGACAAGCTACACTCCCACTGCTATCTTTAGCCTGGCTTCCTAGGAAGACCACACTGTCTGTCGATCCATCTGTCTGCCAGCATGTCCATGTGTTTGCCAGTATCCTCCCTTCTTCCATGTCCTCAGTAATTTTTGAACCCATTGACCAATTTCAGCCAAAATTGACAGTCAAATCAAAGTTCATAAGATCTCATGCATTTCCTGAAAATCAGCTGTTGGGTAGAGGAGAAAGATCAAAATGAGTGTTGTAGTGAGCTAAACAGCTTTCTCTTCTGCTTTGGGTTCCAGATGGCAAATCAGCACAGATGTACTGGCCAGACAGCTGTCATGTGTATGGACTGAGAACAGACACACACATGCTTCCTTGTCTCATCAGTAACAAAGGGACTTGGAAGAGATCTAGAGGTTTAGGGCTTAGCATAGAAGAGGCAGAAAAGATGGCCCCATCCTATGTTGCATGATCACACCTTATGTCCAAGGAGAAATGATTCTTTGGACTATCTAGCACTCTGTTTATGCTGGATGATCACAGTTTTTAACTCTAACCGCCATGCCAGATTGACCCATCATTTCCAGCCAAACCAGAGATAGATGAGAGCGAGCCTAGGTTTGATCATGCACAATCTTGTTACAGGGTCCTTATTTTCCATTTTCCCTGAAGTCAAGTGGCTTTGGTACTCACAAGGGAGAAGACCACTAAAATCTTGTGTCAGTAAGGTACATCATATGCAGTGGAAAACAAGGCCATAGATATATATATACATACACATATTAATGACAAACCACAACTTCATGCATTATTATTCTTTATACACAGTTCCTGGAGGCACGCACTGTGACACAGATGCAGCCTTCATGATACCTGTTACTGTCAGTGGGACTCTAGTAGTATAGGGGTGGGGCAGTCAGGGACCTTCTGTCCCATGTCAAGTGCTCAAGAATGTGGCCACAGTAGATTATTTTCCAAAAGCAAGGGGATTTCATCCTACTCCTTCCAACTTTCCATGTTCTCAATTCCTGTCCTCTCTACTGTCTCCTTCCCTTGGATTTATCATCCTTCCTTCTTGGCCAACACCTTCTACTCTCTCCCACCTGAGCTCACTTTCTTAGCATTCTTCTGTGCATTCTCCATGCCCAGGATCTTTGTCCAACTCTTCTGCAGCTCCCCGTCCCTTGCACCCCTGTACAAAGAGTACTGACTCTTTCTTTCAAAGCTGTTGATAAACCAGTGTGTGCCTGCACACATGGGAGAAAACACATGCCCAGTATGTGTGCACCATATCAGTGCATACACCAGCTCTTTGTACTTCATTGTTGCAGGTCATCGACATTTTAATGAACACTGCTTATGCGAAGAATAATAATAATACTCAGTATCAGCCCTGAGTTATACATAGCAGTTAGCTTCAGCTGAAAACACTATGAAGTTATGGTTTTTAGGAGGTGAATGACAGGAGAGTGTCTGTGACCTGTTTACATGATAAGCCTAAGAATAGCCCAGCTTTGTAGGAAGTCGCTCCAACGAAATGAGAACAAAAGGGAATCAAATAACTTTGAGTTGTCTTTTGATTAGGTATTATGGCTTATATTACAAGGTTCTTCCATTATACCACTTCAGTTCCTCAATGTCTTTTTAGAGAGGCTTCTGCAGAAAAGTTACTAAAACACTGTTGTCATGGTTTCTCTGTCACCAGAAGAATAATGTAACACAGACTTCCTACATGACCTTAACTGTACAGACACAGGGTTTGAGGTTTTTCTGACTTAAAAAATATACTTGTGGCTACCTTGATAACCACAGGTAAACAAACAATAAATCAACCTACCACAGCAAAGCACCAAACTGGAGGCACTCAGATGTTGCACATACAGGAAATGGGTGGAACTGGCACAATGTCTTTGAGCAAGGTGAAAACAGCTACCTTGATTGTTGAAAGAAACTTTTTGACTATTCCTTGTTCATCTCTTCCATTGATTACAATAATCTCATCCTGTGGCCAACTCTATTTCTCCTTTCATGCTAAACCAAATGTGCAACTTTTTGAGTTTCTTCATGCACTTCCTACTGCTTTGTCTCCTACTTCTTTGTTTTTTTTTTTTCCATTGAGCTTTGAGATTGTGTTCACCATGCATGTGATCATGTGATGTTTGGATGTGGAAGTGGGGTAGACACTCTGTTTAGATAGCAGGACTCCATTGATGTGGAAATGCCTCAGAGAGCTCTTCATAGCTGTTTGCAGTAGCAGAACTGCTCACAGTAGCAGTTCATTGGAGCCAGACACTTGTGATGACGTGCTGCATCCAGTGAGCTCAGTGTTATTAAAAGTCTTACAATATCCCAGCAGATGAGGAAGGGTTTTGTCTGAAGTGTGTCCCTTTGAGTTTGGTCTGGGAGATCAAGAATGACTCTCAGACTGCAAAGAGTGAAAAGCTATAGATTCTCATGGAAAAAAAAAAAATCTTGGATGTTCTAGAGCAACTATGTGTGCATAAATCATGCCACCCAGAGCTTAGCCAGGAACCAAGGCTTACAGAGCATTTTCTACTTACAATAGCAATCCAGCTGTGCTTGAAAAGCTATGGAAGAACAGCAGCAATGAAGAAACCTTAGAAAAGCTGTGAAAAAGTGAAGCAAAGAGTTTGTTTCTCTAATTTCCCTTCCCGAATAGGGACCAGAGGGAATTAATCAATGCAAGGTAACCTTTTTTAGATGAACTACACAACATGAAGACAAGGAATACCAAGGAGAGCCACTAGGTTTTACTGCTAAAACTTTCCATGTAACACATGCAGAGACCATGCCTTGGTTCATTTCTGGATACGTTTTTTTAAAAAGGGCTGCTTGCCAAAGACTTCAAACAAAACCTGCAGTTCTGTCACAAGGACCCATTATTAGCATCTTCCTCCAGGGAGGAATTTATTTGCTGTTGACTGGAAGTTGCTTTGACATTTCAGCCACTCCTCTTCCGCTGTCTCCAAAATGCATGGCACACAAGGAGAATGAGGTCTGGTCATTAGACAGCTCCTTCTGCACCCTGCGAGCAGGCAAGACTTCAACCATAGCCATGGCTAAACTCCTTCTGGAAAATAACAGGTCCTTATCATATTTTGTTCTTCATTACCCTTTTGGAATAGACTGTGTGTTCCCGTGCCTGAAAATATTTCCATTTCCTCCTTTAAATCCCTCCTTGTGTCTCATTTTTCATGTGCTTTCCTATGATAGTCGCCCTAGGAAGCTGTTTGCTCCCATCTTTGCCTCAATCTTTAAGCACACAGAGGTGACCAACTAAACAGATCGAATGCCTCACTGGGATCCAGCCCATTCCCATGCACTGGAACAGTGCCATGAACACCTGTTGTACTTTCTAAATAATACAACAGCAGGAGAAAATGCAGTCCCAGGCCTGATTTTTGGTCACACGCAAAGCTCTATTTACTCTGCAGTCTGTGAAAGGGCTCTAACATTAGAGTAATTACAGTTTATATCCATTTTCACATGCAGAAGATGGAAGCAGCCACCTGGGAAAGGAGACCTATATCCCTGGAGTCCTTAGATCACAAAAAGCACTTCAGTGTCCTTAGAAATGACAGGCCTAGAATAAGGTAGGCTTTAAAATCTATTTCTTCAGCCATTGTTGCCACAAACCCAACTAGTGTGAAAAAACAGATGCTATGACAGTAGCATGGCGTTGTGCATATTTGCCTGAACTCCTCCATAGCACACTCAATCAACCATACCAAATCAGTCACATGTCTAACCCAGGGATCTAGGGCATCCTTCAGGAAAACACCTTGATTTAAAGGTTTTATCTGATGGAGAATCCCCCATGCCCCTTGGTAATTTAATTTCATTGGCTTTCCCACATTAGACACCAACAGATGACAGGCCTACTCATCCTTCAGAAGTGCCCGCATCTCCCCACAGCCCAACTTGGACTAGACACAACATTTGGACAGTTAATTCAGCTGGGATGAATCCCACCATACTGTTTCTGACTGAGATGTCTCTTAAAGTCTTCTTCTGTAATTTGAATTCATTTGGCCCTCTAAACTTTTTATTGTAAGAAAAGACCTGGTCATTGAATAATCTAGGACCACATCTATGAATAAACTCTCTAATGAGAGTAAATTGTTTAATACTCATAGGAAAAAACCAAAACAAAACAAAAGAAAAAACCACCACCACCACCAAAAAAAAAAAAAAACAAAAAACAAACAACCAAAAAAACCAAACCAAAACCAAACAAAAAACAAAATAGAGGAAATCGTGCAATGTCACAAAACAAAGCAAAGATGGCCTGGAAACCTGCCCCTGTGCTCCTGACGTGTCCCAAGATACTACAGACCAGCTCTAAAAAGCAGATATGATGAATCCCACTAACATACTCTCCTGACTTGTCATTTACCTGGATATGACTGCACGCAGGTATAAGTACAGCTCTACATCTCAACAAACAAATACCAAGTATGGAAGCTGGAAGTTATTTGCATGTATGCAGCTCTTCAAATCTGAACAATATAACGATACTGGCTTCTTCACTGTTACATGATAGCATCTTAAAGTGTCTTTTCAACTCATACTGTCACATGGAAACATTATCTCCTTCTAGGAATCTTACCTTATTTTTGCCTTCTATTACAGCTGTTCTCTCAGTGATGCTCTGGATCCTGTTTCCTATGTTGCTGTCAGCTTTCAGGACAAAAGATCCATTGGTATAAGAGCAAAAGCCATGCCTGAAGACAACAAAAATTGAAGTTTTATTGATTCGGTGATAGACTGAAACATTCACCACATAAGACAAAACGATTCTTCTGGAAACAGTGTTCAGTCAGAGAAACTGTAGGTGCTGTGTTGACCAGGCAGGTATAATTACTTTTCATAAAATCTCGAGGTTTGGAGCCCTATGTTTGGATTCACTTCCACAGCCTGTCCTTGAATATTAGCTTTCTGGAGTCAGTGTTAACATTTAACCCACTGTGGACTGGGAGTTCAGAATTTGGAATCTGAGCCTAATTATAGGGCTATGCAAGACCAACATCTCATTTCCGGTGCTACTGCTTTCAGACATTGTCATGATTCAGACTTGGCTTCAAAAATGAGTTCATATTATTTTCAGCATTAAAATCAAGACAAGTTATATTTTTTCAAGATCCATTCCATTATGTATTGGATGATGTTTCACTATGTGCAGGATTTTTTTGTTATAATGAAAAATGATGCAAGTTCTCATTTTTGAATGTTTTCTTCAGTTCATTTACAAAATGGCAAAATATCAGTACTAGGATTCAATGATTACAGGACACACAGTAACAACAGTAATCCTGCAAATTCACAAAACAATGTTAAACAAAACTATATCTAATTGTCAAAGGGTTTTAAATGTTCATTTAATCTGAAAAAATCAAAGTCATGTTAATGAATGGAAATCTCAGGGAAAAATGTTTTTGCCTTATGCAACAAATTGGCTTCTAATCAGAACATTCAGGTGTGGTCATGGTAGAGCTAATTTGTTTCCCAAAGCCTAATTTGGTACACATGGAAACAAACATATTGGAACGCTTCTTAAATGCTGTCTGTTCCTATTCTTCTTTGAGGATATCTAGTTTTGCATTTCATCCAAAATTTACTTGTTGCTTGTTCAATTCCAGCTTCAACAGAGGAGCTTAACCCCTCAGCAAGGTCAAGCTCTTTCAAATATATGTTCCTTTGATCTTCCATGGATTTGAAAGATAATGACTGTAGTATCTGCAGTCAAATAGTTCTGACATGTATATCAGCTCTTTGGAAAAATGAACTTTAAAGCCCAGTGACTGGATAACAGCGTGTGATGCAATCATGACCAAAGAATGAGGTTCATTTCCCTTCAGCTAACTATGCAGTTTGCTTAAACTTTGTGCTGTTTATAATATCAATGGTACACTAACTTTGCATGCTTGTTTTTAATTGTGCAGCTTTGTGTCAAGCTGGCCAGTGTCTTATCAGATATTACAGCTTAAAGAAATGGTGATATGTAAACTAATTTGGGCTGTAATCATTAGCACAGATATATGACTGTCTGCCCAAATTTCTTGACATGCATTGAGAGGCTCAGTGAGCCTGACAGTGTTCAAGAAGAGACTGGACAACGCCCTCAGATGCATGGTATGAACTGTGGGTTGTCATACATAGGGACAGAAGTTGTACTCAATGATCCTTGTCAGTCCCTTCCAACTCAGGACATTCTATGATTCTACGAAAAAGTCAAAAAACAGGAGCAGGCCAAGGTCATTCATACATGTAGTGTGGACAGGGAGCAATAAGATGACAGTCAGCATGGCTTCACCAAGGGGAAGTCATGCTTGACCAACCTCATAGCCTTTTATGAGGCCATAACGAGGTAGATAGATGATTGCAAAACAGTGGATGTGGTCTACCTTGACTTCAGTAAAGCATTTGACACAGTCTGACACAGCATCCTTGCTGTGTGGTCTGGACAATTGGGTAGTGAGGTGGACTGTGAACTGGCTGAAGGGAAGAAGCCAGAGAGTCGTGGTCAGTGGGGCAGAGTCTAGTTGGAGGCCTGTATTGAGTGAAGTGCCTCAGGGGTCAGTACTGGGACCAATATTATGCAATATATTCATTGATTACTTGGATGAAGGAATAGAGTGAACTGTCAACAAGTTTGCTGATGACACCAAGCTGGGAGGAGTGGCTGCCATCCAGCGAGACCTGGACAGGCTGGAGAGTTGGGTGGGGAAAAATTTAATGAAATATAACAAGGCCAAGTGTAGAGTCTTGCGTCTGGGTAGGAACAACCCAGGTTCCAGTATAAGTTGGGGAATGACGAATTAGAGAGCAGTGTAGGGGAAAGGGACCTGGGGGTCCTGGTGGACAGCAGGACGACCAGTACTGTGCCCTTGTGGCCAGGAAGGCCAATGGCATCCTGGGGTGTATTAGAAGGGGGGTGGTTAGTAGGTTGAGAGAGGTTCTCCTTCCCCTCTACTCTGCCCTGGTGAGACCACACCTGGAATATTGTGTCCAGTTCTGGGCCCCTCAGTTCAAGAAGGACAGGGAACTGCTGGAGAGAGTCCAGCACAGAGCAACGAAGATGATTAAGGGAGTGGAGCATCTCCCTTACGAGGAAAGGCTGAGGGAGCTGGTTTTCTTTAGTTTGGAGGAGACTGAGGGGTGACCTCATTAATGTTTATAAATATGTAAAGAGTGAGTGTCACGAGGATGGAGCCAGGCTCTTCTTGGTGACAACCAGTGGTAGGACGAGGGGCAATGGATACAAACTGGAACACAGGAGGTTCCACTTAAATATGAGAAGAAACTTCTCAGTGAGGGTGACAGAACACTGGAACAGGCTGCCCAGGGAGGTTGTGGAGTCTCCTTCTCTGGAGACATTCAAAACCTGCCTGGACATCTTCCTGTGTAACCTCACCTAGGTGTTCCTGCGCCAGCAGGGAGATTGGACTAGATGATCTTTATAGGTCCCTTCCAATTTCTGACATTCTGTGATTCTTTGATTCTAAGAAAGCCCTTTCTTCCCGACTCTGGTTTAAAAGACAACTTCTAATACATGACTGTTGAAGCCAGAGTGGATGAAAGACAGCTGCATTGAGACTGGTGATGCATTCAGATGTGAAAAACTGCTTAAAATTGTTCAGAAAGGTAGATGCCATTTACTTTACACATTTAAGGCTCTAAGAAGTTTGATTCTGCAACAAGACTAGGCTACAGAAGGCATGATAATGCTGGTAAGCTGATAACATTTCCATGCCATAGCACATATCTGAACTTATTTCATGATGCCAGTACTGTGAGCACACAAACAGGCGGTATCAAAAGCACATACTTGTGACTGGATATTCTGGTGATCTCTGAATAGGAAGACGGAGAACCCAAAATCTCACGTCATTCATAATATATCTATTTTTTTTAATATTTATCCTTTCAAACAGATGAAAACCAGCACCTTTCCCCACAGAATGAATTTATGTTTCTTCGTTACAAGGCTGAAAATCTGTGCTCTTTACTATAGAAAACCTTACAGAAACATGTTTTTTAAAGGACAGAAAGAAGGTGCAATGCATGTTCAGAAACTGCTTGTGCAGCTCTGAAAGACATCTCCAGTCTCCTTTCTTGCAGCTCTGGAGCCTCCAGGCTTAGTTATTATTACACTCTTCCTCACGATTCCTTGAAAAAGACTGTATACATTTAGATTGCAATTTCTTAGCAATGAGGACAGTGTTATGTCTTTGTTGATGGTTAGCACAATGGGGTGCTGATTACTCATTAATACCATAATACAAACCACCATCATAATTACAATAACATCACAATAACAAGAAAAACACATGTAAAACACTAGATGAAATATTAGCCCTGGAGGCACATATATATGAACTCTACTGACTTCACGTACCATACTATCTCCGAACTGCCAATTACAATGTTAATGCAATTACAGTAGAAAATTGAATACACTTAATAGTTGTTGTCCATGGTTTTAATAAAAAAGGAGTCACAATCAAGCTAGGATTACATTAATCAACAGGCCGCAGTGCACAGCGGGAGATGTGAGCACTGTCGTACGCGTCACTTCGGCTCCACAGTCTGCTGGACCGGCAAAGGTTTATAATCAGTTGCAGCACAGCTGCCAAAGTCTAGGGCAAGACTCAGACTCATCCCTTTGGATGTAGAACCAGATGCTTCATCTCTTCAGCTGCCAAATGCTCTCACTTTAACCTCAAATACACTAACACAGCCTTGGGCAGGGGTGTCAAACTCATTTTCACCAGGGCCCTAGGGACAGAGAACACAAGCCACGTCCAGTCTCCTGATCTGGTTACTCAGGTTAGTACTCAGTCACCCTTCCTCTTGCTGCCAGTGGTTAAGCCAGCAGCATCAGGTAGAGATGGGGAGGGGACAAATGGTAGTAATTAAGAGTCCTGTCTCCTAACCTGACTTCAACTTCTAACAAGAGGCATTTTGCAACAGAAAGGGAGAAGGTTCCACTGAACTTAGATGTAGTCATCAAGCCAAATGTTTGTGTTAAGTACAAATACTTGGAAAGAGAGAAAAACGAAAATACAAAAAATTTACTCTGGCTGGGATCAAAATACACAATAATCTTCCTGTTAAGTCAATTGATGTTTCATTGCATGTGTCCTCAGATGACATCAGCTACATATTTTTATGCTTTTGTAAAGAAATTACAAGTTACTTCAAACTATCCACGCAGTAAAATAGCAAGGGTACCCTTTTTCTAGCAAGAATTGCATGTGTTTGCAGGGAAATCCCACTGAATTTTGGATATCTGAATCTTACTCCACATATCTCTGGCATGCATGAATTCCTGAAATGTTTTGTTGTGGGATGAACCTCATTGCTTTGCATCTTCAGGAAAGCTCAGAGCAGGGTTACCGTCAGGTTAATGAAAAAGCACACAGTGTGCACAGAGATTGATAAACAAGCTAATATCTGCCAGCACATTTCTAAGCACTTCTTACACCTGTTTCCCTGCAGATCCTTTCGTGTCCCTAGTTTGTGGGTGCAATTACGCACGTGTAGAGATCCTATATAAAAATGCTAAGGAGGTATGTGTACAAATGTATGTTTATAAACATTATACAATCTCAGAGCAAGGCAACCAGACTCTACTGTCTTAGTCAAGTACTAGGAGAAAGAGAGCAGTGAGGTTTCTCACCCCTAAGCAGTTTTTTTCCATGTGCCTGCGTGCGTGCTTGCATGTGCGTTGCCTCTGTGCACACGCACGCACCCGCACACACAGGCACGCTTCGCCCTCTGAGTCAAAAGCCTGAGAGATAGGCTATTCCTTTGTAAAAACAGAAGCTGTTAACTTCCCTGCAGGTTTTGAGAAGCCCAGCATGGGGGAAAGGAGGGGTGAGACAGCTCTGCTGGTGCTGGGGGAAGCCTGCAGCACGCCCTGCCTGTCCGGCTGCCTGCAGCGCGGGGTGAGCTCCGCCAGCAGACCTGCTTGCTGCCCTTAGCTTTCGGAATTTACACTTCTTTGGAAAGGCTAGGGGGAGATTTATGCAACCAGAAGTAAGTTCATCTTTGTAAAAGATCTGCGATGTGCGGAGCTGGCACTGGTTGGTGGGGGCCCTAGAGTAGTGGCCTGGGGGAGGGGAGCCAGCCTGCTTCTCAAGAATACATCAAGCCCTTGAGGAAGCAGAGTGTGCCATGTTTGAAGATGCAAAGATAATCACAGTGCTGGGAACCGTCTTGTGTAGCGGAGGAAGCGAAACAACAAGAGGAAAGCAGCTTATGCTCCTGATTTCGCACAGGAAGCTAACAGCACCTCCTGCCAAAGTGAGATAAGAAAACTCCCATGGCCTATTCTGGACAAGGCCATGGTTATCAACCTTAGCTTCACACTGTCCTAACTCTGCTCCACAGCCTGCTCCCTTTCCTAATGAGTTTTAGAGCCCTCACCTCTATTAGCATACAGCATGCCAAGCACAACAGTGTGGTATATTTATAACTATCGACAGGGAAAATTTTCCAGGGTAAGAGTGTACTTCATGTCATCTTGATATATTTCACTGAAATCAAACTGCAAACCAGCTCCAAGATAAAGTCTTGCCTATGAAACTACTGATCTCAGAAGACAAGTAGTTTTGTTGTCATCCTGGTGATTTACAGTAAAGAGTAGGAGCTAAGGTAAAGGATTTTTCTACTTATATACAGGACAGACTTGGCACTCCATACGACAGACAGTCCTAAATGAAAGCCCTAGACCCAGCTTGTGTCCAGACACATCTTCTTCCCCACTCTGGAGACAGTTCTTTAATTTGCAGTTCAAGTAGTACTGTGACAAATACCAGCAGAAGAGCCTCCATCCCCAAAACAGTTGAAAAAAATACTCATCTTCTGTCCTCTCAAAATCTCAGCTCCTCCCTCCCAAGCCCTCCTGCATGATGCCAGAGGCTATTGCAATCTTTCCTTCCTGTAACATCCCATTCCACTAAGACCAGCCCTCAGGAATCCAAGACCCTAGATGTAGGAGAGAAAGTCTGGAGAAAGGAAGACTTTCCCTTGGTTGAGGAGGATCAGGTTAGAGATTGTTTAGGCAAACTGGACATCCATAAATCCATGGACCCTGATGGGATGCACCCACGAGTGCTGAGAGAGCTGGCAGATGTTATTGCTAAGTTGCTCTCCATCGTCTTTGAAAGGTTGTGGAGAAAAGGAAAGGTGACTGAGAACTGGAAGAAAGCCAGCATCACTCTAGTCTTCAAAAAGGGCAAGAAAAATGACACAGGAGACTACAGGCCAGTCAGCCTCACCTCCATCCCTGGAAAGGTGATGGAACAACTCATTCTGGACATCATCTCCCAGCATGTGGAGGAAAATAAGATTATCAGGAGTAGTCAGCATGGGTTCACCAAGACGAAATAATGTTTGACCAATCTGATAGCCTTCTATGACTGGCTGAGTAGATGAGGGGAGAGCAGTGGTTGTTGTCTACCTAGGCTTCAGCAAGGCTTTTGACACTGTCTCTCATAACATCCTCCTAAGTAAGCTCAGGAAGTGTGGACTGGATTAAGGCATGGTGAGATAGATCGATAACTGGCTGGATTGCTGAGCTCAGAGGGTTATGATCAATGGTGCAGAGTCTGGGTGGAGGCCTGTAGTTGGTGGGGTTCCCTAGAGGTCAGTATTAGGTCCAGTCTTGTTCAACCTGTTCATCAGTGACCTGGGTGAAGGGACTGAGTGCACCCTCAACAAGTTTGCTGATGATACCAAGCTGGGAGGAAGGGCAGATACACCAGAGGTTGTGCTGCCATTCAGCGAGACCTGGACAGACTGAAGGACTGGGCAGAGAGGATCCCAATGAAGCTCAACAAGGGCAAGTGCAAGGTCCTGCAGCTGGGGAGAAATAACCCCAGGCACCAGTACAGGTTAGGGGCGGACCTGCTGGAAAGCAGCATTGCAGAGAGGGACCTGGGAGTTCTGGTTGACAACAAGTTGACCATAAGTCAGCAATGTGTCCTTGTGGCCAATGGTATCCTGGGATGCATCACGAAGAGTGTGGCCAGCAAGTTGAGGGAGGTTATCCTCCCACTCTACTCTGCCCTGTTGAGGATGCATCTGGAGTACTGAATCCAGTTCTGGGCTCCCCAGTCTAAGAAGGACAAGGAACTACTGGAGGGAGTCCAGTGGCGGGCTACAGAAATGATCACAGGTCTGGAGCATCTTTCTTATGAGGAGAGACTGAGAGAGCTGGGTCCGTTCAGCCTGGAGAAGAGAAAGCTGAGAGGAGATCTTATTTATGCTTATAAATATCTCAAGGGTGGGTGTCAAGAGGATGGGACCAGACTCTTTTCAGTGGTACCCAACAATAGGATGAGAGGCAACGGGAACAGACAGAAGCACAGGAGGTTCCATCTAAACATGAAGAGAAACTTCTTTACTTTGAGGGTGACAGAGCACTGGAACAGACTGCTCAGAGAGGTTGTGGAGTTTCCTTTCCTGGAGGCATTCAAAACCTGTCTGGACGCGATCCTGCTCAATTTGCTCTAGGTGAACCTGCTTTAGCAGGTGGGTTGATTAGATGATCTCCAGAGGTCCCTTCCAACCCCAACCATTCTGTGATTCAGTTCTCTAAGAATTCCTCTTGAAAAAGCCACCGGCAGCCTCAATCACACTCTTGTTTACTGAGGTAGTATTTGGCAATTGCACCAGTACTAGGAGAAAGAGGAAGCCATCATGTCATGGATGGTGACCATTTTTGAGAGTGATTAATGGCAAGCACAATATTTTTCTCAGCATCTATCTTTTTTTTAGGGCAGCGGTCAATCCCTGGAAGCATCAGGGCAATGTTATTACAAATTCAACTTGGGCTGACTCATGTCTTTCAAGAGGCAGTGGTGACAACACTAACTTTAAGACAGGAACTCTGGAAATTCCTGGAATTGTAAAGAATATATAGGAACTGTTTTCCACTTGGAAGTTATTGAAGAAATCTGAGTGAAATGGCCCTTGCCTGCTCTGTCCCTCGGCGTCCAGCACCATGCAATTGCTAGTGCAGGGCTGGTGTAGCCACGTGTCCTGGGCAATACTGAGTCACTTTGAGGCAGGAAACTGTGAGGGAGAATAGTAGCAGGGAGCATGTTCAGGTTGTAAAATGTGCTTAGGGGGGGTGGAGGGGGAGAACTTGTGCTGGCTCCCTGCCAGCGTGCTCCACGAGCTTTGGCTGTACCACTATAATGTACTCATGCAGTAAGGAGCTATGGTCCAAGTGTTCCCTTTTTAGGTCAAAAATCTTTGGTTAGAGGTCAAAATGCTGGCCCCACTGCGTTCAGTGGCAAAGCTGCAGTCAGATGGGAGTTCATCCCAGGCATCTTCCCTGATACACATGCTCACACAGAGTAGGTGAGTTAGTAGAGCTAGGAGGAAATCTTCTGCAAATAGTAGGAGCTGGATGCAGTTTACATCATAAATTGCAGTTTGTTTATTTATATTTATTTAGGAGCTTAGCAAGGAATGCCAAACAAGCAGTCCAGGTGAGAGTGGTGCAGATTCCTCCTCTGCATGTCTCATTCTTCAACCCTTCACCTCTCTGCTCTCGCTGTCACTGGTCCCTACTGCTGTCCACTGCAGTGTCAACATTTTGCTACCAAGAACAGATGGGATATCACTAACCCATCTCACTTCAAACATGCTCACAACTCTCAAAGAGTAGCAATTCTCCATCACCACTCCTCAACCTCTGCCTCCATAGTGGGAGTATCTTGTGACCAAGGACACTATTAGCTGTGCTGAAAAGTTATTCACTGATGAGTTGCAGGGTTGCTGGAGGATTCTCATTGGCCTCTGCATTAGGCTGGGTTGGGGCCCTGGTGGACTGCTCAGTTTACAGATTGGGGATTGAGTTGTTTTCTTTTTTGTAGGATGATCTGTGTCCCCATTGAGGGGGATACTTAGAGGGAAAGCACATTCTGTAGGGGAGATCCCCGACATTCTCAATGTCTCATCCTCCTGGTGAGCATCTTTGAAAATAGTAGAGGATATGGCAATCATGGTGTTGCTGCATATCACCATGGCTCTACGGAAAAAGAAATTGTTTGAAAGCGGCACACTGTCTTTCCCACTATTGTCTACATTCAACCAAATGAATGAATGGTGTTTCCCTTTCACAGTCATCCTTTCCAAACATTATGGCTTGTCCTGAACTACCCCAGTATGCTACCACATAAAGCTGATTGATCTGAATTATCTCAAAAGAAGCAGCAGGATCAACAGGAGTCTAACCTAACCCACTTTTCAACCCTTCATCAACCCGTGCTCACATTTCCACAGGAAAAAAATCACTTCTACAGTTGCACACTTGAACACCCTGCAACACCAGCTATTCACAACAAAACATTCACATGACTGAAGCTAAGGGTCACCAAAAACACATTTTACTTCCAACTTCTATGCCAGTATTTGAGACCCCTGGCCATCAGGGAACCTAACAGCATTTGAAAGTAATTCTTCAATTTTTTGCACATCCTGAGTTGACCTGAAATTTTCTTACCTTGAGTTGGTTATCATATAACTATATTTTGCTTCTTGACCCTCTATTTCCCATTTCACACTGCTTAGCATTCCTCATAGACACACAACACCATCACGATTCAGTCAATCCTTCCTTCATTTCTCCTTGTCTGCCTCCTTTCCCTTCCTCCTTTGCTGGACTATAATCACTCTCATCTTCCATGTGGTCACTGTGACTCAGCCTTCACTTTATCTCTCTGAGAGCATCAACCATGCCCTCCACAGAGGAAATGAATGTTGGCTGGAACTACAGACTTAATCACTCAAGGTTTCCACAAGCACCTAGAACTTCTTGCTGGAAAAAGCCATTTGATTTTAATAGTCTGTGTTGTGCTGAAAGGAAGAGGTGTTTTCTGATTTGATTGAGCAGTCAGAAACCTAAAGAGAAAGACCATGAAACTTCTACATACAATGTCCACACTTACTCTGTTTCTTCTATTTCCAAATAAGTTTCCTCTATATAAAGTCAGAGATGTTGTTCAGACACTTCCAGCATAAGTTATTTTCCATGCACAAGTCACTCCTAACAGCTCACTTCTAGGCATAACCTCACATCTATAAACTTCAAGATCCAGGTACTCCCAACACCTTCCTTCTCATAATGCTGAAATTTTCTCTGCTGTCCTGTCTGGATCCTTTTGGCTCTAGAACGGAGTAATTCTTTACTAATCTATTAACACAGTCATTAATATTCCCTGTCTTGTTGACAAGCTGGAAGCATGACTAACACCCTTTTCATTTTCTAGTGATCAGCAGAGGAGATGAAAGAGCTCTTGCTGCATTGAGGTTGTGTTTTTCAAGATGGTTTGTTTTTAGCTTCACTGCAAGTATGGGTCTGAGAGCAACTGCAGGCTGACTGGAGTGAGGGACTGGAAGTGCAGGCAGAAAACAAGGAAAGGATGAGAAAGAATGAAGGGAAACATTTTTAAGGAGAGAGGGGAGTTGATTAGAGGGAAACAGGAAGAGAAAATACTGACAGATGTGGACATAAGACCAAAGATCCATCTACCCCATATCCTGTCTCAACAATGACCATAAGCAGATGGTTGGGGATGAGTAAGAGCAGGACTAACTTCAGATACTTCCTCCTACTACTCCCCCAGTCACCAATTATTATCAGCTCAAGAGCTTCCCACAACAGAGGTCATTTCTATACTTCAGCAGATTTCTCTTCCAAGACTTTATGCAAATTTTACAAATGCCCTGGCAAGGAGCTTCACAGATCTGCTACCCACTGCATGAAGAGTCATTTCCTTTTTCTGTTTGGAATTTCACTCCTCCTGGCTTCATTGAATGGCCCCTGCTTTCTAAGCTGGAAAAGACACATAAAACTCGTCTTCAGACATGTGTCCTTTACGGCTCTGCAGATCTCTATCATGTAGCCCCCAAGTCACCTCTTTTTTGGTCTGCAGAGCCTTGACCTCCCTCCTCACTTGTCCCTGACACATTCCTCTCATTCCCTGAAATTCCTTTGATTCTTTTTGTCGCCTCTCCTGGTGTGTCTCCCAGTTTGGCTGCATCCTTTGAGATGAAAGGGTCAAAAATGCTCATAGAATAAAAGATGTCAGTCATTTATGGATTTATGTGGAGTTATTGTGGCATTTTCTATTTTGTTCTTTATTTCTTTCCTGGTAATTTCTAACATTTTATTTGCTTTTTGAGCTGATCATGATTGTGATCAATTTCATAGACCCTTTTATCACAATGCTCAGATCTCTCTTTGTGGTAGCAATGATCAGCCAACAGCTTTTCCACATGTACAGACTTTTTGCCCTTACATTTTACGTGTGAAAGTCAGCTTGTTATTTCCTGTGTACATCATGCACATTTATCTTCAGTGAATTTCATCTGCCGCTTTATCACTCAGATACCCAGATTCAGATAGTTCTGCATTTCTTTGCAATCAGCTCTCATCCTTACAAATCTGAATAACTTCATATCATCAGCAAACTCTGTCACCTCCTTACCACCTTTTCCAGGTTATTTCTGAACATGTTGACAAGTACAGACCCCAGCACCATCTCCCGAAAAACTTCACTGGTTGCCTCCCTACCCTGCAAGAACTGGCTGCTCCCTCTTAACCTCTGTGTTCTATTTTTTAACTGAATATTTTTTTCTGAGCGTGACCTTACCCCATACGCCGTGTCTGTTCAAAGCCTTCTGCAAATGCTTTTTGAAAGGCGTACACGTAAAAGGAAAAAGGATGCTAACTAAAGTTTGTATATTTTTGTAAAAGGTGTACTCAATCCAGTAATAGTACTCCATTTGTAATCACTCCTAAGCACACACAGAGTTTGACCTGGTGCCTTCCTTTGGCCAAGAGCCCCTGCTAGTACAGGAGCAAGTTTCTGGCTACAGGCTGGGACGTCCCACAGGCTCGGGCACCGCCAGCGTGCGGGGCCTCACTCACGACGTGCAATCCCCATGTACAGCTTTGTCACACGCTTTAGATTCTATGGGCTGGGCAACAGTGAGTAAAAAACTGAAAAATAATGTCTAAACATGTCCATGACCCTTATTTGCTCTTCCTTAAGACTAGGTGTCAGACTGTCCCTAGTAAAGCCAAGAGACCACCCTGTGAAGGAACCAGGAGAAAAAAAAAAAAAAAAAAAAAAGAAAAAAAGAAAGGACAGCAAATGCAAAAAAAGTAGGAGAGCGAGGATTAGAAGTGTGATACTAACCAAAGAACCCCTGACCACCCGGATGTTACTGTAGCTCTTATATTTTAGGTTTGATCAATGACCAATGAAAAAGATTACTTGGGCAACATAATGCATTTTGGTTTAAAACATTTCCTATTAAACCTGAAAAACTTTGAGTTAAAGTGATTTGAAAACTAGCAATATCAAAATCTGAAAGCTTAAGCTTCTAGTTCAGCTAAGACTCAAAATCAAATCATTTACAGCTTGCAGAATAAATTCATCAGTGTGTTACCTTGAGGACACATTCAATGTACAGCATGTATTTATCAAGCTTATCCATATGCATATGACAGGTCCGATTCATATGGTATTTTGTAAATAAGGTATTTTAAAAATGTAAAAAAATTCCAGACTACTGACTGAGAACAAGGATATGGTCCTCCTAGCTGTTTGCAGAGGATAGAAGGTGTTCACAAGCAAGCATTGACTTTTGGCTTACAGAGGAAATACAGAATGAGATGCTTTAGCAAATTGCTCAAGCTGAAGCAGATCAGATGCTATTGCACTTCTCTCTTTCTTTTGGCTTCAAATTCTCTGCCAGTCCAAGCTGCTGCAATGTACATCTGTCTGTTTCTCTGCATTTTTTAAAAAATATGTGAAAAACCCAGGGTCGGATTTTTTTATTTATGCTAATCTATTTCCCCAACTGTAGGAAAATAAGGGAATAGCTAGCATATTCTTTGATGTACCCATTTTAAGTACCTTTACATTACTAGATCACTGTAAAAGGATTTTCTTGTAGTAGAGAGTGGAAGGCACAAATGCCACCAGCCAGATCCTCAGCCAGTGTGAATTTAGAGCTGAGGATCTGGCCACATGTCAAATTAAACAAAGGCATTTTTGAACTACCTGTTTATTAATGGCATCTGACCTACTTTTACCAGCTCTAAGGACTCAGACTTCCCTTTCCCGAAAATAGAAGGTGGCATGGGGAACAAAAACAGTCACCGTGGACAAACTAATGGGCATCAATGTTTGCAGACATCCACAATTAAATTCAGGTGGTTCAGTACATTTCTAATTAAGTATAATTAACATTTGTTCTTTACTTGTTCATTTTACATACCTCACTGATGTTCCAAATCTGGTTTCCCCTGATAATCTATCCAAGCACATCCTAATGATTCTGCCTTTCAATCCCTTATTAAGACACTGACATAAAAAATGCAGAAATGCAATTAGACCGCTGTGCACACATGGCCTGCCTCCTCTTTCACCAAAGCTGGTGGGAGTCTGGCCATGCACTTTCATTATGGTATTTTCAGGTTTTCTGTATCTCTGCAGAAGATAGTAATCTGACCTTAGGTTTGAGGCTAAACAAAACTGATAGCTAAAGGAGAGACGGAGGTGGCAAGGTGGTGGGAGAGTTAGAACACCCAAGGTAAAAATTCAGTGTTATACCTGTTTGCAGTTTCTGAATGGCCAATCAGTCAAATCTTGGGCAGAGAGTGATGAAGACGTCTCTTGAACTGCCCGCATGGAAATGTCCAGAGAGAGAAACTGCCCCCAAATGACACTGAACAACCGCTGAGGAAACCAGTGCTTTCACTGAACAATATCAATATCCCACGTGCCTTTCTTGGCAATCTCTGCCAGACCAGTTTAAGATAAACACAAATCTGCTGAAGAGATTCATGTCAAGAACCATTAACATCAAGCACATTCCCACCGTGCAGATGCTCATTCTTCAGCCTCAGAGCTGGTGAGTTTTAGGTGGAGCCCAGCCCAGCTGGCTCCAAAGACAAGCCCTGCCGCTGGCTGCCCCTCTGCTGACAACCCAGCCTGAGGAAAAAGTGGCCAGAAAGAACAACTCCAGGGTGGTAGACAAGGGGCCAAAGAGGCTGATGGCTACTGCAGGGTAAGTGTCCCTCATGCTGTCTTCTGCTGTATCCACTGAGCGACTGGGGACTGCCCAGCCTGGGAATGTATGTGACTGCTGCAGAGCAACAGATTAAGTTGGAGTAAGATAGCACAGAAAAAGAAGTTTCTTGATCAGTTAAGACAGACCAGTATTTATTTTTTTAAATATCATTTTATTTTAACTCTCACTGAATCTTCAACTGTCTTTTGCCTGTTATCTCTGAATTTACCAGTTTTTCGTAAGCTTCAAAAAAAAATCCCAAACATTACTTTTTTCCCCAGACAGTTTTTCTTGACTTTGCTGAGCTTCATTGCTGGGGTGAACATCAGAAGAGATTATTTCCATCTATCCATCTAGTTATCTGGCTACCTAACAGAAGGTTATTTGATGGCAATAGAGTTGCTTTAAGCAAAGTAATTTCAGCAGAAAATGAAGAACAGGGAATATTAATGACGTTGGTCTCTCCACATTCCAAAAAGTCAAGTTTGTGGAGCAATTTTACAGCTTTTTTTTTTTTTAATTTGCTACCAGGAAACTATGAAAACTGTTTAATTTGGCTGACCTCCTGTTATTGGCCTGAATGATATAGAGATGAGAGTTATGCAAATTTATTGTACTAACCACAAAGCATTAAAATACATCTGCATATTATTTAAAAGCAACGGAATCCACCAAAGTATTTTTAGATTTTTGAAACAGAAATACTGACTGGAACAGAAATTGAAGTAAGCAGCCAGATAACCTAATGGTTTTTATTAAGGACCCCATAGGCAACAGTGCTTCAAAAATAGAACCATCTAATTTATGCACTATGCATCATTCCCCATCTTGCAGTGATACTACTCAAGTGATGTGAAGTTAAGCACAACTTGGAGCAAACAGATCTGTGCACTGCAAGGTCTTTGGAGCAACAGCGTCTTTTTACTCAAAGTGTGTGCTTTGTCCCGTAGCTTTCTGAGAATCCCTATGGCCATACGCTGGATAATGGTTGTCTGTAAGGGTTTATCAGCTTAAGGTAGAAGGTGCATCTGTGCACAGAAGCAGGCAATCCTCAGCTACAAACAGAGCAACATTTTGGCCTTGGAAACTTAACATTGGACAGCTAAATCCAAAGAAATGCTGTAATGGCAGAATAAGATAGATTTTTTTATGCACTGTACAAGGTATACACACTTTAAATCTGTTGCTTAGGCAAACGTCCCCTCATACGATGGGGTAAGCATAGTGAAATAGGTGGAATTAAGGGGTTCTCCAGTTCTTCATGGAGAACACCTGAACTTGCACAGACATCAGCCTGAGCAAAGGCCTGCCAGCTGCTGAGGTATTCCACTCTGCTCCCTTCCCAGAGCTGGAGACAAAATGTAATTATTCAGGTATTTCTGTCTTTCTGTTATAGTTAATTGACATAATATTACTCAGAGGGAAGTCATTCCACTCCTCTTAGGCAAAGCATGAAAAATGGTGCTCTCCAGACTACTTCTTCAATGAGCATTTAAAGGAGAAGGAAGGGGAGGGGGTTAAAGAGAATTGTCACAGAACAATTATGAAGGCAATTTGGAAACAAGTCTGGAAACAACCTTGTAACAGAGCCAAAAGCTGATTCAAATTGTTACATTTCTCCTTTGATCACCTGCTCAAATACACTTCTAATTAGCATTTAATTGAGTCTATAGTTTAGCACATTATTAAACACCTGGTTGTGGATATTAATTTCTGTTTCTCATGACATGCTTTCTTGTGCCATAGTGCGGATCTGTGCTTGTTTACAGAAGGAAATATTTGACAATGGACAAGCACCACCTCAGCTACCAAAGAAGAACCAACTCTTTTATCAGTGCTGCACCATGATTTCAATCCAGAGCATGCACAGATGTACAAAGACTTGAAAGAAACTAAAAGACTGAAAATTTTCATGCATGCCTTTCACAAGGTTTCTCTACCTAAAAGATGTTGTGTTTTCTCTTACACCTTGAACCTGTAAGCAAAAATAAATTAATACTTTGAATTTTGTAACTTGTCCTTCGAAGGTAACATAAAGGAAATGTAGCCCTCACCTGTCTTCAAAATGGAGAATTTCAGGTTATACCTATTCCAGCAAAACAAGAGATTTCTAGTGCCACCTCTTGGTGACAATGGCACAGAAAGCCAACCATTAGCATAATCCCAAAGCGAGGCATAATTGGAAACATTATGTGTGCTTCTAGAAAGTGCTGACTACTCTTTCACTGATCACAAGGCATTTGCAAGCACCCTTAATTTGAAATACGATGTTTGACCTATTTAATTGAATGAGGTGTCTTGTGTCCCTGCAGTCAAGCATGTGCTTAAATGTTTGGCTGGACTGTCACTAAAACACAAATCTGTTAAAACGTTGAAGAAGTTAAATCCTATGTAAAATTATTAATTACGACTGAAAGAGAGAAATGTTAGTTCCTAAACTTTTGTTAGGCTTTTAAATAACTTTGTGGTGCAGCAATCCAAATACCTTGCATGTTTAAACCTCCAACAGTAGCTTAATGCTAATGCCATTGTAGAGGTTGAGTGTTAATCATTAAGATTGTGTCAGATTTCATGATTCAGGAAGAGCCTTGGACAAATGAGTCAACGCACAAACTCGTAAGAAACAGAGTTCCAAAGAAAGCTTAAATATAAAAGAGGATTAGTTAACTGCCACATCAGCATCAAGTAAGCTTTTATGGTGCCATTTATATTTTACCCTGTCTAAATATCTTCTGCGGAATACTGGGCACATTTGTCTTGCTGAACTGAATCTATGAATCAATGTATGATAAGAGAGATTTTACTTTTATAATGGAAGAAGTCTTTAAGATTATTTCTGTTGGATTTCAAAAGGAGCCACACTGCAGAATCACCGTGCATGGACGAATGCATGGAAATCTCCATGAGAAAATATGTGAACTTTGCAAGACATTGCCTGCAAGATTTCCCTCATAAAAATTAAAAAGCAATTATCACCTCTGGATGTTGCATGCATGAATAGTAGTGAACTGTAAACAAACCTAAACGGTAAAACAAAACAACAACTCTACCCTCCATTTTCAAATAATTATGCAGAAAAAAATTGCATTGTGCCTACGTGTTTACTAAAAAATACATTGATTAAAAGTATACAAACTATTAACTAAGCAGTGGTCATGGCAAGTTTTATTCTTGTACAGAAGTAAATATTTAAATGTAATATTAAGGAAAGACATGCTAAATAGAAGTAAGGAGGCTGTCCTACCTTGTTTTAGAATGGTTTTGTCTACAGGGATACCACATCCACGTAATTTTAGGCTGAGGAATACCATACACGGTGCATGTCAGCACTTGTTTGCTGCCCAGTAAATACAGATTGGGATCAAGGAGTGATGACACAGCATTTTCGTATATCTGGGGCTTCACTGTAAAAGGTAAAAATTGCAAACCAGTTTAAACAACCTCATTTCCAATGTATTGCACCATCATGAAAATACTACATTCCTGCAGAGTGAGTAATAAGAAAAATCCCCAGGAGAACCAAGAAAAACAGCAGGTCTAAGTCAGGTCAGATGAGAGGTTAGTAACATGTTCAAGTCATCAAGAACAAGTATGTGACCGTGGAAGACAGAAACCCTTCTAATGAAAACCAGTGTCTGTGCTGATTCAAAGATGTGTCTGTCGCCCTGCATATGGGCCTTGGATTTGGACCTATGACAGTCAGTAAAAACCCACTATAACTTGAACTGTGCAAGATCACCGAAAATCTAGTTCAATGAAAAGTTAGCATTTACATGTTCAGGAGAAGCATGGGAATACGCTGTAAATTTACCATTTACTGTAAGAGTGACTGTAAGATTCTTAGACAAGTTCCACTGTCGTATGCTCAAAATTATAGTGTAGTTTCCAGCATCTTCCTCAGCAACATCCTTGATGATTAATGAATAGTCTTTAACCATGTATCGGGCACATTTTTCAGCAGCAGGTAGCCCATCTTTTAACCTGTTTAAAAGAATTCCAGAAATCAAAATTTTGAGAAATAATGTTGCTTTAACTGCCTGTGTTATTTTGTTTCACAACATTTCTTGACCTTTGGGCAAAGATTGAATCTACAACCTGAGATCCTGTTTACCAGAGGGTTATCCTTCCCTTACAGTAAGATTGCTGATAAATACAAATTATAAATACTTTATAAATTTGTATACTTATCTTTTCAAAGCAATCTGGAGAATACCATTCTATATATTAAAATTGATAAGGATCTGACAGGGTTCTATAACATTTGAGAGTAGCTGAAAATTGCAACTCTTTCTGAAGATCCCAGTTTTTCATGCTTGTGCCACCATTTAGTCTAGAAAACAACCATTTTGTCTAGGACTCATTCACACAAATGAAGGTTGTGTCATCCAGCACTGACCCTTTATTTATGACCTCAGAATACATCCTGGGACAAAGTATTACAGTAGCCTAAGCACAGCTGTGATTTTAGGAAGAGGAAGAGTAAGTAGATTAGATAAGCACTTAAGAATCAGATACCCCGCTATCAAGTGAATGTTTTTAAAGATAACAGAAAATCAGCCTAAAAAGTACTAACTGTTGCTCACACACATATTCCTGAAAAAGCACAACATTTTTCGTCAAAGGCTAAAATATAGCATAAAGCACATTTTGGTAGATTGCTGTACAAAGGTTGAAACAGCATTAGTAGAAGAGTGCAACAGAGTTTCACTATGATGATGGACTTAATTAAAATGATTCGCAGGTTTTAGTAAGTATTTACAGAAAATTCTTACAGTTCTTAGAGGAGCACTAAAAACTGGGTCTAAGGACTATGGATTTAGGCATTTCACTGTATTTTACAGAACCACAGAATAGTTGAGGCTGAAAGAGCCTCTGGAGATCATCTAGTCCAAACCCCTGGTCAAAGCAAGGTCAGCAGGTTGCCCAAGACCATTTTCAGTCTGGTTTTCAACAGCTCCAAGGATGGAGACTTCCCAGTCTCTCTGGACTATTTGTTCCAGTGTTTGACCACCATCACAGTTATAAATAAAAAATAAAGAAAAATTCTTGTTTAAAGGGATTTTTTTTTTTGTATTTCAGAAGTTTTGGTTCTGTATGGTAGTCAACAAGCCAACCATTAAAGAAACAGAAAATATTGTATTAACGACTAGCATCAGCTTCACTTTCATTCCTCCCTTTTCCATGTGGAGCTATAAATGTAAGGGTTTTGTAAAACAAAACATTTGGAGCAAAAGTGATTTCTGGCTGTGAATAACATGAACTCCAACTGTTCATGTATATATGGTTTGTTTTCTTAATCAGTCTTGTCATAGACCCTTTGTTAAAGCGCAATGAATTGAGCAAGAGCTACTGGTATTTAAAATGATTTAAACAAAAAAACCTTGAGATCTTGAATAGATAATATTGTTTTATATAAAAATAGTATGGGTTAATACAAAACATGGTTGAAATTATTACTTAGCACAGTATATGTGAGCCAAGTGAATGCTCCAGTCGCTAAAGTAGGTCTACAACCTGCAGATCAGCGTATATGGTTTTCTAATAGTGTTTGTCTATATGACTCAGCTTAGTCAGTTATTTTAACGAAAGCCTCCTCTTCTTTCTCCTACTGTCTGAAAAGCAAGTTCAGGTCTCATATCTAAGTCTGAGTGAAGTCGAATGCAACACTTCAGTCATGGGTGGAAGAGATATTTAGCTGTAGAGTGTCCATTGATTTCAATAGGAGACATAGGTAACATATTTGAAGATCTAAACTTTAAACTTTCCAGACCTCCTTTTTTGCATGTGCAAAATGGAAATAATGTTCTCATAAATTGTTAAAACCCAGGACAACACTGAAACTTCTAATAAAACTCCACAACTGGATTGTCTCCAGTTTGTTGCCATCTTCAAGGGCTCTTTTCTAAATATTTTACCTAGATATTATTTTTCACCTAAGAAGAGGTTGAGTGTGCATATGTGGAAGTAACTGTTGTCCTACCATATAACCTCTGGAGAGGGAAATGCCTTCACTTTCATTGACAAACGATAGGATTTTCTTCCAGCTACAGCCTCCAGCGCAGTTTTTCTTCGACGTTTCAAATTAATGAACATTTTATCTTAAACAAAAGAAAAAGAGTGCACCTTTATTACTGTTTGTCAGTCTTTAGAAACAGTTGCTCTGCTAAAGAGAACAGGAAAACAAATAAAAATTATCTTTTATAATTTCAGTGTTCCCAAATGTCAACAGGAAGAATAAAACCTAGCCTCCTGGAGATCTATAAAATATGGAGAAGAGTACCAGAAATACACAAGAAACTGAGATACAATTCCCGGGTCATGAATCTGCCTAGAGAAGATATGCTCTAGCCAAAATTCACATTGTGCTTCAGTCAGAAAAAAAGGCACTTGTTTCAGCACAAGAGATAAGGTAATTCGTGGTACATGGGAAGCTGAACTAGATGAGCAGATGACCCCTCCACCCCTAAAGGCTGAGAATCAATGAATGTTCCAAAAGAAAATACTCTGCCAGAGAGGATTTAAGGGATCTTCAGAGAAACTCTCTGTATTGTCGGTAAACAGCTGTTTCATCAAACAAACAAATCTTTATCACTTCATTAGAACAATCTCAACCTGCTGGAATTTGTTCTTTTCCAGTTGTATTGCCCCATATTTCAAATTCTCTGGCAAGTTGATGGGTTTTATCAGAGATGATAAAACACAATACTCTACAATACATTAGGAAACCTCCTTCTCCCTCACTACCCAAATTGCACTTAAGCAAAATAAAATATTCAAAACATAAACAATTGTTTGAGTGTCTTTTTGATAGAGTCTATAGTGCAATATTTACTCACATTATGCACTGCAAAAGAATGTTGGATATCTATTAAACAGGTGCAATATTCAATCGCTTATCATATACATTGAAAATAACATGCATAAGATGAATCAGTGGTTTAATTATGCAAGTCGGGTTATACTTTAAAGATACAACCCCAGTTCTGCAAATACTTATTCATACTTATGTATGAATACTCATACTCATGTAAATAAGAGTTTACAAGCTAACTTCAGCAGTTCCAGCTTCTCTGACTTTAATTTTAATCAATATCTGATAGCTTCAGACTTATCTGTTCAAGAATATAAGAAGCCGTTATCATGATTCATCTTATGTTCCTAGTGACCTAGTTCAAGGCTTAAAGAAAGAAAAAGAACTGAAAGAATACCAAGAATACCAAGATGGAATGCTTAGTCCACACTGCCAGATACAAGGCAAAACTTAGATAACTGAAAATAAGGAACAAATCAATATTCTGATAATGTGTCATCTGTCATAGAGGACACCCACAAATGGCTTGGTCTTTAATACCAATAATGCTTCAAAGATCCCGGATAGTCCTAATTGTAACAGGATGCCACAAAGAAGGTAACTTTTCATAGTAGTCCCAATGCACAAAAGTCATAATTCACATATATTTGAAATAACCCCAGAAACCCCAGGTTTCACAGAAGGCCCAGGAAGACTATAGGGAACTTGTTCAAGGTTCTCACTGCAAAACCACACTCCTGAGTTGCAGTATCTTGTGCTTGTTTCATTATTTTGGACAGTCTAGCAGCTACCTGCTTCACGCAGAGGCAGTGTATCGATTTATTCTTCATTTTTCATAGAAAATAATAAATAAGTACCATAGAAGATGAAGTTAGATTCTTCTTTTTAAGTTCAGCTTGTACATGTGGGTTTTTTGCAAACTATAGTTTAACTGATTGCTTCTGCTGGAACTGGCTGAGGACAGTATTTAGCAAACAAGAGTGATCAAACTGAATATTAACATATCTGCTGCCAACAATACAAACCAGTCATGGAAGAAAAGGCACATATTGCCTTTTGTCTCCCTCCTTTTTCTGACTGTGATAAAGATGCAATAAATTCACTTCCATTTTGTGTCAAGGTGTAAAGTTATTGTATGACTGAGCTTGGTAGATGAGCACTCAGTATTCTACAAATCTGCAACATTTCTTACCATAAACAATGACTGTTGTGTTAACAGCCTTGATTGATGGCCCACTCTTAACGTGACAGGTGTATTGACCTTTATCAATATCACGCACTTTGTCAACAACAAGGATACTGTAAAAAATGTTGGCTTCTATATTCCTCTGGTCAATGCGCTGCATTATAGAACCTCTCTTCTGTGCCTATGAAAGCAAAAATCAACAAGTAAGAGTGTAATCAAACCAATTTTCATTATTATTAAAATTTTTATTTTACAATACTGCCACCATACCCTAATAAAAAAATCCAGATCCCTCTGGGCAGCACTGACATACAAAATATACCTAACACTTCCAGAGGGTCAAAAATAAAAATCAAAAGTAGCATAGCGATTCATTCCTATCTTCACCAAAGTTGTGATAACACCCAAACTAGTTTTTTCCAAATGAAGATCATCCCTTCTGTACAGCCTGCCACAGCAACAAACCCAGCTCCACGTTGGTCCTTGTCCAGCATTGCTCATAAAAATCCCCAAAGCTGTGATGTGAAGCACACAGTTTGGTGTCTGGATTCAGCATCCATAAGCAGTGGATGTATAGAAGAAGAGGGCAGAGAAGAAGAGGGGAGAATTCTGGAAACGCTATAAACAGAAAAGGAACTAGATTTGGCAAGGGAATAACAGGGTGGAACTGAAGATAATGTGAGTCTGAGGAGTTATTTCCTGCAACTCCCCCTCAGCCTTTGGCATCAAAGTTTATTTAACCCAGGACATCACTGGTGTCTTACAAACACTGAGCACCCTTCAGTTATCATCCAAATAAAAACAAAGCAGAATTTCACAAGTGTGGTGCTCAGCTACGGCTTGGTAAGGGAGCAATGAGTAACGTAATATATTTGGAGCATTTCTTGTTGCTAAGTTGTTTATTTCTGAGATGAAAAAATGCCAGGGAAAATGGCTACAGTGTGCAATAAATGATTGCATTAATCTTCCCTATATAATGTAATCATAATTTCAGCTTGTGATTATGTACAATGAGTGACATAATAAATGTTCTTGACTTGAATCACCAGCATAAATCAAACTGACATGAAAGGAATGGGAGTTGTAAACCTTAAAATAATGTAAAATTTCTTATCAGCTTTACACGGACTCCCTGGCAGTTATTCTGTAAGCGACAAGTATTTATGAGGATGCTCCCAATGCGGGGGGAGGAGAAGCACATTCAAGATCATTCCTGTGGTTGTCAAAACAAGAGGATTGTTCATGTGACACTTAACAAATGAGATTTTGGCTAGCTAAATCAAAATATCTTTTCTAAACATGCTTGAGTCGGGTGCCTGACTGTCTGCCAGTCTTTTAAATGGTTATGCTGAGAAAGAGCAACTCACTGAAAAATTTTGTCACAAGAGAGAGCCCTTGCCTGTGTAGATAAATTTCTAACATTTCTCCAGATTGAAAAGAAGCTCCCAGGGATGAAACAATTCTAGTGTTTGCTCATGATTATGCAGTATAACCAAAGTACACCATGTGAACATGTTCCCTCATGCAATTAAGCACCAGAAAAAAAAAAAAAAAAAAGAGAAATATTTAAAGACATGTCAGTAAGGGTCAAAACAATGGAATGTGAAGCATGGCAAGCATTTGGAGGCAAAATTCCTCCTGAGATGCTAGAAGCAGTGTGATCTATGGGAAAACCCTGGTTTCTTTATTTCAGCCACAGCACTCACCTCTCCAGGATAAGTCCACGTCATCTGCACTCTGGTGTTCCAAGCTGCGGTGACAGTGCAGTTAATTGCCAGGCTGTCACCTTTCAGCAGCTTGACAAGACGCGGAGTGCTTAACTGGACATCAAAAATTGTGTTGGCTGTATGTGATGAAGAGAAAGAAAAGTGAATAACATCGCCAGGGCAGAGTGCCTAATGCAAAGATGAGTGGAGAACACTACTTACTTTCTCGGTGTGTTAGGTACTTTGTGCTATACTTGTGTCCACCAATGGTTGTCTCACAGCTCAGGAGTCCTATGAATTTATAGGTTGCCTTGGGTATTCTGAAGCCTTTCATGCTGTCCCAAATTATTGTCTTGCCATCAGGAATTAGGGTTTCACGTGGAATCTGGAAGTATCAAACACACATCATAGAAACAACTCATGTCATGCTACTCTTTAATACAGGGATGTCAAACTCATTTTTACCAGGAGCCACATCAGCCTTGTGTTTGCCTTCAAAGGGCTGAATGTAATTTTAAGCCTGTAGGAGTAGTTACATTTATACAGTCCTAAAATTACATTTGGCCCTTTGAAGGCAATCCTGAGGCTGATGCGGCCCCTAGTGAAAATGAATTTGATATCCCTGCCTAATCAAAGCAGCTTAATAAAAAGGAATAGGAAAAAAAAAAACCCAACAGCCTAAAAATGCCAATCAGAGTAGAAAGGATGACATTTAGAAAGGATGACATTTAATTATGCAGTATTTTCAAGTCAGACTTTCATCACAAAACAGAGGAAAAATCTGGGTGAAGTATGTGAATGTTTTATTTGTTTCCAAGATTTCATCATTTATAACAGGATGTAATTTATGACACAATAGATTGACACTGTCATTAGCCTCAGTGCTTGGGCTCCTATTCTGTTGGCTCCTGTTTGGCAGCTAAAGTGCTCATCTTGGCAAACCTTTGCAATTAAGTATCCTGGTTTCACCAATGAGACACAAATACAGATTTTTGAAAGGAGGTGACAAATGGACTTAATTTGCTGTCAATTTGTGGCTTTAACAAACTCCTGCCAGGATCCAATCTGATGCTTCTCACTTTTATGATGTCTAAAGGACTGGACTGTTTAAAAAAGAAAAAAAAAAAAAAAAAGGTTAAGGACAAGAATGGCAGTTCCAAAGCTGACAAGTCACAGAATACACATCTCTAAGTCATTATGTACAATATGAAGTGTAAATTTTAAAGCCACACAACTTCCTTGGGTACTTTTATTGGGAACTTCTGATCATACTGAATGAGGAAAGTCATATTGACTAGGGATTTTGAGAGGACATCTTGAAACACTAAATACATCACTTTTCCACAGAAAAAAAGTATTCAGCACATTTTAAAAATTTGGCATTTCTAAATCTCTCAGAAGTTGAGGACCCAACAAGTGATTAGCATAAAGCCATCAAGTGTTTTTAAATTTAAGACCTGAAATCTAATACAGGCTAAAATATTGCCACATGGGATCAAGTGTTCACTTTGTCAGCAGTAAAAATTACATTTTACATTACTATCCTTTGAGTTTCAAGCCCCATTTTAATAAGGTATCAAGAAAACCTTAAAAAACAAAGCATGACATAGGCATTGAAGCTTAGACAAGACTTCTTTTTTGTTCACATCATCTTTTTTGTTATGCCTTATTGATAGAATAAATGCCACCATTTGGATAACACAGAGATCAGCCACGAGTATAAAGCCTGGATGTGACTCTACTTTTACAAAGCCTGCTTTCACAATAAAAACATATTTTTAAAGATGGCACATAGAGTTTGAGTGAATTAATGAATTAGTTCCCTAAGCAAAGACTTCTGTGTCAACTAAGCACCTTGCAGCCCATCACCTCTCACTGTGCACCCAGTCTCACTATGTCCCCTTCTTCTCTTTCTTCCCCTTTAATTGAGCAGAGGACTTGTATGCTGGCCAGCCCTCTCCTTTCTACAGCCAAACCCAGCATGTGTGGCTGCCAGAGGCTGACAGAGACTGGGGGAATCATGGCCGCCCAGCACCTCACTGCATGGTACAGCATCTCTCCAAAACATGGCACCCTTGATGCTGCCTGCTCAGTGCACACCAAGAGCTGCCCTTGAGATCACCTCCACTCATCTCTTGCACGGTGAATCAAATGAACAGTAATTACAGAGCACAAAATGTTGCGGTAGAATTCCTTATCTTTACAACTGCTGATAAGATGCTATAATAAGCATGCAAGTTGCAGGGGAAATGTGTGTTACACACACATACAAATAAAACCCATTACTTTATAGACTGCTGGCTACCATTCAGCAGTATCTCGGACTCTAAGAGATCCATTGCCATTCCTGTTCTAAATAAAACAAATATTCAGGCTTTGGTTTAAATTAGATCATAATTTTGCTTTCCATGGTTTCAACTGAATTTATCCTCTTGCTGCTTTCATGGAAATCAAACTATTTCTGAGCATATTCCTCTATGGATTTTCATACAGACCATGAAGAAAGAGACAAGTCTGAGCTTCAGAGCCTCCCTAGACTGACATTTCCAAGGGAAGGCATTAACTTCACATTAATTAGTTCATTGATGGATTACTGAATTTATATTAGCCTTACTGCAGGAATGGGAAAGTAACCAAAACACCCAGAAGTGTCTGGGTCTTGTAAATAAAGTTCTCATCTAATAAATATGATCCTGCTTTGCAACACCGAATGTTGTTGGTTGTCTGTATATACAATAGGCTCACCTGCCTTGGAGGGATATCTTTGCCTGCACAGTTTACTTAGCTGACACCCCTCAAAACCAGCTAGAGTTACATCTTTTTGTGTAGTTTTTTGCAACGTTGAGACTAAAAAGTTTCACACACTCACACATGAGAGCATAAATTGATGTTTTATATTTATTGCACAGAATACTTTAGAAAACTGAAGTCTATGACTAGTGAAAGATCACTGTGACACAGCTTGTCTCTGGCTAAGTCGGGGAAACAAGATGCTGCAACAAGCCCCTTTCAGAGGGTGGAAATACTAGGATTTTGTCTCAGAAGAAACCAGGAGTGGAGGCTGTGTGTTCACCCCAATGGCCCTTCACAGCTCAATGCTCTCTCCTTGCTTGTTTTGGTTTCTTACCCAACTCTCCTCCACGCTGTTCTCCCCTGCCAGCCCCACTGGTTCAGATGACCTGTTTCCCACTCTCAGAGAAGCATGATTGCTTTGCTCTGCCCTAAACCAACTTCCAGGCAACCACCTAGAGACACAGCATCATCACCATGATGATCACTGCAAAGATGGTACAGGACAGAGAATCCCAGAATCATACAATAATTTAGGTTGGAAGGGACCTCTAGAAGTCAACTGGTCCATCCCACACACAGAGCAGGGCCAGTGTAGTTCAGGGCCTTGTCAAAAAAATTGGCCATTTGGTCAACACAGAGAGAAGCAGAAAACCTGTGAAGAAACAGAGTGCTGGAACAGTGAGATCTCCCCTGAAGCAGCAGAGGATAAATCCAACTAAAATAATAGCTTACAGATGGGTACCAGCAGATAGTCAGAAGCATTCAAAGAATCAACGTGTTGCGACAGCTGCAGTAAACATGGAATTTACTGTCTACATACTTATCTGCATGAACCACATCACTGTGGATCCCAGTGCAGTCTTGGCCTTTCATCTTCTTTGTATTTTGTTTCTAACTAAGCTTCAGTTTCTTTTGGTATAAGCTGTGCCTCCTTATTTGCTCAGCACCAATCACTGAGCCTTTTTGGTACCTGGTAACATTAACACAGTACTACCACAAGGTAGTCAAGCTGTGGTTCCCCGTGTCTCCAAAAGCAGATTGTGTTAGAAAGAGCCAGCTGAAAGTATAGTAAAAATGTACATTAGAGTTTTGAATACTTGTCTTTCATGTCTCTTCTTCCATTAATCTGGGAAGGATGAGGTGGTATTATCAAGAATTCAGACTGTCCAAGTGTGTGACTCTCAGCATACTTGGTTTTTTTTGACTTTTTTCATTTCTTATGCAGAAGCTCATTTACCTTTACTCCTGTGAATGTCATTTTTGAATTTATGACAGAGAAATCAAAATAAGAATAAACAGAGGGATCAAAGCATTGTACCAAAAGGTGATGCTTTCTCTGTTTAGCAAGATAAGCCCAAATGAAGAGGCAAGAGAAATGTATACTTTATTTGCAATAGGGTTTGTCTGATTTTAGGTATCTTAAATGAGGCTGCCAAAATCATATTGATAGGAATGATGGTTTCAGAGGCTCCGGATATCTGTCTATTAAGCATTAGATCAAAACTATGAATTTATTCCACAGGTTTTCATATGATGAAGAAGAGAAAGGGCCATTAGCTGTTCCAAATATAGATTATAACAGGACCTGAAGGCTGGATTTGAAATAGGAATGAAAAGCTCCAACCCCATTTCCCAATCCCTGTTTTATTAACTTCTTGATTTTCAAGACTCCTCCCACGTTGTATATGATTGCCATGCTAAAGAATCTAATTTGCACAGATGTTCAGCCTGAAAGTTAGAGAAACACAGTACCTCAAAGGGTTGACTACAGTAAAGATGCAGTTTTAGTAAAAAAATAATTTGTAGTGTTGAAGATGGACAATAAAACTTCCCCACACTGGTCCACTAAAACTAAGAAATAGCACTGCAAAGGAACAAAACGCTGCAGGCAGTGTTCATGCAACTGTCCCAATGAGTCCTTTTAGAAGAGAGAAATTACCAAAATATTCTATATTTTGTTTTTCTGAGACTATAGAATGCAGAATTTAATTACTCTAATGCTGGAATTTTCTTTCTAGCTCCAGAGGATTGCATTATGGGGACACTGACTTCTTCCTTTGTTGCTAAATGGAAAACACATAAGAGCTTTTGCCGTCTCTCCTGAAGTAGTTTGCCTGCAGCTGTGAAATGCATTTAAAACATCTTTTAATTGCTATGTGAGCAAAAACTTGCTGGAATCTTCATACGTGGGTGTCACAGATGATAAAAAAAGATATGATGTAATACATTGTAGCTTACATACTTCAGGAATTTCTGGGATTAATTTTTCCTGGAATGCAAAACATGTAAGCAACCAATGCTTTCTTTCAAGACTTGGCTCCACCTCCTCTTTCTCCTTCCCAGAGTATTACATCTGTTTTTGACGGTGTAAAGATGTATCTTACACCACAAGACCAAGCTAAAGGAAAGTTGATACAGAACCAGAGAGTAGACATGTCTCAATGTTCTCCAAATAAGGAGAAAAAAAAAATCTTATATTGTTTAATGAGAGAGAAACCTGAATTCTGACAGTCAGGAATTTAATATGCTGAAATTTCAGATGCTACAATACAATGCCCAAATAGAACCATAGAATCATTTCAGTTGGAAGAGACCCCCAGGATCATCGAGTCCAACCATAACCTAACTTGCACTAAACCATGTTCTTAAGAACACCTTTTAAACACCTCCAGGGATGGTGACTCTACCACTTCCCTGGGCAGCCTGTTCCACTGCTTCGCCACCCTCTCCATGAAGAATTTTTTCCAAATATCCAATCTAAACCTCCCCTGGTGCAACTTGAGGCCATTTCCTCTTGTCCTATCACTTGCTACTTAGGAGAAGAGACCAACACCCTCCGTGCTACAACCTCCTTTCAGGTAGTTGTAGGCAGCGATAAGGTCTCCCCTCAGCCTCCTTTTCTCCAGGCTAAACAGCCCCAGCTCCCTCAGCTGCTCCTGTAAGACTTGTGCTCCAGACCTCTCACCAGCTTCATTGCTTTTCTCTGAACTCTCTCTAGTACCTCAATGTCCCTCTTACGATGAGAGGCCCAAAACTGAACACAAGATTCAAGATGGGGCCTTACCAGCGTGGGTACAGTGGGATGATTACTGCTGGCCACACTGTTCCTGATACAAGCCAGGATGCTCTCAGCCTTTTTGGCCACCTGGGCACACTTCTGGCTCATATTCAGCCAGCTGTCAATCAACAGCCCCAGATCCTTTTCTGCCAGGCAGCCTTCCAGCCACTCTTCCCTGAGCCTGTAGCGCTGCCCAGGGTTGTTGTGACCCAAGTGCAGAACTCGGCACTTGCCCTTGTTAAACCTCATACAACCTCAGCCCATCAATCCAGCCAGTTCAGATCCCTCTGTATGGCCTTCCTACCCTCCAGCAGATGAACACTGCCACCCAATTTGGTGTCATCTGAAAATTTGCTAAGGGTGCACTCAATCCACTCATCCAGATGACTGACAAAGTTATTAAACAGAACTGGCCCCAATACTGAGCCCTAGGGAACCGCACTGATGACCACTGCCAACTGGATTTGGGTCCATTCACCACAACTCTTTGGGCCCAGCCCTCCAGCCAGTTCTTTATCCATCGAAGAGTACACCCATCCAGGCCATGAGCTGCCAGCTTCTCCTGGAGAACGCTGTAGGATACAGTGTCAAAGCCTTTACTGAAGTCTAAGTACACAATGTCCACAGCTTTCCCTCATCTACTAGGCGGGTCACATTGTTGTAGAAGGAGATCAGGTTGGTCAAGCAGGATCTGCCTTTCATAAACCCACGTTGACTGGGCCTGATAACTTGGTTTTCTTGCATGTGCCATCTGATGTCACTCAGGATAATCTGCTCCACTACTTTCCATGGCACTGAGGTTAGACTGGCAGGTCTGTAGTTCCCCAGATCGTCCTTCTGGCACTTCTTGTAGATGGGCATCATAAGTTCCCACTTCACAAATCCACCCTATGGAAAACTACATCTCATTTACTTTTGATTCTACAGCCACAGAATCTCATGGTGCACTCCTTGCAGGAGAACCCTGTGCGTGTTTGTATACACACACAGTAGCATCCTAGATCAGATTATTTTCTCTGTATTTTGCTTTCTTTCATGAGATTTGACAGGTGGAAAACAAGAGGCAAAATCAGTATCTATATCAGCAAAGCAGTGCTGGATAGCATTTGTAAACCTCTAGATCATGTTAAAAAACCAGATCAAGTCTGTGGCTTGTGTAAAACTCTACAGCCAAAGAGGAATCAAAGACTTGTATTGATCTAGATAGGCATTTTAGGGTGGTACTGTTTGGCAATTGCATGCTATTCTATAAAAAGACAAATTTATTTTCCTTGTAACAATGATGAACATTTATGCTGCTATGTACAAAACTCCCTTTATTTAGAAACCAAACATCACCGGCACCTTCACCTCATTACTAAGCCAAACAAATGAACTTAAAAAAAAGAAGCGCTGCTCTCTGTCTTGGTACTAAGCACTTTACTACAGGTATATAGGTCAGTTAGCTGTCTGTGTAACTCTCAAGGAACCTAAGAAATAAATGGTTTCCCCAAAACATTAAAAATGTCTAGATTTTCTAAAACTGCCCTCATCATCTCAAACCCTGCATGAGTTTCCTTACAATGAGAAGCCCTCCCCTGTCTGATGATAAGTGCACTCATATGGAAAAGGAAGCAGCGAAGTCAGTGGTGGGACTGAGGAAGGGCAAAGGCTTGCAGAGATCCTTGTACAGCCCCAGCAAGTCTCCAGGGACCAGCTGTTCCAGAGGACAGAAGAGGAAAGGGGAGGAAGGGCAGGGGAAGATGTGGGAGGAAGTCTCTTCTCCTAACAAAAAAAAACTTCCTGGGCTTAAGAAACATTTGCCAGTAAAAATTTAATAAAATGGTATTAAAAGTTTAAATTTCTTCAGAAAACTCTCATCCAATATAAGCAACTTAAGGAAGCCCTTCTGTGACATATGAGATTAAGCCTTCAGAGCTGAAATATTTCAAAACACACTGACACCCAAAAACCTTGTTTAAGAAATACTAAATTGTTGCAATATTTCAAAAGCACTACAATAGTAGTAGACAAACAAACAAACAAAAAGCATGATAACACCTTCAGAGCATGCTTGGCTTGAGGTACCTTTTTTAAAGTAACAGCAATGTTTGGTGCTGTGACTCTGCATGGAATGATCATTTCTCTTCCCACAATCATGTGTATTATTTTTGGTATATCACTGTGCATTTCTACAAATGGATTGCTTGTATCTGCAAGAGAAGAAAAAGAAAAGGTTAATACCTGATCCCTTGAGACAGTTTATAGAAATTGTAATGGTGCATACAGTCTTGAAGGAACTGACTAATCCTGTTTGTAATGAAAGCTAGACCAAGTCCTCAAATCACTCTTATGTTTATTGTCATCTAAACAAGCTTAGCAAAATACTATTGAATATTTGAAAAAAAAAAAAAAGCAACAACCAAACATCACTCAATATCAATAGCAGTACTTTGGTATCTCCTTTAAAATCCAGGAGAGTTTATAGTACAATTTTCCCATGACAGCAGTATCTCTACTGCTCAGAGATGTGTTTCTTATTTTAGGCCATTTCTATTTTATTATCACAAGGAAAAATAATTAGATGGGAAGGGACTGCACTGGTGCAGCCTCACCTGGAGCACTGTGTGCAGTCCTGGGCACCACAGTTTAAATGGGTTATAAAGCTACTGGAGAGTGTCTAGAAGAGGGCTACGAAGTTGGTGAAGGGTTTGGAGGGGAAGCCGTATGAGGAGCAACTAAAGTCACTTGTTTTGTTCAGCCTGGAGAAGAGGAGACTGAGGGGACACCTCATGGTGGCTACAGCTTCCTCACAGGGGAGGAGGAGGAGCAGGTGCTGATCTCTCTTGTGACCAATGACAGAACCCGAGGGAACGGCAGGAAGATGTGCCAGGGGAGGTTTAGGTTGGACATTAGGAAAAGGTTTTTCACCCAGGGGGTGGTGGAGCACTGGAACAGGCTCCCCAAGGAGGTGTCACAGCCCCAAGCCTGACAGTGTTCAAGAGACTTGACAACACCCTCAGACACATGATGTGAACTGTGGGGTTGTCATGTGCAGGGGCAGGAGTTGGACTAGATGATCCTTGTGAGTCCTTGCAACTCAGGACATTCTATGACTGAAATTCACTTATCAGGAAAGACCTAAAGACTACACGTCCCTGCTGTCTGCAAGGAAATGGATGGAAAAAATGTTGACTTCACCAGCAGAAAGAATCTACCGTGATTATCCAGCCATATTTTCAACACCGAGAATACAGACTAGCAAGAGTTAATTATTCTTGTGCTTCCCACTATCACAATACCTATATGTCTCTTTTGTAAGTGACAAGGTAAATGAAAATGCCAGGAAAACATTCATTCTGCTTGACTCAATAACTAAAGCTTGGCAGAGTAATTTACCGTCCCTTGAACAATCCTTTTAACAAAGGACATTGTCATAAATAGCTTGCGCTGGGAACAGGGAACATTGCTGCTACTGCTATTGTTTGGGTTGCTTAACAAAGAGGGGCTCAAGCCACAGGCTCTGGCTCCAAATCTTCTTTGCAGGTGTTCAGATTTGAAGGTTCGGTCTGACTCAAAATTCACATAAGGTTTGGCTTTTAACTCTTAAAAAAGTGGAACACGCAGATCTTAATTCTGTGCTTATCTACAGCTCCAATGTTTTTTCAGGCAAATCCTATTATTTTCACTGAGTCAAAAATCTTACAAACAACAATGGAAATCTTTCTTGGAAAAGAAATCAGTAAAGCTAGCACGACTGACCCCTTATAAAACCTTAAATTGTAATACTTTACTAAAGTGTTCTGGTCCCAGACTTTTGCATGCTGACCTTTGTTCACTCAAGTAGTTCTTCAAATGCACTACTTTTGCTTCTCTTTCAAAAGAATGAACTGTCATAAAACTGTTCTGCCCTTGGGATCTTCTTTTCTTATGATATGCAATAATAGTTTTGTTTGAGACATCAAGCAGGAAGGGAAGCAAATTCTACTCAAATTTATACTATGGAGAATCCTAAGGCAGAGTATCTAAAATGTACCCCAGGATACAGAAAAAAAAATATCTTAAAGATATTTAATGAAACTGTTGCACAAACATTCTGAAATGAAAGACTACCTCAATGCTTTATTTAATAATAAGTGTTAAATATCCACAGAGATCGCAAAAGGAACTTATGAGTAATAGAGGATGCATATGTAATAAAAAATACCCTAAGGACTTGTTAGGCTGACGTTTCCTCTGCAATATGATTCAAGGAAAGACCAAGAATGAATGTGTTTGTAGCATGGTGAAAAGAATATTTTTTGTTTTTCAGGGGCTACAGCCACAGAAGAGGTCACCTACCCTTTAACATCACCACACAAATGGATTTACTACTCTCCCAAGACTCATTTGTCTTTGTCAAAAAATTAAGAGCTCCTGCCCCAAAGCAGCAAACTTTGCAAAGTAGTTTCCTGTATCATAATCTCCAGATCATTACAAGTGTGAGGAAGAGCTGTTCTGGGGACCTCTGGTGCTGTCTGCAGACACAGTGTCACCACTGACTGATGCCAATATTGAGGCAGTGGGGGTTGTGCAGCTCAGACCTTGCAAAATTCCTGCCCATCGAAAGGCAAAGACAGGAAACATGCACAAAACAACACACTTTGCTTCTTTTTCTTCAATGGAAATGCATGTTTGCGTCTGGATAAGTCAATGAAATGCTCTATAAAAGTCAACCGAATACTCTGGCTGCTCTTGGTAGGCTTTAAAGTCCAGCTACAGCCTTTCTTGGTACACTCCCTGCAGTGGTACACCAAGGCGTCTCCGTGCCCCCGCTATTCGCGTGCAGAGCTCCCATTGACATCACCGGGGACTTCCGCCATGGGCCGAAGGGCAATCGATGGCCCCAAGTGCTCCAAATGTCTTCCTGCTTTTGATTAAAAGAAATACGCATCATGTTTCCTAGCACAGTTTTGTTTTTATAATGAGTGTGGAGGCTTTTCCTGATTCCCTTTGATTTTATTCTCCTTCTGTCTTAATGGCCATAAGGGGATACTCTCAGTGCCTCAAGACCAGAATCTGGTGCAGGCTCTACCAGCCTGGATCATGCAAAGCTGAATCCACAGCAGCACCAGGGTAGGTTATGCCACATTGGCAGGATATGCCAACAACATGAAATCCTTCTGTCCCACAAATAATACCGCTCCTTTTTCATCTTCCCCTCCCATCATAGCCCTAGTTATTGCCAGTGGCTCTTGCTACATTTCCTCACAATTCCTTCCTGGAGGGAGGTAAATGCCATCCTTTCCTGAGCATATGGCTGGCAGCACATCTGGGATGACCTAACCTCCTGCCAGCGGTCTTCTGGGCCAGCTTCACTCTATTTTCATGTTCAGAAAGCTCTAGACATAAAGGCAATGTCATGGACTGACCTATCTTGAAGACTACATCCAAGTTATACATTCAGCTCCATCAGGATTTGGAATGGAAGAGGGTTGACCTGGTTTCTTTAATTCTTCTTTGGTTGGTTGGTTGGTTTTGGATTTTTTGCTTCAGAGATACCCGCAAAGGTAGCGAAGTGAAAGATGGATAGTCCAAATATTTGCATATGCTAAAGGTTACTTTAACAGTCAGATTAGCATATTTTTAAATTATGTCTGGAATTAATGACTATGTGCTGGTTTGAATGTGTTCCTTACAATATCTATCAGTTACAATCAACATGAAACCACAAAGAGCATCCATGAAATCACAAAATCCATGAAGGTCACTTGCTATATTGTTAAAGAACATAAATATCAGCTTTTTATTAAGCTGGTTGGCAGCCAGATACAAACTTGATGAGAGATTTAACACAAGCAATATAATGTCTGGTATCAGTAACATATCTAGCCTATTTATGGGGTTTGCACAAACAACTACGTCAGCCAACACTAAAATGCCAAATTCAGAAAAGATGGAAAAGTTCTTTATTTCCACAAGCTTCAGCTACTGTTCTGGGGATTCTTTTGTTTTTAATAATCTGAGCTATGTAAGTCAGAGTACTTACACATACATCTTCAAAAAGAAAAATCTCTGCGGGGAAGTCTGAGCTCCTTTAAATCTCTGAAAGTTTGTCCTCTGAAGTTCTTCCAAAATACCTACTTACACTTAGCTCATCATTAAGGCTTTTTTCAGGCTAGAAGAGCCAAAACAGTTTCCTCACATTCACATAATAAACTTTTCCCTCGTGCATGTGAAGAGGACTGAAGTCTTTATTAAAGTACAGACCTGCAAACTTCATTAAAGTGCCAAATTCCCCTTTCCATTATAGGGATTCACCCCATCTAGCTTTATTTATCCCTGATTAATTAGTAGGGCTGTTCAGAAGTAATTTGAGGAGAACCTTGCACACCAAGAGTGACTATCATCTCCCAAATCTAAAATACACTGTTTTCCCACTGAGCTAGGTGGCCAAACTGTTACTGTTGTCACTGAGGAGAAAGGGGGAATTCTGCCATGGGACTCATCTAACCTGTTTTAGGCATTTGTGTTACAATGAGATGAAACATGTCCCATGAAAAGCACCTATTTAACCTACTTAGATGTATGTGTCTATGTCCCTTAAGAAAAAAAAAAATCTCGTTTTATATGTCTGGAAGCACAACACTTATCCACAAGAAGGGCTTTTGCACTCTGGCATCTTCTTAGCCTGTAAAATAGTACTCAAAAGATTTATAAACATTGAAGGAGGACTCAAGATATAAATTAATAATCACAGAAGCCCAGGGAGAAAAAAAAAAAAAAAAGTGAATATATCTGGAGAGCATTCAGACACAAAGCATTGCTAACATAATTGTACAGTGATTTTTAGGCAGGGTTTGTTTGTTTCCCTTTGGGGCTAGTTATACTACGCTGTCATCAACGTAGGTCCGTAACACACATACACCAGTGTTAAAACTCTTAAGAAAAAATATTCTTACCCACATTAGCCAGGAAATCCACACTAAAGCAATTATTATGTTTAGAAAGCAACCTCTAGAAAGGCCAGTGGACATTAGGGATACTTTTTCAGGTGTAATCCTCCCTCGTGATGGTTCATCTTGGAAATGTATTTCTGTTTCATTAGGAGGGATAACCTATAAGCCTCAGTGAGGAAGAAGAACTTAGTACATGGCCTTTGATACTGCCAAGGTGTCCACACATGCACCACTCACAGTGTACTATAATGTGAAGTCCATGTACATGCAATAACAAAAGCACGGCAATTATAGGTTATAGACGTCAGCAAGTCCTAGAGGGCTCTGTTTTGTAACAGGAACCTCATTAGAGACTAAAAATGTGTCCACATACTTGATACAGCTGTAGCATAGTTTAATTTCAACTAGTTTCTTTTTCATAAGAGAAATGATATCATATTATTAAGTCTGACAATGTTAGCCAAAACCATACCACTCATAAGTTAAAACTGTGTCAAAAGCAAACACAGAGAAAAGGCACAAGGGAGGAGTTTCCAAGGCCTCAGCAGGTTCCTCTGTCAGTACATTATTTCTGAATAAGAAGAAGAAGAAAAAGAGAAAAAGAAGAAGAAAATCTCCCTTTCTGTTAGCTTTCAGGGTGTTTTGTCTTATTACCTTTTTCACCAGAGTTGAATTATTTTTACTTTGATGCTTCTGATCAAGAACCTTTTGGGGCATTGTTTGGATGCCCTTCCTGTTCTGCAACATAGTACGCTTCGAGTTACAGGAGTCAGTTCATTCAAGCTAAATCTTAATTCCATGTCAGTTCTGGGACTGGATCCAGCTATCTGTCTACAAGTGGACCTCCCAAGGAGGTGCCATACGATCAGCACTTGCAAACCTCCCGAGGAGGTGCATGTGATCAGCACTTGCAGAATACAACTCTTGAGTTTGAAAATGTACTCAAAACCCCAGATGTTTTGCACTTCAAAAGCTTAGATTTTGAACCATTCACTAATGCAAAAGCCCTTTATTTTGGATTGTCCAACCTGAGATACATATCAAGCTAAATATCCAAAACTAGTGGACATGTTTGACATTTTAGGCATTGCTGAGTACAAGCACTGTTGGGACTTGTACCTTTAATTACCCAGCTCTGATTTGTCTCACCTACTTAAATAATCTCTAAGCAAGACATCTATTCTAAGCTTTGTTCTCCAGATTCCTTTAAAAGTCAGCAATGAGAAATATATACCAGAAGGTCCTTTTTTCTCTCTGTTGAGTACAGAAAGAGAATAGACAACTGACTCAGGCTAGGGGTACAGTTTTAAAACCAGAATATTTTGAATAGTGCTTGATTGAAGAACCAGTACATGTCTCATTTTGCAAGGAAAAGTATGCAATCAGAAGACATGCACAGCAGGAGTGTGAGGAGAGACAAGGAGAGGAGTTGAGTTAGTATGCTAAAGCCAAGTACAACTTCCCCTTTGCAGCAGAATTAAGGCATTACTCTTGTATATTAACGGCTGAAAGCTGTCTCCATCACAGAAAGTCGCAACACTTCAAATTGAATCAAAGTTTGTTTAAATACTTGTACGGTTTTCCTCTGTCATACCATGGGAACAATCAAAGGCAAGAGATGATGAGAGTACAGAATGAAGAGAACTTCACATTTTTGAATGAAAGTGAATGAGCTCCAGTAACTGGAAAAGAGTGTCTTGAAGATAACAGAATGAAGGCAGGCAGAAAAAAAGAAAACAAAACAAAACAAAAAACCCAACCAAACAACAAAAACAAAAAAACAAACTTTAGCACTGTCCCCAATCTACATAGGTTTCAAAACAGCTAATAATTTAGTGTTTCTTAAATGTCTTTGTTCCGTAATTATCTCTTTTCGAGCAGAAAATTCCCCATGCCTCACTCCAATATATGCAGTGAGTGTTCATTACAAATATTTCCATTTTACTACTAGGATGGAGTTGCGTAACAAAACAAAGATGAGAAGAGCTTTTAGTCCAAGACAGTGCTTTCACATTTTTCCCATGGTTTGTGGTGGAAGTCAGGCCATTTGTTTTCTTAGAGCAAAGTCCAAGGTTATTAAGAGAATTAATTTCCCTCACTTGATGTCCCAATTCTTGACCAGTGTGTGGTCAAGAGTTGCTGTGGCACACACTGTGCACTCACTGCCCTGTGCAACTCAGTAGTGACCTCTCCAGCTGAAAAAAGGATGGCGTCAGGATTATCTCCTGCACGAGGAGTCACCAGGCTGCTTGTTCCCAAACACAGGACTTCAGAAATGCTTCAAGTCATCTTGGGACACATGGGACTTGCAGTCTTCTCAGTGTCCTGCATCTTGGTTTTGTCTATAGAAGATCATTTTCTGTTTTAGCATACATTCATTACTGAACCAAGGGACTTACTGGGTTTATTTTTTTTTAATCCAGTTCATATTCAGTATCACTCTAATTACGGAAATGAATAACATTTTTAAAACAATAAGTGATGACTTCCTGTACAAACAATATCAACTTTCCTGATTCGGATTCTGTGTTTGTAAATAGCAACTATTTGTTCTCATCTGCAGCATGCTAAGACATGGGAAACAGGCACCTTGGTGATCCACATGGAGCTAATATGGGAAATGGATTGACACAACGTCCTGCCACAGGAAACAATAGAGAACTAGGAGGGAGCTGAATTTTACAAATGCTTATTTCCTAAGCACCCACAAATTCATTTAAAATAAAATCAAGCTCAAGAAAGCTAGTCTTCACAGAGGATTTTGTTACCCCTGTCTCACCACCACTTGAGCCAGATAACTGAATTTTATGCATGTTCGCAAATACAACAACTTATATTAAGAGATTCCTTAAGTATTTTCTTTCCAAATGCTAACATTATGCAATCAGAAAGGGTGAGTTTTGGTACTCAGTATCTGGCTTCTTTTCAGCCTGTTCAACAATTCTTCCTCAAACTGTACATTTTTGGAGGACTAATATATCTTTCCTCACCTTAGAGCAAAGTGACAAGCACTAAGTGAGCAGTTAGTTTGCAGACTCACTAATTATCAGTAGTTTCCTCTAACTCTCATATGTGCTTACTAAGACACAATCAATACTTACCTGTTGAGATATTGGTTTTCAATTAAAAGGATTCTCAAATTCAGAAAACTACTGTACCAAAGATGCCTAAGCTTGATCCAGGTTTGTAATCTAAAAATTTTACTGCTTTGGCAAGTGAGGTATGAGGAGAAATGTAATCTAATCCTGTCTTCAACCGTGACTTCAACATTTAATGACTGAATGTCTTCCCAAAAAAGAAGTCAACAAAACCAAGCCATTCAGGTACTCTTCTTTAACTGATTATTGGCAGAGGGGAAGCTGTCAAAAAGTTTTTCTCCTATGGTATGTTTCTCTTCCATCACCACGTGAATTAGGCAGATACCCTTTGTTCATATACATCTGATTGAGGTCCTCTTTCATATGCAAGCTACATACAATCTCAGAAGCAGTGAAGGGTTAGAAAGACTGTCTTTCATTTGTAAAAATTCAGAATCCTGAAAAATTAACACTCTGAACAGGAATGAGTGCAAGGGAACATAAAGGAATCTCTTATATCATAAAGAAGGTTTAGCAGAGAGATTCTCAGGCACAGTCACAACCATCCTTGCTCTTCTCGTGTGGTGAATGGAGAGAATTGTGGGTAGATCTCAGCTAGAGATGACATCCAAGTTGGGAGGTTCAAGAAGGTCCCATGATGGGAAACTTGCAAAAATCATCCAAGAAAATTGCATGTTTTACTAGACAGCAGGAAATGTTGCTCAACAAATTGATAACCTACTTTGGTTATGCTTCCATGAGTGTATACATAGTGTGATATCCAGTGAATTATATGAAAATAGTTGGGTGAGAAAAACATTCCACAGTATATTTCATAGAATCATAGAACAGTTTGGGTTGGAAGGGACCTTCAAAGTTCATCCAGTCCAACCCCCCACAATGATCAGGGACATCTTCAACTAGATCAAGTTTCTCAGAGCCCCATCCAGCCTGGCCTTGAATGTCTCCAGGGATGGGGCATCTCCCACCTCTCTGGGCAACCTGTGCCAGTATTTTACCACCCTCATTGCAAAAAAATTCTTCCTCATGTCCAACCTGAATCTCCTCTCCTTTGGTTTAAAACCAGTATCACTTGTCCTGTCTCAACAGGCCCTGCTAAAAAGTCTGTCCCCATCTTTCTTACAAACCCCTTTTAATTACTGAAAGGCATATGAAGGAAAGCAGGATGAACAGCATGAATTATTCAATAATTCTCAATAAAAAACACACAAAAATGGGGGAGCTATCTTATTTTCTAACACTGTAGTGAGAGGTCCATTTCATTCTGCTTTTTCACAGCATCAGTCCCACTCTTTGTGTCACAAAATGAAAACAAAGGCTATGTCACTCTGATGTGAACTCGTTAGAAGCAACAGACACATAATTTGGAAAACTTCCAGTTGCACATTCTCTGTAATATGGGCTTTCAAAATCTGTGAATCCTGATAGCTTACATTAATCTATTATTTTTTCTGTCAAAGTCAAGAAAAACTAAAATATAAATTTAAAATAAATCCCTAAAGTGTTTATAATGTCTTCTTTTATTATTGTGTCTATTGTATTCAACTGTTCTGTGAAGTGTCTGATTAATATCCTGGAAGAAAACAGGATCAGAAAGCAATTTTTGTTATAGTCTAACTGACCTAATTCAAGGATTTCCCATACATTTCACAATCCTGCTAGCTGAACAAAGTTCTCTGTTTAGTTTTATTCCATTTATTCTAGATTTTTTACAAACTGTAACATGAACTACAGACTACATTTTTGAATGTGACTTAACAGGCAAGTGGTGATTTTCTACAGCATGAGATAATTCAGTGATCTGGATAGATACCTTTGACATTCTTCAGCTGCCTAGAAATCTATAATCTTAGGTTAAAGTGGATGTGATACTAGATACACGGTTTTCATCAGTCATCATCTGATTCTGTAAGATTTGATTTCTCTGATACCCATTTCACAGTTTCACTTCTAGTCTACTTCCATATGGAGTTCTGTTTACTGTAGCAAACTGGTTGGACTGGGTCTTTTTCACTCTTCATTTTCTTCCTAACAGATACAACACTAGCACTTGTATTTGCAAGCTCTGAGAAAGCAGATTTTATACATGAATTGGTAAACCAGCATGACATTTTGCAAGGCTGAAAATATCATTTAAACCCCTGAATTCAATCACAGCTGAACTGTCTTATTTATCCATTTTGCTGTACTGAAGTGAAAGTATCAAGAAGTGTTAAAAAATGTAATCTTACCGTTAATAAATACATAGACTGTAGATTCCTTCTTCTTTTTTGCTGGACTTGTTGGGTATTTGCAGCTATAGTTTCCAGTGTCACTTGCTTGAGTTCTGCTCAAGGTCAGACTGCTGCAGGACTGCTTCCCATTCTTTCCACAGGCATATTTAATTACTTTCAGCCTTTTGCTATCCTTACTTAGAGTTTCAGGCAAAGACCATGAATGAACCATTTCCCCCCTGCAAATACAGATAAGGAAGCTGAAACAATTATGTTGGGCTGCAATTATACAGCTCCAGTTCCCAAGCTTTCTTTTTTATTATATCAGGCTATTTCTGGGGTTCTCTTTTATCTTGTTTTCCAAAAACAACAACAGAAACAACAAAGAACTATTAAACAATTGCTATTGAAGTTCACTCCCCTCCCCCACCTCTCCCCACAACATAAGGTTTCATTTCTTCCTAATTTCAGTTACAAAAAAAGAAAGTGTCAGGTGCATGAACTCCCAGCCAATTTATCAGAATCCAACTCAGTTGGTTACCTGCAGGTGAGATTTAAAGTCTGGCCTGCTTGAACAATGTGCTGTATGCCATCTATGCTCAGCTCAGGAACTTTTAATTTTGATCCTGAACTAGATCCTAGAAAAACAAAGGAAAAAAAAAAAAAAAACATTAACAATGGCAAATCATGGTGTTCCAAGTCCACTTGCATTTATTATGTTATACTGGAAGGGGAAAGCAAAGAAAAGAGGATGTTCCCCTTATCACACATACTCTTCCTCTGAGTGAAATCCTGCTGTCCTAACTGAGGACTCACATCATCTTCCATTAGAATTACTCAGGAAAGAAAGTAGAAATGAAAGTTATGCAAGTTTCAGCCAATAACTTTGCTCTCAAATTGTTCACTTAGCATACCAGGAAGAAAGCTCAGGACCTGCGGCTACCCGTCTAGCCAAGGAAGCATAACCTCAAGCACTACTTGCTGCCTTTCCTTAGAAAACACCACCATGGCAGCCCCTTCAATTGGAAGGGTAAAAGTTGGCCACTTCTATAACAAGAGCCACAAATTGACCTCTAAGATACCAAATTGCCACTCAAACAAATTGCTGCAAAGCTGGAACTGTTCTGAAAGGTGTGAAAGGGGATTAAGGATCTTTCCTTCCTGACTGAGGGACACGGCATTGTTACCTATGGTCCCTCACTACCTGCAGACTTTCTACCAGTGAAGTGGTGTCGAAAGGTAATTGGGCAGCTCAACAACAAATTTTGAGAACAAGTTCAAGGAATTCTCCAGATCAGATTTGCTGCTTATTGAAAAAGCAAGCATGCTAACATTACTCTGGTCATGGCCAGATCATTATGGTATGGGTGAAGCCCTGGGTGTCAGTATAACATGAGGTAGCTTAGGACACTTGAAAACAGCCAGACAGAAGGCAATTTTTAGGAAGTCAATGAAAAAGCCCCATGGTCAGAAGACTAAAGGAACACAGGACCTTCCATCACATCAGGCCAGCAAGTTCTGGAAAGGCATCTTTGCCCCATAATGGGCTATGGCCACAAAAGCTTTCATGGCAAACAGACAGAAATGCCTGTCTTAAAGCTTTAAGAAACAGTCATCCATCTCGTTGCCCTTGCAGTGGCAGCAAATGTTTCGTGAGCTAGGAACATAACAAGCAAATATTTTGAAACAGTGTAATTTGAAAACCAGTTTAAGTCTAAATCTGGACCTGAGGGAAATTTGTGAAGATTTCAGTGCTGTGAGAGAGGAGCATAGAGTACTCCGGATCACTTTATTCCAAGACAAAGCATTTCTTTCTCAACTTAAGAGAGTAGAAGCATCATGTATACAAGGATAATATGGATTTTCCACAAGAACACAGCGAAGTATACTTTCAGTTTAGCTATTTTAAGCATTTTGAAGAGGTCCCTGCCACAGCCAAATATGAACATCTGTATGCACCAACAGTAGAAATATGTGAACCTTATTTAGCTGCTATGGATCAACCACTAGAAAGGCCTCCCTCTTTCATTGACTATAGAAGGAACTGTTGGACATCAACTCTGGCTGAGATTGGCAACTAAATTTTGACTGTATAAACTCTCCAAAGTCAATAGCTGCTCCAAATTCAGCAGCTTTCACCCAGTAGAAGATGTAAGCACAAATTAGAGGCTGAACGGCAAAAGCTTTGTTCCGAGATGTGGACTTGAACTCCTTCAGTCTGAGAAAGGCCTAGAACCCAAGTCTTCACTTTTGGAGAGAGATGCTACAAGTACAAATACTTTGTACAAGAGGCAAAGGTGCACTGCCCCCATCTGCTGGTTTTGCGAGTCTTTTCTGAGGAGCCAGCTGTACTCCATTTGTCAGTATTTCCTACTAATTCCTTATAACATCAGTGGCGACAAGAGATCTGTATCAGCTTCCAAGACTACATAGCACAATCCATGAGAAGAAGCAAATAGCTGATTAGATTTTCAAAACTGTTTGCTAGATGCCTTCAGGAACCTGTTTCCCTTCTTTAACAATATAGGAAATGTACAGTGTAACTTTTAACTAATCTTTGGCATCTAAATTAGTTACATTGATCTACATTTTTCTTTTTAGCCCTGTATATCTCATTTAAGCTGTGGCTCCAGCAGTTTTCTTGTGTATACCAACATCCATCCCTACTCAAAAGAAGGTTTAAAGGGTACACATAAGCATAGACATAAATTATTATATAATAACTCATCTAAACAGGCTTCAAGCAAGGGCATAACAAGTTTTCAGAATAAAGAGGTCCTCTGAACTACACTGCACATATTACCAGAAATTTGAATGGTAATACTGTACAAATATACAGACTTCCTCTGCGATTTGTCTAGACAATCATGCTTCTAACTAGAAACAAATATATTCTGTCAGCTGTTAAGAGGGGAGGAAAAAAAAGATGCAGCAAATCTTTGAAGGAACAACTTGTTATGCAATGTCTTGCAAACATACATTTTTCTCACCTACTGTTTAAGGATCTGAACTCTGAAATGCTGGGTCTGCCAAATAGCACACTGTACTTTTATGGGATAGTCCCCCATAGATGCTTACGGTCTATGAGTCTACTCATTTGCAGTTCTGAAAGAATGTTCCTGAAGCTAAACACTGAGAAACTGAGACCAGGGAGCTTCTGTGAAAAGCAACCCAAGCACTTTGTTGAGCGGGTTTGTCAACATCCTCCAATGAAACAATCTGACATTTTAATGAAACCACTGTGTTCCTGCATTTCATTTGTATTCCTTTTGTCATCCCAGAATTGGAGGCTCACATGCTCTCCCAAGAACGTAGGGTTTATATACAGCTTTATGAATCTTGTTCCTGATTCAGAGGGGAACCTGGCCTCTGAAATGCTCCTTATTTGGGGCTCTAGAAAAGCTGAAAGCACGCAAAGATTTTTACAAACAGGTCAGTATGTATAAAGACCCATTAGTAACAGTCTGTCAGACGAACCTGTTGGAATCAAAGCTTATCTGCTAGAGCCAAGACAAGTAGGTTCCTTTAAGTGTAAAACTGACTGAAAGGTGGAAAATCCAGGTGAGTGACAGGTGCTGAGAACAAGGCAGGTCTGCAGTGCCTGATCACGACTGAGGTGCTGAGTGCGTGCCTTTGCTCAGCACCAGCACCCACAGCAGCACCGGCACCAGCCCCCTGCTCAGTAGCAGCACCAGCCATGCAGCACCGTGCTGCCACCTGACCCATGCTGAGACCAGGAAACCAGCCCTAGGAGTGTGGGCTGAGGTTGTTTTCAGAGTGTACCAAAGGGGAAGCACAAGAAAACATTAGAAATCTTGCAAACTTTTCTCTTGATAACTCTACGGTGATATAAGCAAAGATATAAGCACATCTGCATGAAACTCTCAATGCATCCTGGAAGCCTGTATCTCAGAAGATCTGACTCAGAGTTATTAAAACAAACCAAACAAACAAGAACAAAACAAAACAAAACAAAAACAAACAAAACAAAACAAAACACAAACAAAACCACCAAATCTTTTCACCCCACCCTGCAGGCAAAAAAGAAACCCAGATAGACTGGATACAAATTGAAGCTTTTGCCCTTTTAATCTTATTACATATACCTAAAAGACACTGCAGTATTTGTAAATATTTTGGGTGGGATCTTAAGGTGTGCTTAGTGTTTGTCTAACTTTGCTCCCATTAATATAAGATAAAGTTTCTTCATTGACCTCAAGTACATTTTAGACACTTTAGACACAGTAATATATCATGTTAATATTCAAGACCTAATGTCAGTGTATTTGGCATGAAATATCAGATTTGTTATATATTCATTCATTTAGTTTTTCACTGACAAAAAAAAATGAAGTAAAAGATCTTATTTCAAGCCAATATTGTTGCTTTTACAAGTCTGCAAGACAATGCTCTACCAGCAAGAAGCTAAGCCTTGAAGAAAAATAGCTTTATTTCACATCCTATCTATTCATGGGTCATTAGCTTCCTTACTTTTTTAAATTCTTCAAAACTAATGCAGATTACAAATGCAATAGAGTTTGACATGCTTACCAGAAAAGAAAAAGGAAGAAGAATAGCACGGAAATTCCTACTGTCAATATTTAGAAGCAGATTATGTCTTCTATGTACCTTCTCTGGGCATTTTACTTGACACTGTCTTTTCTGAAGGGTCATGGCTCAACAGGACACGTTCACTTATCATTGTGCCTGTCACTAAGCGACCGTCAGCAGCCTACCCTCACACTGACCTACATTGAGGGGTGCAACTTCTTTTCATGTGACAACAAGAGAACTAATTAATCCTGATAACTGAGGAATCTCCTCCCATAAGGAAAGGAGTGAATTTTTTTGGTATATTCTATTTGTTTCTGAAGGCTTATTAGATATATTGGAAAGTCAGTCAACAGGGCTGCTTAATGAATGAGCAAACCTTAATTTAGATCACATAAGTTAACCATTCTGTAAGGGAAGGAGAATATATATATATATATATAAGAAAGTAGAAGGCATAAACCGTAATTTGCAAAGGAAGAGAAGAATAAACATTCTTCAGTTATTTTCTGCCTTGCAAAGAAGGCAATGCTCTTCCTGAACAAAGTAAACAAAAATTTCATAGAATCATAAAGTATCTCAACTTGGAAGAGACCTGTAAGGATCATTGAGTCCAGCTCCCTGCTCCTTACAGGACTAGACACCAATTATAAGTGATTAAAAAAATAAATGAACATGCATATGTTTTTCCAATATGATGTGTTAGTTCAGTTCTACAGACATCTGAGTAACCATGCACACATGATCATTATCTTACACTGATTTTAGCTAAAACTCAATTTCTCTTAAAAGGATAGATGTGCTGAGCTTAAAATTGGGAACAAATTCTGAACTATGATCTCCATTCTGATTTTTTCCAGGTTTTAATTTTAAATTTCTTTTTATACACTGTGAATTTCTGTTACTTTTGACCAAAGAAAGTCAAGCCAAAAGCTAGCCCTAGTTTAAAAAAAATCTGTATTAGAAGTTATTAGAAAATTTTTTGAAGTTAACAGATCTTTTACTTCTAAAGTCTTTTTCCTAAGTCGAGGCTGAGTGGCTCTCTTCCAGCCACTCCAATTATCTTGAACATTTTGACTAACCTTTTTTCACCTGCACAATGAGATGTTAAGGAGAATGATCAGTTTATCTTTGCAATTTCAGTGTATACAAAGAATCTGACCTTCTGGGTTTAAAGTGCCATCTGTGGGCAATAAAGTTATCCATCATGAAGTAATTGTTTCAGTCATTGTTGGATTTGCACATGTTTTAAGGCTTGTTAAACATAACTGATGCTTTGTGGTTTTCACCATCAAATATAATTTTCTCCTGATTCAAACACAAGCAGCAAAAGATGTATTTTGTGAAGGATGCTCCTGAACTGGAAAGAAAGTGCAAGTGATTTCTTAATAGTGTCTTCATCTCTCTGTGCTCCTTAAAATACAGGTCATTCAGTTCAAATGCAGCCCAGGACTTTACTCTTGCTTATGAGCATTTCCTTATGAGTCATCCCACTGAAGGGAACGGAAATACCCACATGTATGCAACTAAGAAGCAACTGCAGAATCTGGCCAAAATGCTCAGGAGTGTGGTAGTACCCGGCCTGTTGACCTTCAGTTCATGTCTACTGAAATGAGCTGACTCCAGTCCGCAATAGCACCTTAGCCAGAACATGAGCACCAGCAAACCTCATATGGGATATAAGTCTTTACTGCATTTTGTAAAGAAACTTGACTTATCAGTAGTTTTCTTTATTTCAGAGCTCTTCCTGACAAGATGTTGCATTACCATATCCTCTAAAAGGACTTCAGAGCATTCCGTAAGTAAAAATAACCCTTTTTTTGATCAAACATTTGCACCTATCCATAGTAATTCCAATTACAGCACTACACCAAATCACTCTATTTTAAAAGAGAGACAGAAAAAGAAATCTGTGGTAAACTCTAAAGAGCCATTTAAAGTTTCAATTTATGTCTGACCATAAGGAGGAATATTGACCAACAGGTCAATATTAATCAACCCTGAGATTCTCATCAGCATCAATACTTGCATTTATAAGACAAGAAAACTTTTAGGCAGAGTGGCTTCAAAATTTGGATGGTGATTAGAAACATTTTTTTTTCCTTCTCAAAGAGTGAATGTCTGGCTTGGTTCTGCCACAGCACCAGAAGAAGAAGGGATTGCCTTGGATAATGAAGCTTTCTATAGTACTTCTGTGACTGCTGGTGGCTGGAAAGAACCACTACTGGAAGAAGACACTCTTCTATCTCCATGGCAGCAATAGCCCCCATCTCATCTGTGTCGCCTGGGTTAATAATGCTCAGGCATGGGCAAAGCAGGCAGCACAGTCTGGTTTTTGAGGTAAAAGCACCATCTCCACCACCTGTACTGAGAAACAACCTCCAGGGAAGACCTACAGTACCAAACCATGAGCCACTCTGAGATTCAAAGCAGTATTTCTGGGTCTTTCAGATGCCATCTAGGTTCGCAGTTCTAAAGGAGACCTCACAGTCCTTCATACATCTAATTTCACACCACTTCTCTGAAACAAATCCAAGCTTCACACCTGAAGTCTGCAGAAAAGAAACTAGGACAGCTGATCTGCGAGAGAGCAAGGAGGTGTGGCTTTGTCCTAAGTTGATGTTCACAATTGCCCAGATGAGCAAGCTCATGATGTGACACAGCAAAATGTAACCACTATCTCTGTTGAAGCAGAACTTTGCAGAGCAATTAATGTTCATGGGGACTTCCACAAGCTAACAGGTGCAGGTCCTTGGACTGCAAGGTGGCTTTGTCCCTATTTGCTGTTGACTCGTGTGCATGCGCTGGTACACAGCCGGCAGAGAGAAACACACTCAGTGCAGAAGAAGCAGCTCAAGCTGTCTCACTCTTCAATGGATCTACCACTCACACGTGCCTCTGCTGTGACTGAAATAATTGGTTTGTCACTTTCAGGTCCAGAAGGGACATTCTGATTATGCAGTCTGGTGTTCTGCAATGCATACCAAATGATTTCTGGATCAAATGCTTAAATCTTATTCATCTCAACTATAATTTGAGAATTTAAAGTACCATTAGGACATAACAGCCACCCAAGAAAATTGATAGGTTAATGGATGAGAAAGCTGGGCTGCTGTGTGATACAACGTCGTAATAGAGTCTGAACAGCATAAGGATTATCACAGTAGATTAGAAGAGTCCTGGACAGACAAATACGCCTTGACCCTGACTCCACACCCTGGAATAAAAAATCAGTCAGCAGGGTAAACGGTTATGTTACTGCCCAAGAAAGGCCTTCATGGGACAGAAAATTGCGTATGTCTATCATATGAGCAAGTTTGTCCTTCCTCTCTCAGTTCTGGGTCTCAGAGCAAGTGATAATTTATTTACAATCTGTGTGGGTTTGCAGTCCCTAGATGTGTGTGCACACTGATACAAGATTGGATGCTATAGAAGCAAAGCATAACATGCAGTAGCTAAAAATGGAGCAAGTACAATTCTGATAGCACTTCATTAACACTTCTGAGCACTACACACTACCATGCCACTATAGTCAATAGCTGCAACTGTAAACAGATATGTATTTCCCAAAGAATTGCCAAATATTTTGCCAGTATTTGCACTAGCTAAGTCAGGCTATACATAGAGAAGCCTGTGATAAAGCCATTGTATTAAATAGCAGGGAGTTTTGTTAATAAAAAAATGTAGATACAGAAATTTAACAAACTTAAATCATGGTTGGTTATTTGAAATCAATCTGGCTTCAGTTATTACCAATTGAAATTGCTACCAATTCCCATCATACCTGGACAGCCAAGGCCATGCAGTTCAATGGGCTGTGCCCATGCAATACGTGCTTGAAAGCACTTACTTCTCAAAACATTGTGTCCTGTCTGCCCTAAAGTCACCAGATGACTTTTGTGCATGAGCACGGGCACTTTACATAATCCAAATTAAAAAAAAAAATTCAAAATTTAACATTCAGAAACCTGACAGTCAAAAATAGTAATAATTTTAAAAAATCTTAGTTACCTCTTTTGTCCATCCAATTTTAATAAGTCTAGAAACTCAGCATCTGAAATGAACACCTTTGCCACCATCTAGCGTGGTGAAGGTGCTCATTTAACTAGCTATATAAGGAGAAAGCAATTACAGAGAAGAAGTAAAACCAGCCATAATTGCAAACCTATTAGTTCCCATTGAGCATATGAAATTGAGAATGGGTATTGAAATGTGCAGTCTAACACCCCCATTATGAACCCTCATAGGATCATCACTTTGGTAAAACAGATCAAGGGAGAAAAACACATACATATATGGTGTGCATTGAGAAAAGCAAGGGAAATATCACAGTTGTTTTCACGTTAGTCTGGTCTTCACCCCAACAGAGCGAATTCTCAGCTCAAATAAAAAGGTCTGCTGAGGCTGTTCTCAGCCAGGAGAGGTTATAGCAGAGCTAGACTGTAGCGACACCTTCACAAACACGTTCATTATAGGTCCGTGTGGCTCTCAGGCCCCTCCACCTCCACATGCCTGTGCTGGCCCCTCTGGGGAGCCCCTGCTCAGACCACTGCAGATGAGAGCTGGTTGTGACTGCATCATCTAGCCACCCAAAAGTGACACCATGAGATCAGCCATAGGTGTTTACCCAGGAGTATGGTTTCACACCTCACACACATGACTAAGCCTATGCTGCATATAGCAGTGTAGGTAGCCCTACCCTAATCACATCCATGAGTCACCAGATCTACTCCATCACTTAATGACACATGTCAGCAATCACTGCACCTCTGCTCCAGTTCCACTATGGCAAATCCCAGCACAAAACCATCCATTACATATTTCTGAGAAAAGTTTATACCATTAACTAGCATAGCAGGGAAGTGTTGATATGGTGTAAAGAGAAAGCAAGCACATTAAAAACAGGCACAAAAATAATTTAGAATTCCTATATGGAGGAATTTTCCTGAGCAGATTAAATTTCTTTATCAACTTGATAATTCAGATTTGCTGCAGATTCCCTGGCAGGACAAATTAAACAATATAATAGGATTGAATTGGAAGATTATTTCATATACATAGACAAACTGCCTACTTGGTAGTAACCTGCCAGCTCAGACAGCAACGCAGACTTGTCAAATTCATCTGAGGGTGTTCATTAAGCTGTGGACACCAAAATAAATAAGGAAATATATACATATATATATATAAAAGTAAAGAAAGTTGCAGGTTTTCTACTTTGCTGAAGGCTGCCAGCTATTATTTCAGATGCTGCATCATTATGGCTGAACTGTCCTGTAATGCTCCAAGGCAAAAAAGAAAAAAAAAGACAAAGTCACAAACTGACTTTCCATCCACCCTACTTAAACCTATAAAACAGAGCTATAAGCAATGGTCCTAGGTTCAAAACAAGAGAAAATAACTAATGTGATACAACAACTTAAACTAGAGAGGTGAGAAGAGCCAGAATGGTCTGCACAGAGGATTCCCTTGCAATGGCCCAAGAGGCTAAACACATTCTGCAGTCAAGTGGCATCTAAACAACCATGTTTACAGTAGGTGCACATGCAGAAGGCTTTTGGCAAGCTTTCCTATGGCTCAGTTTATGTTGGGAAATTATAATCATTAGTGCTTATAAAACAGATTAGGATGAATGTTAATTACAGTACTGCATAAGGCAAAGGTGGGTTTTCACCTCAAATGCTGCCAGCACATCAGAAGAAAATTCTCTGCATTATGCAATATAATGCAATTTAATCCCACTATGTTATATCTATTTGCCATAAATGTAGACAGCACCTAATCTTTGGTGGACACTAATTTTAGTTTCTTTCACCCTCAATCCCACGGTTTCTTAGTAAATAATAGTAGATTTTAGATCATACTACAAAAAAAATTTCCTCTCTGGAGAATTTTATCAGATAACTGCTTCCTGCAAGGTTCCTTGAACCTCCCCTGAAGATCAGATGTTGGACACTGCCGGACACATGACACAGAGCTAAACAGAGCCCTTATCCAATTCAGGATGGCAACTCTCACACTTCTGTTAACATTAGCCCACAGTCATCCCGAGGAGAGGTTTTTCCACAGAGGAACGATAATGGGAACAAAAGGGGCAAATTCCTTCACTCTGTGGCAGGGAAGAATCCCACAGGAAGGACGCTTAAGTGAACTATGTGAAATTGTGAAATGCCTCTCTTCAAACGCCCTCACACTCATCTCTCGCCGCTCCCCACGCACTAAGCAGGGGGTCTTGTTCCCAGAGCACGGGCTTCCCAAAGGAACTTCTGAGGAGCAGAGACATCTGTTCAGGGGTCCCTGGCTCTGCGAGAGCCACTGTGCCCTATCCGCTCTGCCCCCGCTTCCGGGCACGGCACGGAAATAATGTCACTGCATTGCCACAGCATCTTCAACCCACTGGAGTCCTAGAAACAGCTTCCTTCTATTTCTCCATCCATCAGCTGCTTTCATGGCAAAAAGCACCTTGTTTCAAGGCTGTAGCTCCAAACAAGGGAATGTGACTTAAAAGGGATGCATTTAGGAGTGCTTAGTGCCACGTATCAGTGAATGTTGGAAGAGTAGCCCCCAACATCTAGAAAAGTATTGGAACCATGCAAACAGCAGTCAGTGTCAATTCCACCATGCTGGATTGTGCTCTGTCTGAATGTGTTACAGGGATGACTTCACATTGTGGATATGGATGAATTGATTTTCTTACTGAAAATCAACTGGGATTTGATGGAAAAACAACAGAGTGTAAAATTGGGTCATCATAAACGTGAACCTTTTGTCCCTCCATTAACAGAAACAAAAAAAAGTCTGGGAGAGATGATGAATAAATCACTTAACCGTTTCTACTAGCATCTATAATGGTCTTGAACAACACAGATGCATCACAAACAAAAACATCCTACTCTTTATCTTCAGGCCAGCACATTTCCAGCTGCCCTACCATGAAAAAAAAAAGAAACAAACAAACAAAAACACCCCAAAACAATCCCAACACCAACAAACAAGACTTCACGCAGAAGAAACAGTCAGCCACACTCCCAGTCCAAGTTTCTCCATATATCTCAATCGCTCAAGACTTAAGTTTCAGACAGAAACTTGGCTTTGGAGAGAGCTCCAATGCCTGTATTTTCAGCTTTCAAACTGCTGCTTGCAGCACATCTAACTTTTTCTTTTAACCACCAGGATTTATGCTGTGCTGACCTCCAGCTGTGGGGGAATGAAACTGAACTTCTGTATCTTGATAGAAGAAAACTGTGTGGGCACCTTTCTGACAATCACTAGACTAATTTTAGGATGAGAAATTCTCACACGGTGGTTCAAGTAATTTGGCCATTCCTAGCTGGGACTGCTTGGGAAATGCTGTTTCTCAGTTCCGGGAATATATGTAGTAAGGATGCATCACAAGGGCAGAAAGAAAAGAGCCTGGTGCAGTCCATGGGTGGAATTCATACTCAAATAGGCACAGAAACATTTCCGCACATTCTTACAAATATTGATGAGGGAAAAGAAGATAATTCTGGGAGGAAAATGAGATCCAAAGATAAAGCATGTCTGTGGATGGAGCAGTTGGCTTCTTGAAGGTCTCACGCCAATAGGAGAGACTTGTCTCCACAAGCAGAGGTGGCTGTGGTAGCTGGGCATCCTACACTTCATGGCAAAGCTCCTCTTCCAGCATCGATGCTTTCCACTCCCTGCAGGGCTGCAGCAGGAGTTCCCAACCCCTAACTTTGGGGGATTCAAAGGGACAATTTGGCTGATAAAGCTTCACCACAGCCCCACTGGACACAAACTTCTGAAACACCAAACCTTAACCCTCATCTGCTGAACTTCTTCCTTTCCCAATCTCAGTCGGACGTGAAAAGTAGCAACTTGATAAACATTGTGCTTGAAGTTTCCAAACCACATTAAAGTGTAAGGACTCAGCAACTGTCCTGCAAATCTGGAGCATTTCCTTTTCTCCTATACACCCACACAGTGTGAAGGGCTACTCTTTTCAGTCTTCGAAGCATCTCACAAAAAATAGGCTCAATTTGTTTGTTGCTGTTCACACATTTAAAAAAAAAAAAAAATCACCATCAAAGGAATCCTCAAATCTCCTGAAAAACAATTTGTTAGGGTTTTAATGTATTTGGTGCTTCTGGATATAAAGATATTTATTACGTACAGGCCAAGTCCTGATTTCCTCACACATGAACCATGCATCTCAAGGATGCTAGCTGAGACCAAAGGAATTGCTCCAGATTTAGACCAGCTCTCAGTGAGTGAGATCCATCTTTGTGTAGGGCATATGAGTGGAACAACTGTCTGGTAAAACACTGTTAACTGATGTAAGTGATTTTCTTTAGCAATGCCAGAAACTTTGGTATTTAAACCCCATATACATTTTTTTAAAGCCTGTATTATATGGTGGAGTCTAATTGTTCTACCTTGTATGAATGTTGTCTGGAATTTTTAAAATAGCCCTTTTTCCATGAAGATCCATAAAATGCAGTAAACACATTTTTTCTAGAGTCTGTTAAGATCTCGAGCCCTAATTGCAAATTATACAGCTGTAGCTGTGTGTTGGTGCAGCTGTTTCAGCTGAGTACTCAAACAAAACCGAAACATTAACGTATGAACTTCTATCTAAATAGCGCTTTCAGAGAAGTCATGTTAGTTATTGTAAGAAATTAACCTCAGCACTGATTAGATTTGACCTGTAATTCCTTTCTTCATTTTTTCCAGCTGACCATGAAATTGAAAAGTCCATCATTCCCTGTGGATTTTTATTATCTAGTTCTAACTGGAATAACTGAGATTTGTATGGCACTATTCACAGATAAGGTTGTAATAGAGTCCATTTACCTTGTAGCTGCTAATTGTGAGGTATTGCTTCTGTGTGGACAGCTGGAAATAAAGCCAAATCATCTGTCTATGTTTCTGGAATTGTGACCACGTAGTCCTTGATCCAAGCTGTGGAATCTGATCTTTTCAGGGTTTAAAGCCAGTCCTTCACATTCCCAAATGCTATCAATTAAAATTATTATCACACAAAGGAGATCAAACCTGAATGAGGCACCAACATTTTCATATTGATCATTATGTATATTGTCTTCAGCACAAATGTATGTAATATAATTTGTGGAGTAAATATACACAAACTATAAATGGAACATGCACAAGTACTATGCAAAAGACAGACAAAAATCTTGTTCTTTCCCACAATAGCCAAAATATGCATGTGCACAGAAATACAAGAGGGCTGAAGTGTCCAACATTTACATGTTAAAGAAACATAATTTCTTTAATCTCATTTTTCAAATGGGAACTCTTATGGCTTGTATCTTGCATGTTGCTTTGGGGAAATTTAAATTATTAAATAGACACAGACAAGCTAAACGACCTCCTCCTGTCCCTTCCTTTTGAAGCTCTCTGTAGTAACTCCTGAGCCAGTGACTATTTCTGTGAATCTCCTCCAGTACCTGTCAGTAAATGGAAGCTCAACAGACACCCGCAGAGACTGAATTACAAGATTGGACCACACAGCAGTGATGAATCTAGTTTCATCAAGAACACTTGAAATAGGAATTGCTGGACAGCCTGAGTAAGAGTTTCAGTTAAACAGGCAGTGAAGGAGGGTGGAAAGGGAAGAAAAGCATAGGGAGGTGCATGGTACAAAACATCCCACCACTTCACCAATAACTTTGAAATGCTCTGTGCAAATGCAAGTACTGAGAGTTTTACCACCGACACAGAAGAGATCAACCTATATGGGATGTCCAAACAAAGCAAGGATGATTTTCTAAAAATAATAATAATAATAAAAAAATAGTTTTAAAAAAAGTCTAAATTCTGAGTTGGACCACAACCTCTTGTACAAAACCGGTTGTAAAACTACTTGGTCAAACTACAGAGTAGCATCTTTGCAGTGCCTACCGCACCTGAGCCAACCCTGGGATGTACATCCCCGCAGCCCAAAACCCAGAGCACTAGGTTTTCCTCTAAACAAGCCAAGTTTTTCCCATTGGAATTGGTCTAGGGTGCACATGTCCCTGACAGTCGCTGGAACAGGAAGGTGAACCAGGGTGTCTCACAGGCCCTCTCGCTCACAGAATCCACCTTCTCCCTGGGCAGTGAGTTTGTCATGATTTGCACAATGGAAAACCTTTCCAAACGGAAAGAGGAAGCCAGTCCCCCAGTATAGCTGGCCACTACAGGAGCCCATGTGGGAGCTGAACGCCGAAGTTCAAGCTGAAGCTGTGAAGGAAGCCTGGCAAAGATTTGAACCCACATTTCCTGTGTCCAGGGAGAGTGTCCCGTTCCTCTGCCTATTTCATCGTGGGCAAAAGAACCTCCTTGGCAGAGACAAATAATCTGAGGAAGTTAGCACTTTCTCGGAGAAAAGAAAGGGAAAAAAAAAAAAAACAAAACCAAAAACAAAAACCACAACAAACTATGTATCTATATCAAAGGACTAAAGCAGCACTTCCCGAGCAGGAAAACGTCTCGTCCGAGCGGTCCCGCCAGCTCCCCTCCCGGCCACCCGCGGGACGCGGCCGGCAGCACGGGCATCGCCCGGGGGTCGCCCGGGGAGCGCCACGCCGGAGCTGTTCCCGCGGGCACAGCAGGCACCGCGCCACGCCGAGGTTGTTCCCGGGGGCACGGCGGCACCGCGCCACACCGGGGCCGTTCCCGGGGTCTCACCAGGCACCACACCGCGCCAGGGCCATTCCCGTGGGCACGGCGGCACCGTGCCGTGGCTGTTCCCGCGGGCACACCGGACACCGCACCACGCCGGGGCCGTTCCCGCGGACTCAGCAGTGCGGAGCAGCCCGAGCCCTTGGCCACTTGGGCAGCGGGCCACTTGGCCCGTGGCGGGTCGGCTGACCGCACTGCTGACCGCAAAAACGCCGCGCTGCGCGGCCACTGGCCTTGGCGTGAACCCTGGGGAGAGCTCGGGGTTTTTGTTGCCCACTAGGAGTTAGCTCTGGCTCCCAGACGGCCGCCGGGACCGATGATGCTGCGCGGAAGCTGCCCGCGCCCCGAGGAGCACCTGGGAGCCCCGTGCAGGACACGGGGAGCCCGGGCACGGAAGGGCTCCGGGATCCCCGATCCGCACCGGCGAGCAGACCCACAGGTCTGTGGCCCTGCGGTGCGATGAACTCACCGACGCGAGACCAGACCGCATACGACCCCATGCGCCCCTGCTCACAGGTGACCAGCAACCCAATGGTGGGACGCGCTGCCCACCACAGCACTCCAGCACAGGAGGGCCAGCTCTTCTCTCAAAGTAAAATGAAACTCGATTAAGAAAAGTTAATCTGCACTGATCCACTCCGGCACAAGCACCGGCAGGCACCGAAGAGGAGCTCCATTCCTCTCTCCAGAGAGACCCACGCCTGGAACCCACGCGGCCAACCCCACAGGCAGTCCCGACTGATGCTCCGCCGTCCCGGGCAGGAGGCAGCAAGACCTGGATTTTTGCGAAGGAAACGGGCACCTTTTCCACTTCAATGACAGAACTGTGAGAGGCTGAACCCACATGGAAACAAAGTGGGGAGAAGAAAAGCCTGCCCTGGAGCTAAAACATGCCTTCTTTCCGTGATGCACCGGTTCGGACCTCTCCCGGAACAGCTGTCCCCCGTGCCCAGGAGAGGGTCGGCTCCCCGCCGGCACCGCCGCCTTGCCCAGAGGAAAGGAGGCACGGCAGCTCCGCACTCCCGCCAGCTGCCGGGGCTCTGCTCTCGGGCGCTACCGGGGCACACCGCCGGGGATCCGCAGACTACCGACCGCTCGGGACGCGGCGTTTCGCGACTCTGAAAAGCGGGGTCGCTTCTCCCGGTCCTGCCCATAGGAGAAGGGCGGAGAGGAGGCAGGTGCCCGCCAGCTCCAGCCAGCAAGCCGGATGCAACAGGGCCAGTCAGGGGCACAGGAGGCGCCGCCGAGAAGGCACATCGCTGGGGGCACGTCGCGGAGACCCCGGCGCAGAGCGGGGGCTGGATGGGCCAGCGGGTCCCGGCGGACCCTTACCTGCGAGCAGGAGGGCGGCTCCCAGCAGCACGGTCCCTGAGAGGAGCTGGCGGGGCATGGTCCTGCCCGCGGGAGCGCAGGGCTCTTCCCCTGCCGACGGCAGTGAGGCAGAGGCGCCGGCTGGGCTCCGACGGGCTCTCCTCGGTCTCAGACTCCTCCTGCGGTGGCTGAGATAACGGCGTAGCGCGGTGCGGGATCCACATCCAGCAGCCCCTAAGCCCTCCCCTACCCGGCCCGGCCCGCGGAAAGGGAGTGTCCGCTGCGAGCCGCCCTGCCAGCTTCACCTCTCGCGGACATCAATTACCAGCCAGCCCCAGCGCCGCTGATTTATAACTTCTTCATCCCTCACCGCGAACCCCTCCGCCCCCACGGCCCACATCCTCCTCCGGGAGCACGCCCTCCCCGAGACGCGTCCCCCGCCCGCTCGCCGGTGGGCACAGCGTTGCTTCCCCGCACGTCTCCCGGTCCCCGCGGAGCCCCGCCGTGCCGTCCCGCCGTAGCCCGACGCTGAGGAGTTTCCAGCCACCGGGGGCGCAGAGCTGCAGGGGCGGGTGGCGGGGTTCGCCGCATGCCGCCGGGCTCCGCCAGGGAAGGCGCGCACCGGACTCGCGAGTCCCGGACCAAAGGCTGAGCGCAGACTCCCTCTCCTGCTCTACAAGAAGACCCCGCCAGAGTCGCGTCTTGTCGGCTGCTCCTGGTCCGTGGGTCAGGCCAGGCCGGTGCCGTGCAGCCTTTCCCTGGCTGCCAGGCACGATGCTCAGAGCGTCCCAAAACGCTGCCTGTTCCCCGGGGCTGCTCTCCTCGCCTTCCCTGGGGAGGGGACTGGGGGGCAGCCTGCTCTATGCGGGGTCTGACCCAGACCAGCATGGGTCCCCTGCCAGCATCACTGAGTGGTCAGAGGAGGGAAGCCAGAGAACAGCAGCATTGGCTAAGAATGCTCCAGGAGTTTGCCCTGCCAGTGCTGCTACTGGCCTTCACTGACCCTCTGACATCCCGGACTATCCTAGAAATATATTTCTTCTCTCTATACACTTACCTCATGTTTTCCATACATGTTTTATTTTGTGAAAGACCAGAACAGAGCCCATGACAGCAAAACTCAAGCCCCCGGTTTTCACATGTGTAGACAGAGAAGGGCTATTGGGTGAGTCAGGTCTTTGGTTTGACCCAGTATGGCACTTTCTATATTTTTATGCTATGAAATAAGTTGTGAGGGTGTCTGCATAGGGCAGGTAAATGTGATCACCCCCATTTAACAGAGAAGGAAATGGAGGCAGATAGAGAGGTTAGGCAGCTAGTCCAAGGTCATAGGAAGCTGGTGACAAGAGACAGAAATAGAACTTAGATCTCCTGTGTCCCACCAGACCATCCTGTGCAAGAAAAAAGATGAGAAGTTGGTGTTGATTTTAACTTGAGAACTGTTTAACTTTCAAGTTTAAAGTCTGTGAGAATATTTCCTGCATGCTTCTGTCTGACTTCTATTCATAATTGGCACCCTAAGCTAAGAATTTAAGCCTGCATTTTCCAATCTTCCTGCCTCCAGCTGAGACCTTGAAAATAAAACAGTTATGGATACCTTCCGTCTCATCTGCTCACACCATGGGGAGAAGAACCCAGAGATTTCTTTCCCGAAGAGGGATGACTCATAAGAAATCATCTCCTCCACTGAAGAGGACAGCAGCTGGGAAAACAGTCAGCCAGTGAGGACAAACCAACCAGAACTAGTACACTGGGCATCTTGACAGCTCAGGCTTCCTAGGAACAAGGGCTCCCTGTGGAAGGAGCTCAGGGAACTGCATACCTCTACCTTTGACCTACCCAGTGCTGAGTATGTGCTGAGTCTGATACAATGCAGGTCTCATCACAAGCTCAGCAGCCATACCACACTAATTCCTCTCTACCCTCCTCACACCCCCTACATCATAGCTGCATTCAGTCATGGCCTTCCAAAGACCATAGCACTTTGGAAAGATATACCTCCTTCCTTCTCCAATGGATGTCATCAGCTTCTGATCCACCCAAGGAGGTGAGGGCCAGAGGGGGCAAAACAGAAGATCTACTCATAACCATTCATCACTCTTCATAGATTAAAACAAGGGAGAGATGTGGAGCCTGCATGAAGACTGAAAAGACCCCAGTAGTGAGAAAGGGAGATGAAAGAGGCAACAGATATTCCCATAAAGCAGAATGTTGGTACAGTGGGAAGTCTGTGCCTGGAACTTGATGAAAGACATCTCTAAACACATAGACTGAAGCATCTGGAACAGGTGGACAGAGCGTGTGTGAAGAGGGCTGTGTGGAACCTATTCATCTTATATTTTGTGTACTACCATGTAACTGGCAACACCTAGTAGGGTAAGAACTTGTTTTGAAGAGCATCTCAAGTACTATGGCCATACAAACACTACAGAGTTGGTCATGGACTTGTCCCAGGTAAATGTCCATCCTGCAGGCAATACGATTGCTTCATACCAGAATCTTAGGCATTGGCCTGCATAGTGTGTGGCATATATGAGGACATTTTTTTTACCTTGGAAGTTTCAGGGACTGTTGTTATGTTCTCTTCAGCTGTAAAATGTGGGACATTTCCTTTCTCTAGCATTTGTTAAAAAGACTATTAAGTATTAGAAGGGAAATCAGCCAAATTTAGCAACTGAGAGTAAGCCCTCTTTGAAATTTATCAGGCAAACATCTTTTCTGCAAGGCTGAGCATCTGCTTGATCTCCAGCACTAGAGTAGCTGTGAAAAAGAGAGAAGGAAGAGTCTTCACAGTAGACAACATCAGTTTTTAGTGTTCACTTACAGCCCAGTGGTACCATATATTGATAAATTTTACCCTGCTCTAGAGGAAGAGAGCTCCTGCCAAGCCTTTTGCTTGAACAACTCATACATTTGACACTAAGATCATCAAATTGTCAGGCAGCAAAATCATGAACTCTCCAATATGCTTCCATTACTCTTCCCTGGCCAACAAGACTCATTGGGACAACATAGAAAATGAGCTATAGGAAATCTGATTGAAAATATGAGTAATTGGGGCATTCAGTTGGAAAGGGTGAATCCAGCTCCTGGCTCTGCCTTGAACAACAGACTACCATGCTGCAAAGAAGCACAGACATCACCCCGAGCACAGAGGACCTTTCATAGCTGAAAACTTAATCAGGGCATTGTCTCTTGTCCACTCTCTGTCAGTCTTTCTGACCCTTGCATGTCTGGCATTGAGAGTTAGGTGGGGTGGAGGATCCTCTCACCCGGATATGACTTAGTCAGGTTGCAAGGAGACATCCTGGCATTTTGGATTCTACTCCCCATTGGTATTAGGACACTTGGAACATCCTGAGTTGAGGCTTTAGCCAAGTCTCCTGGCAGGAATCACTTGGACAGTTCCTGTGGATCTGGCAAAAATAAAGAGCCTGGAAAGTCCCATTCACACCAGTAGCTGATACCTTCCCAAACTGACTTGACTCTTTCCAGTCATGGAAGATACTTCTTATTTTCACTGGTGCTCAAAATATCTTCTTATGGCACTGGTTCCTATGTTCAGAGCATTACACAAAAGACTACCACCAGCACCTGCATGACAGATGCCTGACTGTGGAAGTATACCCCTCTACTCACAGCAGAGAGGTATTCACCTCACAGGAACAGACTTTGAGATGGTCCCAAGCCCCAGCTGTTGGGAGAGAAGGAAAGATGTCAAAGCAGAGTAGATTGCATCTCACTCTGCAGGACTTTCTGCAGAATCTGCATCTGCCAAATGACTTGTTTTATAAGAGAACTGGGTACTCCCAGGACTGAAAATTTAAGCAAAGCAGCATTTCAGTTGATCACCCAAAAATATTACCATTTTTTTGGAGCCAGGAGGAAAGGATTCAGTGTTCCCTGTCCACCAGTGGGAGCTGCCTCCATTCCCATACTGCCCTGTACCTGAAGTGCAGGAGGGGCTTATAGCTTATTTCTGGGGCTTATAACTCTTTTTGGAGCTCAGTGTAAATCATCCAGGATACAACTTGCCTGCTTTCTATGGAGGACCACTTATAACCTGGGTCATTTCACTGATAGAGCTTGCAGCACACCTTCACAATAGGAGACCCAGTGAACTGTGACAACTGGAAGAATACTGGATGTTTTTGTACTGATGTAGCTACTGGGGAGACTGCAACCTGGAGCAAGATCCCAGGTGACATGGACTGGATCTGCTCTACCCAAGGCCTTCCTCTGACTTTCTTTTCCTCTCTGTTTTCAATGAGGTGTTTTCAACCACCTTTATTTTGATGTCCTGTGGTCCCATCTTCCTGCAGTAGGAACAGAGTTTAAGAAGCACATTATCAAGAAAATCCCATTTACCATCGACATTACAAATTTAACTGCTGATTTTGTTTGGGTTAATCATGGAGGAACAAGAGCTGCCCACTACACTGAAAGTTGCATGTAAACCAAAGTAAAGGTCCTCAGTTTTCTCCAGGACTGTGTGAACAAGAAGCTGAGAGACCTCTTCCCTGAACTACAGTGTTTACTGGGAGAGCTACTTATACTTACTTACCAAGTACATGCATAGGTAAGTGTATGTAGAGACGTAAACTACAGTTGTGGTTGTGCTTTCCCTTAGCAAAGCTGAGCTTTACCCTATAGCCCCTCTGCTTTGCAGCTGGTCAGTGTATGTGGCAATGACAACCAAAAGCTGTGGCAAAGAATTAGTCATTGCAGGACAACCTCATAACACTACTGCTCATCATTCACAGGAAGGTGTGGCAGCTCAGAGCAATGATTGTCACCTCTCTATCCAAACTCCCCACCTGCATCAAAGCTGTCTAATCACATCAAGAAAGTAGAGGCAACAGGAGCACGTAATTTACCGCAGGTAATTTTTTATCATAGTCAGCTGGCATGAGCAATTAATCAGAATACCTGGTATTTTTTTGGGGAGATTAGGAAGCTAATGAGTATGAGCTCCTGCAATACTTGGGCCTGTAGAGTACCCCACTTCCAGAGGCTGAGTTGAGGAGCTCAGCTGGTGGGGTATAAGGTCAGGACCTTCGCTGGCAGTACCTGTTGTGGAGAAAGCTGGAGGAGAAGGTCTGCCCCTCCTGTCCCTTGGGAGATGCTTTTAAACTGAGATTGTGCCACTGGTCCCTGCTTTTGCTACACCATAGTTCACAGCAGTTATATCTGTGGCCAGTCTTGTACCACAACAGTGGCCTTACTGGGTGATCACCAGGTAGTGTCTGACCCTAAGCACTGTCTCTGGACCAGACTTGTCGTTACATGTTCTGGTTCCTTACTGATGTGGTAACTGCTCCCACCTGCCTTTTGACTGTGCTTGGCTCACTTGGGAATCAGCCAGACCTCGTTGGTCCTTTGCATATCCAACATCATTTTGGCTCTGCCCACATCACCTCTTCCTGTCACGACCACATGGCAGAATGCCAGGGATTTCATCCCCCTTACAAAAAACAAACTCTATTATAATACACATTTTCTTTCAAAATACTACACAATTGATTTTATATGTGTATTCAGCAATATTTCAATAAACAGGAAAAGAAAGAGTGGAACAATAATTTTTTTCCCTGAAAAGCACAAGTACAATAGAAGAATGCCAGTAAGCATTTCCACTATATCCACACGTACGCGGGTTGGACCCCACTCACACACATGCACACCTGCATCAATATGGGAGCGACCTACTTTCAGCATAGCTGGGTTAGTGTGGCAATGACGTAGTGCTCTCAGCCCCATCTCCCAGGCATCTGAAATCCAGTCTCCAGCCATTGCTTTTTCCCTTTAGGAGGAGATATATATATATATAGATAGATATATCCCTTTAGGAGGAGATACATATATATATATATATATATATATATACTATATATATATATATATATCAGCCTTTCCTGAAGCCATCAGTACATGAATGTGCCAGGATAAAGGTTTAGAAAGAGGTAAGACCACATGAAAGTATCGATTGCATCTCCTCCCTGTGGAATTGGTCACTGCATTTCAGTGGGAAAGACAACCAGAAGGTCAGCAAAAGAACCACAAAACCAAACCCAAACATGTCAAAAAGGGAAAACTACCCAAGAAAACATTGGGCCATGAAAAGAAAACCAGCTTTACAATGAAGAGCACTTTTCCTCTTACCACCCCAAACCCTAGTCCCTAGAGGCTTAGTGTTTCCCTCACTATAACACAAACCAGGCCTGCACACCGTGCGCCCACGCAGCTGCAGCTCGCAGAGAAGCTGGTGACTCAGTGGTGTGCACAAATGCCTACGTGCTGATTATTTTGGAACAAATCAGACACAAAATGAGAACAAAAGGAAATAGTCACCTAACCACAGAAATGATGTTCTCAGGAGTCTCTTGGGAGCTGTACTACGAAATGTGGGATTTGTACAGCACTGTCAAGGTCCTGCAGCACTGGAGTAATGCATATGGTTACATCACGTGTGCACCACATAGTTGGTGTACTCCCTGCCCCATGTGCTAATTCACTTACATAACTGCAAGCAGAGCAATTTCAGGAGAAGAGGACTCAGAGTAGAATTTTGGAGCTCTGGGCCCAAGGAGGTCCACTTGGGCTAAAACTGTAGCAACGCTAGTTCACCAGACAGGTGGAAAGAAAGAGGACCCACTGCAATATTTGCTCAGAACATCGTGAGAGCTATCTCCAGCTGCAATATCTGCCCAGGACCATGTCAGAGCTATTTCCAGCTCCATCTGCAAGTAGCAAGGATGGTGTTTTACAGGGGAAAACTAAAAAGAGCTGCATGGGTCCAGAGGGGAGTAAAAGAACTTCATCTGAAATGCTCTACAATTGTCTTTTGTTCCAATGTCCAGGCATGATTAAGATTTTTCTATAAAACACTTTCAAGATAGCTCTTTTCCACAACACATTTCCTTGAAAATAAGTTAAAAAGGAAAGCATGAAAGTGTTTAAAAATAATAATGATAGTAAATAAATAAAGGAAAAAGAAAAGAAACTGGCTGACAGGAATCGTTAAAAGACTATTTCACTTCCAGTTCCACTAGAGGTGGTGATGGTTATTACCTTGTGATGCAACAGTGTAATTTGCATGCTACGAAATGAGAATCTTTTCTTACTTCGGTGCAGGAAACCCATAACTGGCAGATCAGCACAATGTGGGGCAGAAAAGGGTTGTCTGCTGACTCAGCAAGCCTCAGAGCTGCCCATCCGGTGCTTTGAAACCCCGTCTGGGAATGCTTTCTTGTCACCAGGTCCAGCAGACAGGATCCAGCAAAGGTTTAGGAGGTAGAATGATCTGTGCATAAACTAGGCGCACAAGTACCAGGATACTTGATACAGTTTATGCATGTTCTTACCTTGCAAAGCTACCAACTCATCTCCTGAAGCTGAGGTTTAGGTTGTTGTTGGCAAAAGGGGAGAGACAAGAAGATCAGACCGGAAGATTTTGGTGACAGGACTTCCCTTGAGATCCTCGGTTTGCACTGACTTCTTCTCAATCCCAGTAATGGGCAGACAGAAGGAAGGTGGAGAAGCCAGGACTGGGCAGCAGTGACTGGGTCCAAATCCACATTTGCCTGAACACCACAAGGCAATGAAGAACATAACATCATTTGAAGAACAATTGCGGAATGTGTATTATATTTTATTCACACACAGTCTTTGTTGAGGTAAAACTTGTGCCAAAGGTCTATGTCTAAACAGGCCCATGTCTTTTTTAACACTGTAATAAAAGGGGAGAGCTGTAGTAGAAAACATTTTAATGTTATATTAACAAGTGCGTGGCCTTTCTAGGACAAGCATTGTGCAAGGGCCAATGTCGTTAGAACAAACTGGTTAAAAGTTATTTCATGGAGACGGACTTTACAGGTAGCATGAGCTGTCAAAGGGTAGAGAGCTCTCAGTCTGGGGTCTTTTAACTCTCTCAAGTAGAAACAGACTTCAGAGAGTCCAGCGCAGAGCCACGAAGATGACTAAGAGAGTGGAGCATCTCCCTTATGAGGAGAGGCTGAGGGAGCTGGGTCTCTTTAGTCTGGAAAAGAGGAGACTGAGGGGCAACCTCATTAATGTTTATAAATATATAAAGGGTGAGTGTCATGAGGATGGAGCCAGGCTCTTCTCGGTGACAACCAATGATAGGACAAGGGGCAATGGGTATAAACTGGAACATAGGAGGTTCCATTTAAATTTGAGAAGAAACTTGTCACGGTGAGGGTGACAGAACACTGGAACAGGCTGCCCAGGAAGGTCGTGGAGTCTCCTACTCTGGAAACATTCAAAACCCGCCTGGACACATTCACGTGTAACCTCATCTGGGTGTTCCTGCTCTGGCAGCGGGTTGGACTGGATGATCTTCCGAAGTCCCTTCCAATCCCTGACATTCTGTGATTCTGTGTGATTTTTTTTTTTTTTCTTTAATCCCCAAAGGAGGAGATAGGCAGGCTTCATGTCCATTCAAAGAACCGGGAGACGCTGCGACTCTGCGTGCCACCTCCAGCCCACGGCAGACGGCGGCGAACGGGACAAACCCCCGGCAGGAGCTATGGGGTGCAACAGAAACGCACCCCCGGCCCCCTGCCCCGGTACTTAGGGATCCTCTGCGGTTCTCTGCAGCCCCCCTGGGCCCCGCGGCTGCACAGGGCGGGAGGGACGGCTGGCGGGGGCAGGCGGGACGGTGCAAGTGACCCCGGCCGCCTCACCCCGCGGCGGGCGGGCGGAGCAGGGCGGAGCGGGGCGCGCTACTACAGCGCCGGCGGCCCTGCCCGTGGGCATCCGAGCCGCGCTCGGGTCTTCCCCTGCGCCGGGGAGGATGCGGAGAGGGGGCTGCTGCCCCTTCCCTTCCCGAGAACCAGCGAGCCGAATTTCCCGGGGTGTGTACGGTCAGCAATAAAAAGAGAAACGCACGATCCAAGTTAATTTTCCACCCCCGAAAGGAAATGCTGCTTCCTGTATTATGCAAGGCTAGTGCCAACAACACTGACACAGGAGTCTATTGTCCTTTTCACAAAGCCGTGGTGGGGAAGGACGCCTGAGAAAATAGTCCTTCTGCAACAGCAAGGAGCTTTTGATCTTTGGGGAAAAAAAAAAAAAAAAAAAAAAAAAAGGAGAAAAGCGGGTGTGCGCTGGGGGCTGGGAGGGACGCAGCAGGCGGAGCGGGGAGCGGACGGCCCCAGCCGGTACCGGGATGCCGCTCGCCGTGCCTCCAGCCCCGCACAGGCGGCCAGGATGCTCCAAAGTGCCTGCAAATGTCTTTCCTTTTCCATAAAAAGCGGTCACACGGCTTCAGCCCTGCTTCCGATGTGTGCGAGCTGGAACAAAGACGGCAGGGATTAAGACCCTCTTCCTGCCTTCCCTCCGCCCCCCTCCACCTCTCACCCCTCGGCTGATGACTTACAAAGCCTTGGTCACCGGGAAGGAGCTAATGTCTCCCCCGTGGATGCTGGGACTGCCCTGGCTCCCCTGCCGCCGGACCGGGCCCCGGGGACACGGCAGGACGGCCGTCCCGGCCCTCCCAGGTGGGAGCCGAGCGGTGCCGGCTCCTCCCGTTATCGGCGCCCGGCCGGCAGCTCGGCACAAGCGGGAGCTGCCACCCTGCACGGCCCCAGGGGGCCTGGGTCCCCTTCGCCGGGCGGGCAGGGTGTCCGGGGGCTCCCTCTCCGCACCGGCCAAGGCACAGGGTACCCGGTGCTCGGACCGGCTGCGAACCCCGGCAGTTTCTTAGCAGCAAAAGATCTGAAGAGCCGCGGTGTTTCCAAAGGCAGTTTGGGAGACATGCTTTTCTGTCAGAGGCTTTAAAAATATCATGGCTTTCTTTCCCTTAAATAAATAATAAAGGCTGAAACACCTTATTCCTTCTCTAGGAGGATCATGTCGGTCCAAAAGAGGGTATGTGGATCCTTGGATATATGAGTTCATTCAATGTTGCTGACACTGTTCCTTGTTGCTGACGCTATCCTTTGTTAAATGATTCTTAAAGAGTTCATCTTTCCTTAAAAGAGCTTTTAAAAGAACAATTCTTATTCTTAAAATAGTTCTTATAAACTTTATTACTTATTATTAGAGGCGAGTTTCTGCCTTTCTTAATGTGATACAAAACCCATTTCCAAGGGAAGTCTATGTCCAGTAAGAGCAGCAGGGTCAGGCTCTTGCTTTGACTGTTTTCTGGCAGTTGTCTGTCTGCAGGATGGAATAATTTTGGCCAACTAATGGCAGACAGTGGTTCATTATTAGAAAATGCAAATAATTTTCTTTAAATGTGCCTGCTTGCCATCAAAAGAAAACCTGATGTTCCTCTTCACACATGTAGATGGGCTGATTTAAAGGCATTTTAGGGAGAGTATGGGGAACTCTCAAGAATGATCATGAATCTTGTACACAAAAACATAAGAGGATTTTTCATATTCAATAGCAGGGTTTTTTTTTTTTTTGATAAATCCTAAATCTTGCCCAATTTTTGTGTCTCCTTTGCTGTGAAAACAAAACAGAACACAACTCCCAAATTAAATCAGGTCATCTGCATTTCCCAGCACCTTGCAAGGTGCTCACTGCTGAATACAGCTGCTTGTGAATGACAGTGAATATCACTCATGGCCTTCCAACCCTCCAGCTGTGTCTTCACACCCTTGCCTCTCCATGGAGACACAGGTTTGGGTCTGCAGTTTCTAACGCTGTGCCCAACTTTGGTCCACGATTCGTAGCTCCCATCTAACCTCAGACACAGTTGGTTTTAACTCTGTCAATATACCAGCTGTATAGTCTCTTCCTAGGCTTTCTATGGAGACCAGGCACACTGCAGGCAGGAAAAGCTGTGCTCTCTCTCCCCGTGGTACTGCCTGCCCTTCCCCCAGCCCTTAGATGTGGGCAATTCAAGTTTATCTCCCACAGACTCTGCCATACACTTCTGTTATCTGGAATAAGCCCCAGAGGCACAAATCCTTAAAGGCATTGAAGTGCCTAACTCCCATCAGAATGAGGGATGTAGTTGTCTAAATTCTGCTGATAATCTACAAAGTTGCTCACGAATTGTGTAACAGAGATCACGTAAGTACCTGCAGTCTGACACAGGCAAAGTGCTAAGTAAATTTTCCTTTATTATTATGGATGCTGTTGCTACTGTTATGATTCAACATCTGTGCCAGGCTGTACTCAGAAGCCCAGATCGGGAGCTGGGAGTCCACTGGGAGAAGGAGCAAAAAGATAAAAGTTCTGCTTATGGGGTTTCACAGCCAAAGACTATGCTGAGAAACGGCCAGTACATTTGACATAGAAATGGTAACAACGAGAAGATTGTCATGAGGTCTTCAAGCACTAAAGGGCATGCATCATGCCAGCTGCCTTCTGCTTTCAAGGGTTTTTCTGGCTTGTCAACAGAAGTAGATTTGTAGTGTTATGTTCTCCTGCCTGTCTGATCACAGAATCACAGAATGTCAGGGATTGGAATGGATCTCAAAAGATCATCTAGTCCAATCCCCCTGCGGGACCAGGAACACCTAGATGAGGCTACACTGGGATGTATCCAGGCGGGTTTTGAATGTCTCCAGAGAAGGAGACTCCACAGCCTGTTCTTGTGTTCTGTTACCCTCACTGAGAAGAAGTTTTTTCTCAAATTTAAGTAGAACCTCTTGTGTTCCAGTTTGAACCCATTACCCCTTGGTCTACCACTGGTTATCCCTGAGAAGTTTCTTCTCATATTTAAGTGGAACCTCTTGTTTTCCAGTTTGAACCCATTACCCCATGTCCTACCACTAGTTATCACTGAGAAGAGCCTGGCTCCATCCTCATGACACTCACCCTTTATATATTTGTAAACATTAATAAGGTCACCCCTCAGTCTCCTCTTCTCCAAGCTAAAGAAAACTAGCTCCCTCAGCCTTTTCTCATAAGGGAGATGCTCCACTCCCTTAATCATCTTTGTTGCCATCCACTGGACTCTCTCCAGCAGTTCCCTGTCCTTCTTGAACTGAGGGGCCCAGAACTGGACACAATATTCCAGGTGTGGTCTCACCAGGGCGGAGTAGAGGGGAAGGAGGACCTCTCTTGACCTACTAACCACCCCCCTTCTAATACACCCCAGGATGCCATTGGCCTTCCTGGCCACAAGGGCACAGTGCTGGCTCATGGTCATCCTGCTGTCCACCAGGAGTCCCAGGTCCCTTTCCCCTACACTGCTCTCTAATAGGTCGTTCCCCAACCTACTACAACCTGATGACAGCTGGTCACTGGGTATCAGATAATGTCTACTGGAACGTCTATCACCAAGCCAGGGAAAAACAACTTAGTCCAGTTTCTTGGGCCTCTGTTGGGAATGGACTGGAAATGGGAGGGATCCTTTCCTTACACCCACCTATGCCTGTATGTGTCTGACCTCCTTATGGAAAATACAAGGTGTGCCTGTGAATTTAGAACCTCGGGAAACAGCTAGTCATCTGCTTTACACTGGCTTCAGCCAGCAATGAAATTAAGTTGTCCATCATTTTGGTGAGATGGATGCGGCTTATTAAGAGAGGAAATAGGCACAGTCCTAAGGGATAGGGTATACCAAATGAACACCTAAAAATAAACTCTTTGTTTTTCCTGTTCCATGAAAGCTATTGTTGAAGTTGCCACAGAAATATTTCATAACTGTGAAACAAAAAAACACCCAAGATGTAACCTCTCCTCTACCTGTAATTTCTCAGAACAGTACAAACTATGAAAATTTCAGTGTGTTTGAAATAATCAATGCATCCAGATGGGGGCAGATTTGTAACTATCCATCATTATTTTGTCTCAAAAAAGGAATAAAAAAAAAACAAAGCAAACCAAAACACAATGTTAGTAACAGCTCTAATTCAAATGCTTTAAAATACAATCTATCTGAAGGTGTCAGTTTGTGTTTTGTGAGGGGTGAATCTGCACAAATGTCGCCATCTTAGATGTCATGTAAGGATGAAATGATATGTCCAGTTTCACACAGCATGAGTGATGAAGTCAGAAAATGCATTCTCTGGGTAAAGTCATCAAAAGCAGTTCAATCCCTTTCACTGTGTATCAGCCTCCAGTGTTAGAAAAGTAGTGCCGTGATCACAGGAACTACAGAGCCCTGGTTTCTGACATAGCTTGAGGTCGCTCCATTTGACAAAGCGTGAGCTTTGCTCAATGCTTGTCCAGCAGGTGGGCATTCATAAGCTATTTAACTCTCTGCAGTGAGCCCAGGGACATGTTGTTGACAGAGAAGGTATGAGTTCACACTAAAGCCCTTCCCTCAGTTGGTTCTCTCTACCTAGCCCCTATTTTGATGAAAACTGTAGGCATATACTTATCTTTGAAACCTCTTATTTTATATCAGCTTTAATTAAAACTGATCAACAGATTACAAAGGGCTTTTTGCTGAGGTAAGAACCATGTAGGTACACAGTGGTTGCTGACATAACTATTAGTTTTTAGAAAACAAGGCTAATTACTTAGATTTTTTTTGCTGTCCCAGTTCCTTCTAAAGAAAAGCTGTAGCAGAACCTTATTCCCCTACTTTAGAGAATTTCTCCTTATTTCCAGCCCGAGTGAATTCACGCCAACTTTAGATTTTTCTGGTTTTATGCTTTGTCTTTCTAGCTTAAATACCATATATTTACAGGTATTTGTTACTTGATAAATACTTACGTCAGACACAGAATCAACTTCATTTTTGCTATGAATTGCCTCCTCTCATAGGACAGGAATGTCCCTACACCAATTCCAGTTTTAACTAATTTTTCTCAAACATTTAAAACCATCGTGCCTTTTCATGGCAGCTTTACACTGATGGGTCACAAACGAATATATCAATCCTTTTGCTCTGCCATTGTCAATGGACGATTACCAAGCTTATAGAAGATATTTTTGAGGAATTTACACAGAAAAATTCTGTTTCTCAGTGTCATGAGGCTGTGAGTATAGCTTCCCTTAGAGATTTTGGTAAGTTATTTTTAGCATTATGTATAAAAAATATTGCATTCTGTAAGCTGGTTTTATTGGGGATTTTCTGCCCTCTCATACATATGTACATAGCAATTTGGAGTGTGGGATATGCAGCTACAGGGAATGACAACTACTAGTTCTGGTCCACCTTGCCAAGGAAAGAGACACATGCTCTCTGCAAAAAAGAAGAACAGAGTATTGCAAGATAAACCAAACCAAAACACATGTTATTCCAGGAGAAAAAACCTCTAAAAATGTAGATGAAAGAGTTTTCAACCACCAAAATTGCCCACTGTTTCAGAAGACAGCTGTACAACCAAAACAAAAAGCAAGGTGCCTGCAGAAATCCAGTCTATTCAAAAACAAATACGTGGATCTGAAAGTGGAAGTTTAGCTTTGTGCTTCACAGGCAATGTACCTGTTTGCATTTCTCTATCTCCTCCAGCCTAAGGATCCCAAAGCTCTTCCAAATAAATCAACAGATGAAAATTTGCAACATTCTGGAAATGAGAAACATCCTCTCTGAAACAGTCTACTTTTCAGTGACCACATACTTCTGCAAGCAAGAAAAGGCTTCACTAGCCCTGTCTATCCAGGATGGAGAGGTTCTTGAAGACCTCAGATGTGAAATATTTCTCCCTTGAACTCTACCGTATAGTGTAATCTTTCAGATACTTCTTCATGTTCCTTCAGCAGCCATACCATTTTGGCCCCCACACAGGGCTTGGCTTGTTTGTCAAATATAGGTGTCTAATGCCACCTGTAATAACCTGGGGCATGCGACCCATCCGCCCAGGGCCCATGCCCAAGCATCTCAGGAGAGTCGCTGGACTCCAGGAGGGTTTCCCTGAGGCCTGTATGATGACAGGATGCCAAAGTTTGGACAACTGAATTGTCCCTCAGGCTTCCTTCTCAACATGTCTCAGAAATTTCCATCTCTTCTAGCTAAGACATTGCTGAGTTATTTTGAAATTTGTTGCAATGCCCCTTAATACCTAGAATTTTCTAAGGAATTTACTTGCAAAACCATTTAGGCCTAGATGCAGACTAAGTCCCTGCGACGGATGTTTCACAGAATCACAGAATGTTAGGGATTGGAAGGGACCTTGAAAGACCATCTGGTCCAATCCCCCCACCGGAGGAGGAACACCTAGATGAGGTTACACAGGAAGGCATCCAGGTGGGTTTTGAATGTCTCCAGAGAAGGAGACTCCACAAGCCCCCTGGGCAGCCTGTTCCAGTGATCTGTTACCCACATTGAGAAGAAGTTTCTTCTCATATTTAAGAGGAACCTCTTGTGTTCCTGTTTATACCCATTGCCCCTTGTCCTATCATTGGTTGTCACTGAGAAGAGCCTGGCTCCATCCTCGTGACATCCTTTATATATTTGTAAACATGAATAAGGTCACGCCTCAGTCTCCTCTTCTCCAAGCTAAAGAAAACTAGCTCCCTCAGCCTTCCCTCATAAGGGAGATGTTCCACTCCCTTAATCATCTTTGTTGCCCTGCGCTGGACTCTTCCAGCAGTTCCCTGTCCTGGAACTGAGGGGCCCAGAACTGGACACAATATTCCAGGTGTGGTCTCACCAGGGCGGAGTAGCGGGGAAGGAGAACCTCTCTCAACCTACTAACCACCCCCCTTCTAATACACCCCCTGGCCACAAGGGCACAGTGCTGGCTCATGGCCATCCTGCTGTCCATCAGGACCCCCAGGTCCCTTTCCCCTACACTGCTCTCTAATAGGTTGTTCCCCAATTTATACTGGAACCTGGGGTTGTTCCTGCCCAGATGTGAGAGTCTACACTTTCCCTTGTTATATTTCATTAAATTTTTCCCCACCCAACTCTCCAGCCTGTCCAGATCTCGCTGGATGGCAGCACAGCCTTCTGGCATGTCAGCTACTCCTCCCAGCTTGGTGTCATCAGCAAACTTGCTGACAGTGCACTCTATTCCCTCATCCAAGTCGTTGATTAATATATTGAATAGTACTGGTCCCAGTACCAACCCTTGAGGCACTCCACTAGACACAGGTCTCCAACTAGATTCTGCCCTATTGACCACAACTCGGTGGCTTCTTCCCTTCAACCAGTTCCCAGTCTACCTCACTACCTGATCATCCAGTCTACACTCCCTCAGTTTAGCTGCAAGGATGCTGTGGGAAACTGTGTCAAATGCCTTACTCAAGTCAAGGTAGACCACATCCACTGCTCTGCCATCATCTATCCACCTGGTTATGTCCTCACAAAAGGCAATGAGGTTGGTAAAGCACGACTTCCCCTTGGTGAAGCCATGTTGATTGCCCCTAATGACCCTCTTATCCCTGATATGCCTTGAGATGGTACCAAGGATAAGTTGTTCCATCATCTTTCCAGGGATGGAGGTGAGGCTGACCAGTCTATAGTTACCTGGGTCCTCCTTCTTGCCCTTTTTGAAGACCAAATTGACATTTGCTTTCCTCAGGCACCTTTTCTATTTCCCACAACTTAGCAAAGATGATGGAGAGCGGTCTAGCAATGACTTCAGCCAGCTCCCTCAGCACCCGTGGGTACAGCCAATCAGGACCCATACATTTATTGATATCCAGATTGCTTAATTGCTTCCTAACCCAGTCCTCATCAACCAAGGCAGACTCCTTCGTTGTCCTGACTTCCTTTGGGGCCTCAGTGGTACAGGACTCCTCAGGACAGCTTCTGGCAGTGCAGACAGAGACAAAGAATGCATTCAGTAACTCTGCCTTCTCTGTATCTTCTGTCACCATGGCACCCATCTCATTCATCTGTGGGCCTACATTGCCTCTAGTGTTAGTTTTATCTGCCATGTATTTGAAAAAGCTCTTTCTGTTGTCCTTGACCCCTCTCACCAGGTTTAATTCTAAGGAGGCCTTAGCTTTCCTAATTGCCTCCCTACATCCTCTGACAACAGCCTTATATTCTTCCCAAGTGGCCAGCCCCTCCTTCCTTGATCTGTAAACTCTCCTCTTCCACTTGAGCTTACCCAGCAGCTCCCTGTTAAACCACACAGGTCTCCTGGCTCCCTTCCTTGACTTCCTACATGTCAGGATGCTCTGATCTTTAGCTTGGAAGAGGCAGTCCCTGAACACTAAACAACTACCTTGGGCCCCTTTACCTTCAAGCAGCCTTGCTCATGGGATTTCCCCTAGCAATTGTTTGAAAAGGCCAAAGTTTGCCCTACTGAAGTCCAGGGTTGTGATTCTGCTTAGTATTCTGTTCCTGCCACACAAGATCCTGAACTTCACCATCTCATGGTTGCTGGAACCAAGGCAGCCCTCAACCTTTACTGCTTCGACCAGACCCTTCTTGTTAGTGATGATGAGATCCAGCAGTGCACATCTCGTGGTCGGCTCCTCCACCCTTTGCATCAGAAAGTTATCGTCAAGGCACTGGAGGAACCTCCTGGACTGTGGCTGGCTGGCTGAGTAGTCCTTCCAGCTAACATCAGGGAAGTTAAAATCCCCCACAACAACCAGGGCCTGTGACTGTGACTGCGAGGCTGCTCTCAGCTGCCTGTAGAAGGCCTCCTCAACTCCCTCATGCTGAGGGTTGATGGAGAGAATACCAGCCTTTTAGATGAAAATAAAGTCTAAAGGCAATCTCTTGTAGGGTTGTTACAGAGTTTTGCACTCAATTCAGTGAAAACTTGGCTAAACTACTTTAAAGTTTATTCTCCCCTGATTCATTTGGCTTGCCTGCTTGATTGGAGAACATTCATGCATGTGTTCTTCTGGTTGAGATATGGAAATTAAAATTATTCTGCGGTTTACTGTTTCCAGGATCAAAATTAACCCACAGGCAGTAGCTTGAGGAATTGTGATTGAAGAACTGATCCTCCTTTGTGAAATTCAGTCTGTGCTTCCCTTATTTGTAAGCAGTTGTTTCCTTTATTCTGCTTTGGATAATACTGTAGAAGGATTGTCTGCCCCTGAACAGAGTACAGGACACTCAGCTGCCACAGTCACTTTGGTCACTTCTCTTTGCCATTGTGTTTACAACTTCCTTTTATTTCAGAGAACAGAGACTTAATGATATTTCCTCGTAATGACCATCAGGACCTTTAAGTGTTTCTCCATAAGTTAATCCTCACCTGCATTCTTCTAGTCTAATTTTATGGCATCTTTCACTTCTATTGTTCTAGGAAATGTGACAGTGTCTAGTACAGTGTTTCATTTTCAGTTGCCACTCTTAAAGAGCTTTCTGTTTGTAGTCTCTGGTTTATTTGTTTTTTGTTTTGTTTTTACTGTTTCCAAGGACTCTTCTTGTTTGTGTGAATCTGCAAATCAGAAAGCTACAGATCTGAAAGACCATTTCACTTTTCTCCCCTTCACAAGTGACCACAGCTTCTTTGGTTACTTTTTCCATATATTTCTTCTTCACTCTTCATGTTATTTAATAGAGACTTTTATGTGCTTCTTTATCTAGAAGAGGTAATGCTTCCTTTCATTTGTTCTTGCTTCACACTGTTCTTATTTACCTAGTCTGAAGTTATACTTGCTGGGACACCAAGAATGGTTATTGAATGTTCAAAGCTATTAGTGTCAGCTAAAAGAGACCTGACACCTTCCCATCTTTATTTGAAAGAAAAAGAAAATCAGATTAGTTGCCCATACAATTAAAAAGATCCATCATAGAACAGAAAAAAGAACCCATGCCATTTGGCTAAAGTATTTTAATCACACATTTAACTTTTCCTCAATCTCTTTCTCTAGTTGCTGCAATTACAGAAGAAAAATGTTCAGATCATAAATCATTTCACCATTTTAAATGTTAATGTATTAAATATTTAAGCCTTTTAAAATATTTTTAGTAGCTTACAGAATAGTTCCTCAAAGCTCTGCCATAGTCACTACTTCAGAACATAGCAGTACACCATTTCATGCTTTTCTACTAGGTGTTTCCAGATACTAATTAAAAAAGAATACATGAAGTATGTTGACAGACAGCAGTGGCCCTGGGCACAAAAACATAAAAACAACAGTACCATGATTGCTATAGAAATGGAAGTAGTCACTAACTACTCACAGAGAAAGAAAGAAAGAAAAGACTAATATCAGAATCAAAGAATGGAAGAGAAACTTTCCTGTAGAAGCAGGAAAGATTTAAAAAATAGTCCCACAAAAATCAACTGTTTTGGTGATTTGATGATTAATAGCAGGCAGATAAACCACTAATTTGTCAGTATAATTTTTTTCTAAAAAGAAATGTGGAAAACATACCTTAAGATCTACCTCTTCTGCTCAGATAATTGGAAGTTGCTAGAGACAACAACATCACATGATAATGGTCAATACCCTGATTGTACTTCATCCACCAGAAAACTGAGATCCTAAAATCAAACTTCAGCCTGGACACTCTGTAAGTTAAGAGAAAAGTGGCACCTTGCTACATGATGTTAATGGGGTGAGGGAGTGGAGCCGGAATTCCCACCAGTATAGTGGTGTTGGACACTGCTGTTTGTGATTCTCCAACTAGAAGTGTATTAAGCAGATCTCATTTTCAGAAAGTAGTGGGTTCTGAAATTCAAGACTTTTAGAGACTGTCATGTAAGCTTCCCACAAAATTAGGCAACAAAATAATCTCTGACAGTTGGTAAATGCAGCAGTTACTTCATCACTTCTTGAGGAGCAGCAGCAGGGAAGCCAGAGATGACAGTAATGTCAGGAGGTAGGACTGCAATAGTGGGAAAGGGCAGTCCCTGACTGTAAACCAGGAACACTGGTGACAGCAGAGAAACTGTTAAGCTAATGAGGAAGAAACTTGAGGAGAAGTGTAAAAACTCCCCCATGCCAGCTCACACAGTAACTGTAGAATTGCCCTTCCCATTCCTGTGACTAGAAGCTGTAATTTCTTAATCTTAGACTTCCAGACCATTAATAAAATAAAGCAAATCAGATCAAATGAATGAAAATGGAGTGTGCAGGTTTACCAGGGGACAGCAGAGTGTTTTGTTTCCCCAGCTAACACAGTCAGGTACACTGTATGTAGCCTCACCACAGTCAACCACCGACCTTGCCATCTCCAGCCCTGTCCAGTCTTGGAATGGGACACCCTCCAGCCCACTGAGTATGGTATCTCCTTGGGCCCAACCACCATTTGCAGCTCTCCCTCGTGAGAGGTGAGATGTGATCTTCTGTCCTGTAACATGGCTGCAAAAGTACAACATTTCTCTTATCCTCCTGAAACCTTTTTGTTTTGTTTCGTTATTTTTCGATACTTTTTCTGCGCTACTGCTGATCTGAAGGAACAGTAGAAACATTTTCGTTAGATGTAAAACGTCTAATTTGTGAGACAAAATTGGGAAAAATATTCTAAAAAGTCACAATATCTCCTGCTGGACATTTTTGTTTGTCAGATTGACTATATTATTTACTATTCCATATGACTTCACACCTTTTCCCCTTCACGCTGGATCATGTAACTTACTGTTCAAGATCTATCTGCCTATGACCATTTTTCTTTTCTGTATACTGTGTAATATAAGTTAAATTGTGTGGCACCTCTGTGAACATTTTAGGAGACCTTCAGTGAGCTTCTCTTTGCATTCCTTTCCCTACTGAAATCCATCCATCCAAAGCCTAATAGAATGCAATAGGCAGGTAGCAATATACCATTATTTGGAACACAAGTTTACTGCTGAAAGGGTTTTCTTCCAAATAGAAAGCAAAGACACAACCTACTTTGTAGCCTGATCAATGGATTAATGTAGAGTATATATTAATTTTTCTGCCTGTGGACCCTCCAGGTCTCGTGACAAAGAAGTATACGAGTGACACAGGTTAAAAAAATTGTACTGAGGTTCTTCTCTTAGCATGAAAACACATTTCCTTAATTCTAAATGTACTAAGAACTGACATTGTTAAATTTAGTTAATGGAAGGTATAAACGTTCTGCTGCCTTTGGAATAACTGGACACAGTTACTCACTTGGTTGTCTGGTTTTAGATGTCTACAGATGAAGCAATTCCAAAGAGTGTATCTTGCTGGGTCAGAACGCAAAGAAGGTAAGCTGAAAGGAAGTGGCGGCTGAAGTAAGAGGTAGGATATAGCCTCAGAATAAAAGAGATCAGTACAGCGTATTTTTAGATGCCTGGGAATGAGTCCCAAAAAGAATAAAACCGTGCAATCAAGGACACTGCTTCCCCTTCCAATCACACACACACTCTCTATATTGTATCTAATCACTCACAGTTATGGAGTCATTTCCTTAGGAGTTCTAAGGGAATCACATTTGGATTCCAAAATGTGTAAGCAATACGTTAATTTGACACTATAGAAACTTGCATTGGAAGTCCTTGACCAAAATATTCAGCATTACAAGTACAGTATCATTCTTCCAGTCCCTTCACCGTTTCCCACCTGGTACATTATTCAAGGCTGTATATTAATTTAGAAAATAAAAAGAACATACATTAAATTGGCCCTAGACTGATAATGAATCTTTGCATGACTTCATTGTCACATTAAGGAATATATTTCAAGACAAATAAAAGGAATCGTGAGTAATTTTATTGTTTCTGAGAAAAGGCCTGTAGAAGGAAGAGTAGGTGGCTGAATAAGATCCCACAAAATGTTCAGCGTTTATGAGAAAGGCAAATGTGTTGACAAGTGAAGTGAAAACTCAGTGTGCTATCACTGAGTCACACATTGAGAAGCACATCTGTTGACACAGAATGCAGAAAATATCAAAATAATATCATATAATGCCAAGCAAGCCCTTGCAGAAGCAGCAGAATGTAAAAGGCTTTAAAATCATTACACATAAAGAGCAAAATCATGTAACAGCCACACAATCTGGGACTCATGGTGCCATTAGGAGAGAGAGAATTAAAAAAATGTAAAGCCATTTAAAAGCAACCACTTGTGGACTGAATCACAGCAAACAGATATCCTTGTATTTTGTATTAGTATTAATATCTGATACTCCACCTTGTTTGAAAGATCAGTATAGTTTTGAATGGCTGCCCTCTGAATGACTAATAATGCCAACTGGACATATGTTACAACAATACAGGCACTGCAGTAATAGATATATAAGGAGACATGATTGTTATTTCACTTTTAAGAGTCACTATGCCCTAGGGCACAATTAACAGGCAATAAATTCTTACATGCTACTGACGTTTAGAGATTAGTGTTTGCCAGTCAAAGCATGGAAACACATTTACACCTAATAAAATAGGCTGATTAGCTGTTTAAGTAATAGGAAATGTCAGACAGAGGCCACAGAAGGCTGTGAACAATAACTAAACCCATCAAAAAAATATTAACATGTGTGTTTAAAGAAAAGTCAAGTATTAAGCATCTAAAAGAGACTTAAAAGGTTTGCCAAGTCATCCAAAAGAGAAGGAACTTTACTTAAGTGATGAAAACAAACATTAGTGGCAGAAATTTACTGGAGTACAGTAGGGCACGTGTCACTCCAGCTTGTCCGCTTCTTTACAGTCTCATTTAGGAAAATCTTGTACACACTAGACAGGAATTCAGTCAGAGCTTGGAGCATAGTACAGCTTATTAGGACATGTTTTGGCCTTGTCCAGTTGACTGCAGGTGATATCAAAGGGTACGTCTGAACCTCAGGGCAGAACTATCCATGGCTGTCGGACAATGTGTGTCTCACCACCACCCGTAGCCCTGCCTGTCCTTCTGAGGGAATGGAGGACAGGATTAGATGCCAACAAAGACTTGCTCTAACATGAAGTCAGGATGCAACCAGTATGAAGTCCCAGGCCTCAAAACTGGAAAAGCCCGATCCCCTCATTGAAATGTACTGACAGAAAAAGACGCTTTGGACTTAGGACTACATTTGCTCACTTAAAAGTTAGGTAATTCAAGGAAAGAGGAAGTGGATAGCAGTACTGGTGTGATATGTCATTTAAATGGACAAATGGCTTCTCTCTACTTGTGACAAGAGAAACTGCCTCTTCCTGAGAAGGCAAGGATGGGGGCATAGGCAGATCTTCTATACATTGATACAGACCAGGCAATTCTGTTTGGTGCTGGTTAAGGATCAAAAACTGGATCCTAGCTACTGCTAGTGTTGGAATTTGTCCACACAGATAACTGATTAGCTTTTAAAAAAATACTATAAATACTTTCCTGTTAGTGTTAACACCTTCCAGTGTTCTCCTCCTGTTTTCCTCCTTTTTTCTTCCAGCTTTTGATTTGAGAGAGGTTGAAGCAATCATTACCCAGCACCTATATAAAGAGACTAACGGTATACTTTCAGATTGATTTCATGGCCTGGTCTTCTACTCAGCACTTTTAATCTGACAAACTTAAGCTGGATCACTCAAAACAGAAACTGTCATGAAGACATGCTTCTTTTTCATGGTTTGAATGCCCAAATGTAAAATAAGGTGCAAAAAAAGTTAGTTTTTGCTTGGGGTACTTGAGTTTACCAAAATTCCACTGAGCACAACCCTCTCCTGAAGCATTCAGAACCTTTCATGAACACTAATGACCTTACAAGGGCAAGACAGTTTTGCGTTAAGAACAATTTGTTGCTCAGATGAGACACCTGAAAAACATGAATTAAAATAATGTGTTATGTTAAGCAGGGATAAATTAAAGAATAAATCATCAAATAAGGTTTTGAAAAAAAACCAGTTTGGGAACCAGATTTCAAAGGCAGTTAGTGTTTGCCGAATTTGTGGAATATTCTCATTCTGGATTTCTTCTTGCCCATAGCAAGAGTCAGACCTTTGGCAACGAACAGAAATGATCTTGCATGGTTATGAATAGAAGCAGGACCTGCGTATGCTTGTGATACGTGCCCACTCTTCTATATTGTCTGCTCTGCAGCACCATTCCCTTTCAGCACTGAATAACCATGTGCTGTATTGATAAAAGCCTATCCAGCAGACTGAGGAAAGTAGTTTTGCCCCTCTGTTCAGCATTTATAAGAAAAATCTGAACTACTGTGTCCACTTTGGGGATCTTCAGTACAAAGAGACAGGTAAACTAGAGCAAGACCAGTAGGAAGGCTACCAAAATTTTTAACAGGATGGACTACATGATGTAAGAGTTGAGAGTGAGAGAAATGGGTTCATTCAGCTTGGAGAACAGAAGCTTAAGGAAGGATCTGATTGCTGTCTACAACTAAAATGGGTGGTTATAGAAAACAGATTCTTCTTAGAGAGGCAAGTTGCAGCTGGGGAGCTCTTAGTAGATATAAGGGAAAAAACCTTCCTAATGAGGTGCTCAGGTGGGAGAAGAGGTCACTGCAAAATCCCCATCCCCAGAGATAATCAAGGCCCTGAGCAACATGGTGTAATTTCAAAGCTGATCTCGTCTGGAGTAAGGGAGTGAGTTTGGACCAGATGAGGTCCTAAGATCTCTTCCAAGCTAAATTATATGATTTACAAGATTATGAAAGGGACATAATGCAGAGAAACACATAAGCTACATGATAAAATCCATTTTGCTTTCAGTGGCATTTAAACATGTCTTTGAATTATTCCTGAAACAGAATCAAGAAATAAATATAGGGAGATAAAGTGCCTATATATAGCTTCAAAAATTTTTGAAGAGGGGAAGGACGTTCTGTCTAGCCTGCCAGATTGGAACCAAGGAGACCATTTTTCATTTCCAACATTTTTTTTATAGGCTCTTTTCTGATTTGGGGCAAATAACTTAATCTCACTATAAATTAGCTGCTGATTTATTAAGTAACAGGGTAAATCCATTTATATTTAGATATTTGTGAGTCCTTCAAATAATACTAAAATAAAGTTTACAAGTGAACTCCAACAGGACAAAGGAGAGGATGCATCTCCTTAAGTTCTGCATCATCCATCTTAGTGTAAGACAAACTGCCATAAGAGTATCATTGACGGCAAAGCTAGGTGGTTTGGCTCCGGGGTAGATATCTATCATCTAGACATCTGCATTTGACTAAAAGAATCTCACCCAGGAAGCTATGGTGCAAAACTGCTTTCTCATGGCAGAAGCCTTCAGATGTAGCATTAATCAAAATGCAAAAAGAAATAGCGTGGATGTTGCTTGTCTTCAGTTTCTCAGTAACTGCACTTGGTGAGTTTTGTTTGTTTGTTTGTTTTGGCACTGTCACAAATAATACATTGACAAAAACACATTGTAATATCTGTATTCAAAAAAATAGATTATGATAATCATAAAGCTGCCCCAATGACTTTCGAGAAATAAACTTCTGCATGAAAAACAAATGGTTCAAATTAAACTTGGATTAAATATGAATGACAGTTGTGAAAAATATCTTTGGAATTGTTCTAGGACAAGCACATTGACTGCTTACATACACAGAAATCTTTGCCAGTTCTTTGAACAACACAAATCCCTTGTACTCTCCAATTTGCAGTGCATTTTTTGGATGCCAAAATCACCACCAAAATGAAACATGACTTCTTCCATATGATGTTAAGTAGATATTGTGTCCTGTGTTCAAAACTTGTGGTCTGTCTGCCTGCGTTTTCTACACATCCCAATGCAATTATCACTTCTCTGGATGTGAGGCAGTAGGTGAAGCAATATGTACATGAAGCAAAAGTGAAACTCTACCACAAGCCTGAGTTCAGTAAAAGAAAAAGTCCATCTTAGAGCAAACCCCTTCTCCAACTACTTTACCATTGATATAAAGGTACAGAGTTATCCCTAGAGCAAATTAATTTGCCAACATATTATCTGCTGCCATGTCTATTTTCCTAATCATGCTTCTACAAAGTCCCATCTCTCCTGACATCTTTCACTTCGACATTCTTCCTGGAATTACAGTTAGCCTGACTTAATTTAATTAGCATACAGATCATGTACACATGTTCTACCACAGTAGTGCTTACAGTCTTATAATATGTGTTTATATCCCAAAGGGCATCTTAGTCTACATTTTGGGCATTTTAAATCCACATCACTTACTCAGCTACAACACAAAAGATTAAAGCTGTAGGGCTGGTCTACAAACTTCACCTCTTGACTTTTCTTAAGCTGGGACTGTAAACATGTTACAGTAGAAATGATCTTTTCATTCTCTGTACATCACCTACTGCAATGTAACTCTTGTCCAATAGTGGGATGCCTGCATATTTTACACTAATACAAATAACAAATATCAATGAGCAAAATATATATTGTGTGTGTGTAACGGAGAAAACCTGCATGAGAAGGAAATTATTTTTCATTAGAGAGAACAGCAAAATCTACACATTCAAGGATAAGCAAAATCCAGAGAAGAACAGTAAATATATCACTGTAGGTTTTCATCAGATTCTGGGCTGCTACAAGGTCTTGGGCAATCCCAGTGAACCAGCGTGTGTGAAGCCTGTGGGTTTCCTTGTGCCGCCACCTGGTTTCCTCCTCCCCAGGAACAATGCGGTGCATGGGGCTGGGAGGGCAGGAGAGCACCCAGCCCTGGAGGACAGCTACTGCCCCAAGCCTGTCAGCATTTCCACTCTTTCACACACATCTCAACTTCAGACAGGGATTACATCATTTTAACCACTTTTCTCACATTTAAAAAAGTCAAAATTAGTCAAAACAAAAACAGCAACCATGTGTGCTTAGGGATGTGAGCAGAGGAATAAGGATAAACAAATCTGCTGTCTTGCATATCCTACCAGCAGTTCGTCTCAGCGTGATCCTTAAAAACAGCAGGGTGCCATGCCTCAGCTTTTATCAAACAACATTTATAGGACACTCCACATTCCCTACCAGCGGACCACAAAGAATCAACAGGGAACTAATAGGCTGTCCTTTATTTTTGAAATGTTAGGGTCCAGCTTACTAAAAAAAATACTATGATGTATTTTGTTTTGTTTTGTTTTGCTTTATAGCATGGGAAAGAATGAATGAGAAGTGACCCATGCAGGCTTACTTATGAAAAATTACAGTTCGTATTACAGGCATGTTTATGAAAACAACTGTCTGCAAGGGCAGTTACCCTTCAAAATCACAGTTCTGCATCTGCATGGACACATAAAGTTTGCTGTAAAGTCTGTTTTAAGGGACTGTCAGTTTTTCAGTATCTGAAGAGGGAAGGCAGGGTCTAGTATGTCTAGACAGATGTGTTCAGGGGTGTTGTCCCTAGACAGCAAAGGATATACGGCCTTTAAAGAGGACAAAGATTGGCTTTGCTATAAAAGAACAAGCCACTTCCTGGAGAGGAAGATGCACTGATTTTTTAGGAAAATACAGACATATTGTGAGCTCCAAGGAACAGCGATATGGAGAGGAAGGAAGAGGCTGTGATGTGAGGACTAAACATTACCTACCTATAAACATTACCTACCTATAAACTGTAATTAAAGCTCATAGCCTGTTATAAAGGAGTCTTTGTACAATCTTCACCTAGATGACAAGAAGCAAATGCTTTATTTTATGTCTTTATTGTTTTCCTCTTCTGCTTCTCTCCTGCCTGAAGAAAAAAAACCAAAACCAAAACAGAAATGACAAAACACCACCTTGTAAAATACACCTGTAATGTGGATTTCACTGATAGTAAGGAGGAAAACCAAGGCAGAATATGCATTTGAACAGAAGCAAAAGGCTCTTCACTCAGGGAAAGACAAAAAAAGTAAGAAACTATAGTGATAGCCTGATAACAAAGGGGAATTTCCCAATGAGGTGCCATGACTCCATGCTTAGACACTGGTTCTCTGGACTCTCAAAGTTTCAAGAAAAAGTTGGTGCTGTTACATTCACAGAGTTCATATAGAAAATAAGAAATGTTTTCCAAATTTTTAATAACATATTTTGCAAATTCAGTACGTTAATTTTGCTACAGGAATATTCTCAGAATAGCAAATAAAATATGTGAGAGGTAGACAATGGAAAACTGTTTTTTAGCTTTCATATTCCAGTAAGTGAGCACATAACATCCTCCCTTTGGCTGTAAGATAGCTATATTCTCTTATATTTGATTGTGAATAAGCACAGATGCAGGTTCAAGGGGTTCTCTTCCATGATTCCTGCTCTGGTTTTAAAATTCTCAATAAATGTATTGAGCTGGGTTTCTTCCTGTATCATTTGCCAAATGACATAATTATTTTAGCAATATTATGAAGACTAATGTATTATAGCAACTCAGTAGCTTGTGGTCTTAAAATGTTAGGAAAGGAAGTGAGGGGGAGGACAGATGTAAACTCCTTTGAACAGGGAAATAATCCTGAAATCTACTCTTGTCTTTCTTATCACCTAACATTCACCTCTTATTATGTTCAAATATGCCAGACAGTGGTTAATAACAGATAAGTGTATCCAGAAGGTCAAACACATCATTTCATGCTCCTTATCTCTGTAATCTTCATTCAGAGAAATTCTCTTCTTCTTATGGAATCTGGGGCAACTTTTCTGGAAACTGCAGTGATAGCAAACTCAGTAAGTTATCGGTCCCCACAACATGTGTGAGTTGTGGCTGGAAGCTGAGCAGTTGTAGATATCGACTAACAGCGGATTTTTTCCATTATATCTGTCATTAGGCTGAAGCAAGCATGAGATCATGGCACATTGAGTACAAAATGAAGGATGAATAACTTCACGAGGCTTTAAGGAAAACTGCCAGAAAAGGTGTGGGAAAAAGTGGCACTGAAACAGAATAACAGATTAATGCATTAGCCTCTCATTGTCAGACTAGTAAGAAGGTAGATGATATAATTAATGAATTGGTGGTCTTCATTTAGCAGACTTTTGGGTATGTAGCTCAAAGACAGAATGCAACTTTTAGTCTACCTTTGAAAATCATCCAGGAAAAGGCAGAAGCACAATTTTAAGGCTGGATCTGAGGACTGCTTCAAGAAATAAACAAAACATTTGGCAGGCAGAACTAAATACGTGTCATGTGAAATGCTAAAGTACACCTGATATCTATAATCTTCTCTTTACTTAAAGAGTGGGAAACACTCATCTCTAGAGCTTTTGAAACACACTGGATATGTTCTGTTTCAAGAATTTTGTGATTAACACCAGCACAGACTACTTATTGCCTCTGTGTGGTAGCTACATGTGAGGACTGCTGCTTTAAGTCTTGTGTTCATAAAAATGTGTGTGAAATAAGAGAGAATATAAGCATATTCAGAAATATCTCCCTTTCTGAGGGACAGAATAGTTGAAACATCTTAGCACCCAATCCTAATGTTACTTCTCAGCACATAATGAAAATAAAGTTGTTTCTCCTGGACACAGAGTAGATCCATATGTCCCCTCATGACTATAAAAATAAAATTCCGATCTCCCTTAGTCAAATCTTGTGCACTGAGAAGCTACAATACAGCACACCCTTTAGGGCATAATCCTTATTTATGCTTTTTAGACAGAAATATCCCAGAGGAGAAGGCTCCAGACACTCTTCCTTCCTCTCTTTTTCAAAGGATTTTTTTCATCTTTTTAGGACGGTTAGCATGTTGTTCTCAAACAGAAGCAAAAAAGCTATACCTTTTACTACAAGCAGATTTCTTGAGGGAAAAGAAGATTTGGAAGAAAATAATAGTAATAGTTTTAATGTAGATATTAATGAGATCTGGTGTAGATCCAATTTCTGTTTAGAGCAGACCCCCTCCAAAATGAGTATTCTGCCTCAGTTTTCAAGCAGACTGATAAGGTGCAACATGGCAGAAGGTTGAACGGCAATTTTGAAGAAAACTGTAGAATTGGAAATGTCTATTTCCAAGGTGGCAGAAAAAAATTTAAAAGCTGAAAGGCCTAAACTGAATCATCTTCATTCTCCAATACTCAAAGAACCAGCACAGTAATCACAAATCTTACAATAAGGATTTTCAATAAATCATGAAGATTTGTAGTGGTTCTATCTATTGGCTACACCTAGAAGCTATCTTTAAGAAAGAGAGGGAAATGGTATTCTAGATAACAAGGAAGTCAATAATCTGACAATATCAATATGGATAATTTTAGAATAAACTTTGAAGGAGAGAATAATTAGGCATTGGGTAATTGGAAAGTAACACAGACTGAAAAATGGATGTTCAAAAGGAGGCTGTGTCAAAGCGATATAATACCCTTCTTTGACTGTGTGAAGGAGGTTTTTAAAATATACAGCTCTCCTCTAGTATAATTTTAATGTAGTATTTGATACAATGTCACACAGAAAAATATTGTTTAAGATGGAGAAGAGTGTTAATTGTAGAACTGAAATTTGAATAAAATATTACTCAGAGAGAAGACTATAAATGAAGTGCCTTGAAAAGGGATGATCCAGGATATATTGGACTTCCTCAGGGACTGCTTTTAGGATTAGTCTTATTTAATATTTCCATAACTGATGGTCTCACAAGAAGTAGGAATATACTAATTAAAGTTAATGGTAGCCCAAAAAGTCAGGTCTCAAACCAGAGGAACCTCAGACTAATGACACATGAATTACATTAGAATAATAGAAATGTAACAGATGAAAACCAGGTTATTGATTAGCAAATAAGAACAAGACTTTCTGCAGCAAACTAGGAGCTTGCCAATTGAAGATCTCTGGTGAGAAGAAAGCCTGAGAGTAGCCTATGAAGCACCAGTGTGACGCAACTATGAACAAAAGCAAATGTGATCCCGTGTGGGAAGAACTCTGTTACTGTAGCTGTGTAGGCACTGATGTGGCCTCATCTGAAGGACTCCACAAAAGTGTGACTACTCATTTTCAAGAAATGTAAAACTGAAGCATGTTCTGGGAATGGTTACTGGGATTATCACAGATATTCTGGAGGCTTCATGTCCTCTTCATGTAGCAAGGACCATGTGAGTTAAAGGCCAGCATAGCCATCAGAACAAATAGGCATAAACTGGCTGTAAATTATTTCTGCTGAGAGATGAAGTTGCATGATGACCAGAGCAACGACATTTCCGCACAGCCACCCAGAATAAGACCAGTCAAGGAAGAAGGAAGAGGAATGGGATCAAGTGAACTTAATATGCAAGTTTATTAAGATGTTATGAAAATAATTATATAGCTTGTCTCTTTGTAACAGCAGTGGACAGGACTCAGTGAGCCAAGAGGAGCCCTTGAATCCAAATGTGATCCAAGTGTTGATCTCCCTTCCCCCTCCTTGTCTCCCTTGAGCCCATATATGACTTTGATCTGCCCACTCTGATCCTCCACCACAAAGGTATTCACACAAATTTATTCTCAGAGGAGGATATGACAGTCTCTCTTGAAATGTCCACTGTATATATTTCCCAAACCCTTTCAGGACTGTTTGCTTCTTTGAATAAATGGCTTGAGGTTTGTATTTCCGGTAATCTTTTACAACTTAAAAAATCCTTCTGAAGAAGAAACCACACAAGTTTTCACAGTTCATTTGCATCTTTGTTCCAGCCTCGATCTAATTCTTTAATTTTTTTCTCTCTCTTTTTTTTTACCTGGAAGGTCACTCTGAATCCAATCCACAATCTTCCTTTACAAAAACAGAGTTCATAACTTCTTCTGGAAGTAAAACCAGATAATTTGCCTGATGGTATTAATTTGTTTCCTTTCTCTTTAGTTTTAGTTGAATATGTTAAATGTGTTAAATAACCTCTACCAACATTGTCATGGCGTCTGCTTCAATAGCTTTATGCAAATAAACTTGTATCAGCTATGTGCTCCAACATTCTTTACTTAGCAAGTATAGTGCAGCCACTGTTCAAATTCAATGACAGTTTCTATCACAAGCTTTTCCTAATGGTGCTATAGAAACCAAATAGGAAATCTCATTGTAAAACAAAGTTCCAGCAGCACATTTTCAGCCTCTTTCAATGATAAACCTGATCACAGGAACATGATTTAAGCTGTTAGTATAACACATATAATAAAAAAGTAATTAATGTACTAAACCGGGTAGCTGTAGAGACTTAGAATTAAGACATGCAATACAAAAAACAACAACAACAAAAAAAGTTAAGCCCATTGTGTGGAAAACTTACAGTAAGGAAGTATGAATAAAATCATCCATGGGAAATGTATAATCATAGTTTCCATAAAAACTAACAAAAATAAAATTCATAATACATTATTTTCTCCATAGAAAAAATTAATAAACTGCCAACACCCTTTACAATATAATAATGCTGAATTTCATAGAAGCTTTTCCTGAAGAAATGTTGTAATAGTTCTTCTGTACAAAAACAACATTGCTGCTTTGCTCCAGTCTTCACTCAGTGAAGTCCACTCTGTTGGATCATTGCACCCGGGTGGAACCCTCTGAAATTCAAATGAACTCCCTGCAAGTGTCACGCTTTGCATACAGGCTGCTTGCTGTAAGCTACAGCTTCTGTTCACCTATTTGTGAGCAAACTGCAGTTTTTCTATCAGAAATGAGTGATCAGATTCAAACTTAAACCCAAGCTTGGCCAAAATTCAGGAGGCTCTAGACCCATTTCTGATTTTGCTGGCTACACCTGGGCATGCTGGCTCACATCCTGAGGAGTTCAGCACCTAATTACCTTTGAAGATCTGCGCCTTAACTATTTCTAAGCCAGCCATCACCACAGTATCCTTGTGACAACTGACAGCATTCTTAAGAAGCACTTCGTGGCTGGATCAGAAACTTTGTCATGCTTTTGTTTTAAAATGACACAAAAAGTACATGGAAAAAATGTTGTGTCGATGGTTTCTCAGAGTGAAAAGAAACATTATTTTTAATTATGCACGTATTTTTGCCGAAAACGTCAGTTTTCTGCGTGAAACTTTTCAGTTTGATAATTATTGGCTCATTTATTGTCTTCAGCTGTAAGAGGAAATTAGGGTAACTTCTGATTATCTTGCTGCTTAATGGATATGGTTATGAGTCAGAGCGGTCTCAGATTCCCCTTTTGCTTTTAGGCATTTTGGCAAACTCCTGACTAATTTTTTTTCTTGTACAGTAGCAGGAATGGGAAGTACTGTTCCATTCAATTCCTTCAGCTGTGACTACTACTAATTATTTTCAAGGTTTCCCTTAGGAAGACGCTCTCACAGGAAACATGCTCCTAGTCTCACCTATGTGTGCAGGATGGTGATGTGTCTGGGAGGCAAAACACTCCAGGCCAAGGAAGAAGACCAAAATGTTTTTTTCTGTGAATTCTTGTGAGGAGGTTGGTTTCATTGCCAAAAAAAGAGTTTGTGGAGCACTGACATCCTGACTACATGAATGCTGGATAGGTTAAACATTGGACTCAGGCTCAAGGATTAGTTTAATACAGTCGCAAGGAGGTAAAAGAGTTTACTGAAAAGTTATTTATCCATTCATAGGGAAATACTTCTACCGGCATTACCTCTGGTGCTGCCCATATAGCTTCAGCTGTTGCATATACATTGTTTTTTACCTTTCGACCCTGTTTTTCCCTAATTCTCCTAACAGTCGAGTGAAGAGAAAAAGTACTGGAAAGAAGCCGCACCACCCAACTCCCAGCTCCCGAGCAAGCCCTGCGGAGGGCGGCAGGTTGGGGCTGTTTGGCTCCTGAGCATCCCCTAGTGACCGGCTGCCCCACTGCAGCCTCCTGCAGCTCCGAGCCCGCAGGAGGAGCGAACCCCAGGTTTCTCCGAGCCCGAAAGACCGATTCCTACAAATAAAGAAAGTACAGACACCAGTCCTGGACTTACAAAAGCTCTGATGCGCTACAGAATAAGTCATCACTTCAAGATAACAAGGACTTCTTTTTAATCCAAGTATGTATCCTGTCTTAAAAACCAACTGGCATCTCTTGTTTGATCTGCCGAAACAGGAACTGAAGATACTTCTACAGATATACTACTTTTCACTTAAAATTAGCTAATGACTTATAAATCAAATAATGAAAGAAGGGATTGTTACTATTATTTCCCCACTGGATGCTGCAGCCTGTTAATAGAGTTTATATTTCATAGACAGATAACCGTGTATTTCTTTTGGTCACCCATTTAACTGCTTGCTGTATTTGAAAGACGAGGATGGGTAAGTTTTGACTCAAGAAAACCCTGCAAGCAGTAGAGATTGCTGGTAAACAAACAGGAAAAAAATCATCCGCTTTGGCAATATGTGGGATTCTTTATTTTTTTTTTCTCCCTGCAACAGCAACTATTTTTTTTTTTTTCCTAAATACTTTCACCAGCTTCAGGAAAGGGTGGGTTAGAGTTTCCTGAGCCTTTTCAGAACATGGTTTTAACGTAGCCGTGTTTTCAGAAGAGCCCCTAGAGAGTCTTGTTTTGGAACACTCTGACGCCTACACATTATTATCTTTGCTACATTTTGCAGTTTTGCGTGAAATTTATTTTTAATCTTTAACAAAAACATGCCCCTGTTTATCTTAAATTCATAAAGGGTTTAATAATTTAAAACAAAATAACTTTTTAAATAATTAGATTTACAATGAATGCCAAAACATAAAAGTATAAAGCAACTTAACAAGAAAGGACTTCTTAAAGATCAAAGAAAATGTGTTTATTTGATTTGATTCAAAACAAATAAAAAGTACTTTCACTTTAACAGGTTATAACTGGCTGTTGACAGAAACCAGTGAAAGAGTTTCCCAGCCCCACAGAATAAAGGTTTTCTTCTGATAGAGGTTCACGTACTCAGAACAGATTGCCCACTGATACGTCAAAGGCATTATATTTTGAAAAGTGACAAAGCTGCATCAGTATGAAAAAAGGTGGATAAAAAGGCAAGTTTCCTCGGACAACACACTCCTTTTGCTGTTATTAAGTAGGACTGATGGTGTAAATCAATTGGAAATGTACAGACCTCTCCTGAAATGGTGCCATGTTGGGATCTGGGCAAGAAAAACCTAAGTAATGGAAACAGGAATTTGCTTTAAGCCAGGCTGTCTAAAACTTTGTTTAATGAGGTTTTATGTTTGTTAATACCAATTTAACTGCTAAAAGAGCATTTCAAACAGTATGGGCTTTTTCTAAAGAGTAAACAATTTCCTCATTACTAAAAGATAAAAGAATTCGTGGTCTAAAGATCACTTGGAACCTCAGTGAAGTCCCTCATCTAAACCAAAGAGACCAGACTCGACATTCCAGAAATGCTGAGGTAAAAAACATCCAGAAAATATTCAAAACATTAATACATGTTGACCTTCTCTACACAAAATGATGAAAAATCAATTATTAAAAAAATTCATAATTTGCAGTTATCTTTAAAAGCCATATGTGAAATTAATTACTCTAACTTTAAAGAAGTAGTCATTTTAGAAGAGAAGTACTTATTTTCACTCTAATTTTAGCATGTCCACATACTCTATGTCCACATACTATGTCCACATACTCTTTTAAGAGTGTCCCCATACAAGAACGGCCTCTTTAGCAGCCACAGTCATTGCACCCCACTTTCCAGCCAGTTACCATCAGTCTGGAAGATGTCTTCACACAGACTCTCCAGACCTGCACGTCGGGCCCAGAGTCGTGGTGAACGGAGACAAATCCAGTTGGTGGCCGGTCACGAGTGGTGTTCCCCAGGGCTCACTGTTGGGGCCAGTTCTGTTTAATCTCTTTATCAATGATCTGGATGAGATGACCAACTGCACCCTCAGTAAGTTCGCAGATGATACCAAGCTGAGTGGAAGTTTTGATCTGCTGGAGGGTAGGATGGCCATACAGAGGGATCTGAACCAGCTGGATCGTTGGGCTGAGGCCACTGGTAGGAGGTTTAACAAGGTCAAGTGCCAGGTCCTCCACTTGAGTCACAACAACCCCAGGCAGGGCTACAGGCTCGGGGAAGAGTGGCTGGAAAGCTGCCTGGCAGAGAGGGATCTGTGGGTGCTGATTGACAGCTGGCTAAATATGAGCCAGAAGTGTGCCCAGGTGGCCAAAAAGGCCAACAGCATCCTGGCTTGTACCAGGAATAGTGTGGCCAGCAGGAATAAGGAAGTGTGCCACTGCACCTGGCACTGGTGAGGTCCTCTATTTGGGTTTGGGCCTCTCATCATAATAAGGACATTGAAATACTAGAGAGAGTGCAGAGGAGGGTGACAGAGCTAGTGAGGGGACAAGTCTTATTCCATGAACACTTCCCGGCAGGCAGCCTTCAGCACACATTGCCTGCATGGGGGGCTGCTGCCCTGGGATTCCTATTTGCACCCTGGTGAGCCCGGTGCTGGAGGCAGCCTTGAAATGACCTGCAACACAGAGGGTAGCCAGACCTACTGCTTCTGAGCAGCCAAAGCACTCATCGCTCACCACATGCTCTCATTTCTGATCAAAGGTTTGGTCAGCCTGATAGTTGCTCATGTAACTCTTATTAACTTGCAGTGGGGCCACAGAGAGGAATGAGTCAGTCATCCACCACTGAGATGCTCACTTTAAGATCATTAAAACCAAGGCAGTTGTGAAAGAAAAAGTTGCTTGAATTTAAAATACTTAGTAATTTTATGAGAAAATATGTGTGTGATTTGTTTTTATGTCTGGAAGTTTTCCCTAGCGTGAAAGCCTTTAAAGGAAAACCAGATCTTTCTTGCAATGTATGTTCTTTTATGTTATGCAGCCTCGTCTGTGGACTGCAGTGATGTCAAAAATGTACATGGAGTGATTGCATCCTGTCTGTGTCCTGCAAGAATGACTTTGAAATTAAGATGTTTCATCTCTACAGTCATATCCTGATCAACAAACTCAGTCAATAAATAAATACATTTAGTGACAAACCTAGCTTTTTCTGTAAGCTGCAGTTAAACAGGAACTTGATTTGTTTTTTGTATTCACATCTATTCTATAATAATGAATCCAAACCCACAATATCCGAGTACCCATTATAAGATCAGAGAAACCTTTGTGGTACCCATTTTCCTAAAAATGATTTTAAAAACCCAGTCCTCCATTCTTGTTCTTTTGAAGTCTTTGCTTTAAGTCTAAGAACTGAATACAAAGGGCCAGAACTGTGGTTGAGAATGTTGGTTTTTTTTGAAGTAGTGAACCGATTTTGCCCAAGAAAGGGGAAAATGCAGTATAAACATGTCAATTTTAAAGTACTTTTTTCCAAAGCTGAGTGTGCCGTTAAATCTTTTGTGTGTGTGTGTTGTTTGTTTGTTTTTGTTTGTTTTGTTTTTTGTTTTGTAAAATGTGGTGTCTAATTGTTGCACATGAAATTTTTAGCACCAGGGCTGTTTAGGGCAAAATCTTAAAGGGTTGAATGAGCTACAGATCTCAGAAGAAATCTATAAGTGATACACCAGACATACACCTTTGGCTATGCATTGAAATATGTGGAAAACTTTCTCATGATTGTTGGAAAGTCTTTCAGAGTTCTTTAACTGCAAGCTAATATTAACCTTGTTACTGTACTGTCATTGTTGCTATTAACACCTGCCTACTAAGACAGCATTTACACACCGTTTTCAAAATTAATTTCCAGAGATTAACTTGCCATGGCCTGTCCCTGACCATCACTGGCAGGAGGCCAGGGCCCTGAGGGCTGCCCGAGGTCCCTGGCAGAGCAGTGCAACCACCACCTCTGGTTCACACAGCACTGCCCAGGGACGCTCCATGGCTGGCCCAGCACGCGAGGCCGTGTTTATCTCAGGAATCATCGCTGCCTTGCTTCACCACCTCAGTGCTGGGACACTGCAGAGATCATCCAGGCTCTCTGCTTTTGCTTGCCTGTGATCCCCCAACAGGGTGGGTTTGACAGAGAAGAGCACCCCAAACCCAACACCCCACCAGCCAACTCCAGTTACTGCTGGGGGTCAGGGTGCTACCAGAACAGCTGGGGTTTGCCAGCATGTGGGAACAGTGTGGTAAGCCTACGAGCAACACCCCTGGACGCAGGCAAGAAGAGCGCGGGGCCGGCAAGGAAACCCTGACCCCTCGCACCACCGACCGCCGAACAATCCGCCATCGACCGCCATCCCCTGGGCGCAGGCGCGGCCCCGCCCCTGCATGCGAGGCCCCGCCCCTGCATGCGAGGCCCCGCCCCTCCCCGTGCAGCAGCTGGGCGGGCGCGCTGCCGTTCCCTCCTTGCGTCTGACGCGACGCGCTGGGGTGGAGCGGAAGTGAGAAGGCGGAGGAGGCGGAAGTGGCAGTGCGCGTGACGCCAAGATGGTGAGTGCGGGCAGGTGGCGGCGTCGTAGCGGGCGCGGGGACGCGGGTTTCGCCGGGGGGACGGACCGGCGCAGGCGTGTACCTGTCTGCTGCGCTCCCCTCGTTGGGGTCCCGGGGGTGGCAGCCGTTGGGCGAGGGGCGCTGGGGCCGTGCTGAGTCATGGGGGTCTGGCGCGGCCGTGGCGGGCGCTTGTGCTGCCGGCTCGGGGCGCCTCAGCGGAAGTGGGGGCGGCGTCCCTCGTCCCCCCGGCAAGGGCTGCTCTCCGCTCGGCGTCCCCATGGACGCTAAGAATGCGTGGCTGGGGTTAAAACCCTTGTCCTGGGAACGGGGCGGGGGACGGTCAGGCCGAGGCCCCGGTGATCCCCAGCCCAGGGGCTTCGTGCGCGGCATCTCCCGCGGGGGGAGATCGTGTCACGGTCGTCTGGTGGCTGGCAGCCGTGTAACCACCTAAGAGGAACTGAAGACTGGCGTGGCTTGAGAGTGTTACTTTTGAGGAGTATTTAATGGCCTTTCCCATATGTTTGACTTTCATTTTGATCTTCCTTCTTGTTGCATCTCCCAGGTAATGTATCTCTTTCATGTTGCCACAGCGATCTCAGAAAGGCCTGGTCATTGTTGAGGAGGTTAGCTGGTAGATCCTTTATATGTATGTAATAACCAGTATTTTAGGGTTTTCTAGTAGCTGTTAGGTTCTTGACAGTTAACACATTCATACGAAATACCTTAACTGCAAGGATGAATTTTCTGTTTGTTACAGCAGTGCTGCAGAGGGAAACTCCTGCATTGAACAGCTCATCACTGTCACCTTCTAGAGATTATTGGTCTCACCTTCCAGAATTTATTATACATTAGCCTGTTGGTGGAGCAATTTGTATGAACAATCCTAAAATCACTTAAATGAAATCACACAAGTTCGCTTGAAATTAGTGGTCTGCATTAAGATGGCTTTACTTAGTAGGTCTCTGGAGGTGTGTTTTTCCGGTCTTCTGCTACAAGTTATTGTTTTTCCTTTGCTCTTTCTGTTAACTGGCGTAATAAACAGCTTGAATACATCTTGTCTTCTTTATGGCAGCCTTAAACCATGGATATAATCAATTTGATCCTACTTGATTATGTCTGTACTGAAGCAAATGAAGGAACGCTCAGACATGTACCTTTCTGTCCTGTCAGCTCTGAAAGAGCTCTGAAAGAATTCAAATTTAGTGTGGATTTTGTGTTTTGGTGTTGTGTGTGGTGGCTTTTTTTTTCTAAGATACTATAAAGTCTTGGGCTCACCTACAAGCAGTTTAAAAGGAGTCTTTGAGTACTTTATATAATTTACCTGGCTATTGCCCATACAAAAGGGGTCTGGTTCTGTTAAAGTTATCCTCACTTTTTTTGTTCCAGAATTCCAGAGGTGCTGCTTCTCTGTTGAAGGATAGTATCCTAATTCCTGAACTTTCAGCTTCAGGATCGTTTGAAGGTCATGATCTTCTGCGTAGAGGGTACGCTTTACTTTTTCTTGTTGAAATGTGCCATAGCTAATGTTGAACTTAAGAAATAGGAGGAAAGTATGTGTTGAATGTTGGCTTTTTAAAGAAGATTCTTGGAAGGTGTATCGCAAAAGCTGTAGCCTAAAGGGCACGTATGTAATCAGTTTGTCTTTCAAGTGTGAATTTTCTGTGAAACATCACCTCAGGAAGTAGATAGCATAAATGGACTTTCACCTGTGTGATACTGCTCTTTAGAAAAGAGATGGCAAAGTAATAATAATTATGAAATATATGCTAGTTTTAATATACATGTATATGAGTGTGCAGTAGCACTGAGGAAAATGGTTAGTTTCAGCATTGCTACAAGAAGTAAAGTTAATATAGTAAAAAGAGTAGGTTTGGGTTTTGCCATTGTACATGAGTGCAAAACTATGTACTTGTCTTGGATAATGAATCTAAAATAGATTTGTGGAGTCTAAAATGTGGGTAATACAACTATGAGTGGTGGGGGGAGATACGTACAATATTCAGTTGCTAAAGCTTGGAGACTTCTAAAATCCAATACTTTGTAGCTTGGATGTCATTTAATCTATGATGTTTTCATTTATTACTATTTTTCTCTATTTCTGAAGGGGGTTGGGGGCTATTCCGTTTTGTCAAACACAAAGAAAAAAATGCCTGAAATTTAAGTTATTTTTTCTTCTAGTAGTGCTGCAGTTAGAGGTCTTATTTCCTACTTCACTATTAAGCTTTTTTTTTAATGATTTTTTTTATTCAAGCAGTAGTGATTGTGTGTCTCTGTGGACTGATGTTTGTATCTGAGATTAGTTTTGGAATGCAACTTTAAAAACTAATTTGAAGTTCAGTTTTTTTACTTGTATTTCTAGCTTTACAAGCGTGAAAAGTGAATTGTTGCCCAGCCACCCACTAGAGCCGTCAGAAAAAAATGTAAGTATTATATTAAATGTAGCCATCTTAATTCTTAACTGATTATGAAGTTTAAATTAACAATGTGGTTACTGGGATTGCTTTGTGATGTAACAAGCAATGAGCAGGGTTTTGCTGTTAACAGAATAATGATGTTCAACAGTAGCAACATTTTATTTGTACAGATAACATTGCTGTCAAAGTTGTTTGATGTTAACCTCACACTTGTAACTCTTCATTTCAAGTACGTAAGTGTGCTTCCAAGTCAGGATTTACATAGTAAGATTTAATAATCTCAAATTTATTAAGCAAGTTACTTATGCATCCTATGTAGTTGAGGGAGGGCATGCCTGTCAGCTCTGGAAGGCTAATCTTCCCATTTTTGTCTGTGTTTACCATATGTCTTCATTTTCAGACTTTTGGTCTTGGTTGTCATGAAGAAAATGCATGTTATGCCTTTGACTTGTATTTTCCTGTTGGCTTTTGAAATCCCTTTGCATGAATGTGATGATGTTCTCACAGTAGTAGACTTTTGTCATGGTGATTGAGTACAGGTTTTAAAATAAGAGGTTTTTTAATTTTTCTTTACAATAGTGTATCGTGTGAGCATAACAGGCATGGAGTCGCTACTATAAAAGGCAAAATTGAGACTGGATTATTCAAACTGAAGTTTAGCATTAAGCTTTTATGTTACTTTTGTGTACTTAAGTATTCACGAGCCGGCACTATTTCATTAAAAGAACCCTCTATTAAATAGATAGGTGCGTTTTCTTCACCTTACTGATCAGTTTCAGAGCAGCTGGTGAAATTATCAGCTTTCTTTTGCTTTTCAGAATCATACGGAGTATATATGGTGCCTTCCAGCTTCATCAGAAAAGAAGTATTTCAAGTGTTACTGCGTATAGTCTTTCATGGCTAACAATAACATCAATTGTGGCTTTTGTGTTCTTACTTTAAACCAGACTTAGCTCACAATTAATGCTGAGAGAATTGTAGTAGGGTAGTGCAAAACTACACCACTTGGTGGTGTTACATGCCCTGATTGTCAAAAATAACGAAATAAAATTGCTACTACTGATGTGTAATAAAATCCAGCAAAAAGCAATTTCAGTTTCATAACACAAATATTACTGCATCACTATCTTTCACATGCATTGGAGACACATATGGCAGAATCACCTAATTTTTACATATAAGTTTAATCACCATGTTTGTTTAAGTAGGATATCACAAATCTCTTGTATGGCTGTACTTGAAAGTAGCTTGTTCTTAAAAAAAACTATGTTTTTTGTGATAGTTCCAGTTAAATCAAGATAAAACAAACTTTGCAACACTGAGAAATATTCAAGGACTACATGCATCTCTAAAGCTGCAGATGGAATTCAGAGCAGTGAAACAGGTAGGCATTTAACTAGCATAACTTAAACCACTTGAAGAATTTTTTGTCATAGCGCATGCTTTCAGAGAGACATCTTTCTTTTTTGGTAACCTTATGTTTCCAAAAGAAATTCTTTCACTGGACTGCTTTTATTAAAACCAGCCAACCAAACATTGCAATGAACCATTTCGAGAGCAGTCAATATGCTAAAGTGTTTCAGCTGCTGTTCTTTTATTGGTTAGTTGGTGAAGCCATGACTGCTCTAGGTTTTCTGTGGACCAGCTTCTTGTAAGCCTTCAGAGAAAAGCAGGAAGAATAGAGTTTTCATTCCTAAAATTAATACTCTTTGTGGAACGTATGACCTTCATGGGAAGGAACCTCTGCATTTGTAGGGAAAAAAGATGTGGGGGTCTGAAGCAGATAGTGATCAGGGAGTGGATGTAGAGTTAATATGAAGCCTGAAGCAGAGAATTTACTGCGTGCTTATGATTGTTCTGCAGCCTTTCTCGTAAGATCAGGGCAGGTCTACAGGGAGTTAAGTTCAACTTTTAATTGGGGAGCTGAGTCTGCTTCCTTTTCCTTATCTCCTAGGATGGAGAGTAACTGTAGGGAGGCTGACTTTGTCCCTTAGGAACATGGAAAGCTCATTGGTCATAGTAAACTTCTTTTGCCTTGTTGAAGGTTGCCAAGCTATTAAGAGTTGTTTTTTCAAGTGAGGTGGAGAAATTTTATACTCCCAGTGGATCAGGTGCTACTGAACCACAGTGAGCTGTGTTAAACTTGGCAGAAATTACTGGTCCTGAACATGTCGAAGTCAGAGAGTATGTATGAAAACATCCCTTGATCTCGGCTGTGCTGTCTTAGGAGAAAAAGTCTTTTTCCTAACTTACATTAGCACATGGCAGAAAATGAGGCGGGTGAGGATGTCCTGCTAGTGTGTCTCTGCAGGTAGGGCATGATAGATGGGGGAGATACGGTGATTAGAAGGTTTTTCACTCCCAGCTTCATGTTTCACGCTAGATAAACTGGTTCGCTTGTGGTTTAGTTTCTCCTTTCTAAGATATTTACTGGAATAGTGTATTTAAACTTCTGTCAGTTTTATCAGTAGTGGTTATGAAAATCTTTGACATATTTTGCATGTAAAGAGATAGCTACGTGATAATTTTAAGGTTATAAAATATGTCTGTGGTATAACTGAAGTAAATTTGTTTGTAAGGACAGATATGCCATTCTTGGCATTCTCAGAATACTTAGGATATGTCAGTCACCCAATACTGATGTCAGGGTGTAGATGTGTTTGTTGCAGTGAGCCTTCCCAGCTTTATGTGATAACAGAGGAGAAAAAACAACAAACTACTTTTTTTTAACTACACTATTTGCTGTAGTATCAACACTGCAGTGAAAGCTACAAATCTAGTGAAAGGCTGTTCTTTTCAAAACAGAGAAACAAACAACAGAAGATGGTGGTTTTTCTGTCTATGTGTGCCAGTAGTTCTGTTATTTTGTCATTGCTTTTGAAGGGAAGGAGCTTTCCTGTCACTATTCTCAGTCACTTCAGGCTGAGAAGTCCAAAGAGAAAACACCTCAATTTCAGACTTGCAGAAACTTGAACTCTTGTTGTCTTTTTACAGGTCCAGCGTCTCCCATTTCTTCACAGCTCAAACATAGCACTGGATACTCTGAGGGGAAATGATGAATGCATCGGTTTTGAGGATATCCTTAATGGTAAATACATTTGTTTTGAATGTTATGTAAACATTTAAAGGTAAAATTTGGGAATTGTGAAGTTCTTTGCCTTTATAGGTATGAGAAACACACAAAATACAAAGAACAAATTGAATTATTAAAGGCAAAGAGGCACTAGAGGAAGGAGAAATTAATGTAGTTCAGCTGCTAGTTGTGTGGAAATTACTCTGAAATATTGAGTAAGCCAGTATTTGCTTGCAGCCTGGGTTTCTAAAGGACATTATACATTTAGGTTATTTGCCTGTTTCCCCAGAACCTTTTGAACTACTTGAACAGATTTTGACAGGTGGAGGTTACAAATATACAAAGTTTAAGTTCTGTAAATAAAAAGGAAGAAAGGTCACAGGAGAGACGCCAAACTAATGAACGAGAGATGTGACGAGGGGAAGGCTCCCTCAAACTAACTCAAGACTTTGTGTGGTGGGCTACTGACTGTTAATATGTGTAGACCAGAATAAACCTGGAAAAACAGAAAAAAAAAAAAAAAAAAAAAGTATTCCTAACTGGTAGTTAAGGACCTGGAATGAGATAGAGGGTATTTTGAGGTGGGCCTAGAGAAAGGAAAGAGCCAGAGAGGTGGTAAACTGGAAATAAGGGAGGGCTAAGTGGAATCTAGAGGCATGAGGTAAATCTGGGATTATGTTCTGAGGTGGATTTATGGGGAGCAAGGGAAGGAATTTTAGATTATTTTGGTTCAGGGAGTACAGCAATGTCAAGCACAATCTATAGGAACTTCGTTATTTACTGTTGATCATAACAAGCTGTTACATATTTATAGAGTGCTGAGGAGTGAGTAGTTAGCTAAAGTGGTTTTCATAAGGTTCTATTTATTGGTTGGGGCTGGATTAGGTAATTTTGGTGTCTCTCGAGGAATGAAAGTCATTAATATGCTTCATTTATGAAAGGAAAACACAATGATACACTCATAAAAAAAACATGTATTTCTTCTGAAGTACAGTCACAACATTTTTTTTCTGGCCTTGGATTTTGTTTGGTTTTTTTTCTTTTGTGTGGAAAGTTCATAGTGTCAGTATTGGTATCTTGTGTCCTCTGCCCATTCCTTGATGATTGTTGAGAACAGTGGCTAATGTGAGCCATACTTTACAGAAAAAATCTTAGGGATATTTAAGGCCATATAATTTTTGTGAACCTAGGTGGTTAGGTGGAGAACAGAAACCACAGGTATGTCCCAACCAGGAGAAAGGCAGGAGTGTGAGCTATTGTGTAGAGAAGTTGCATTGAAAATATATGTGGGGCACCTATAGAGAAAAGCTGTGGTCAGACTTGTGTTGGCTTACACAAAAGTCATTCAGTCTTGAGATTCAGGCTATAGGAGACTGTACTTATATAGAACTGGTTGGTTTTACTTGAAGTGTGTGTGTCCTTATGAAACACTGTTCCACATGGTTGTATTGGTTATCTTATCATTGCTTTGGATAGAGACTTAAGTTAAACCTGCATTGTGCAACACTGTCAAAAATCAATTGAGTAACTGTTGCACTTAGCATTGGAAAGAAAAAAAATGGGAAAAAAAGTTCATGTTCAATGGTTATTGTTGGTTTTTGTAACTTTGTAAAACTCTCATGTTGTCAACTTCTATTTTTTCCAGATCCTTCACAGAGTGAGGTTATGGGAGAACCACACATGATGATGGAATACAAGCTTGGTTTATTGTAACAAAATGTACTCCACAAAAATGTTTTGTGCGTGTCTTTATACAGATCTAAGTACTAAATTGACACTCACAGTGTTAAACAGTCCTACAGTTATCATTTGCCTTCCTTGATGAAAAGGCACATTAAATGTTTCAAGTCCATAAATTGTTTTGTGCTTGTTGTCAATTATATAAATGTCCTGTAAGTAGGTAGTTTAAATAATGTCCCTTCGTACACTGCTCAGGACAATAGCTTCTTAACTATGGAAATGCTATATGTGTATACAAGAATTACAAAAATACCCATGCATTTTAAAACTGATTACTGTAGGTAAATGCATTTAATGGATGTTCTTGCTTAAGAACTTTTTAAGGGGGAAAAGAAGGTATTTTCCATTGAGTAACAGTTTGTTAATGAAAATTTCATACACTTTTTAAAGTCTTGAATAAAAGTTTGCTGTAAATGCTGTTGCGTTCCAAAATACATTTAATTGTAAATCAAGAATCTCTTATCCACAACACAAACAGTGTTGTTCCTTCTTTTTTTTTTTTTGGCAGTATCTTTAAAGAACTTTAACTTCTGCACTGCCTATGCAATTCTGCTACATACATTTTTCTCCCCCATCGACTGTTTGTGAGTGACCCGTTAAGCTTCTGTGTAGAATCGGAAGTGTCACTGTAAGAAGGGGAGTGAAAGGTCTCTATTTTTTTCATCTGTGTCCCCAAGAGGAAACTAGAAGCATGTTCCAATTGGAGTTTAAAGAAATATTTAAAAATCCATTTGGGAACATAATCCAGAGGAGCACCCCTAGATCTAGGTATTTCAGTATTCAGAGCTTGTCTTCTGGGGGCTTTCAGGTCTGCCTTCCTACTTGCCCTGTTCCAGGAACAGGGGTGCAGGAAACAAGGAGCTATCCTATAGTTGTACATGGTTACTAGTACCTTGTAGATTCCCTGACTCATGTAGTTGGCCTTTCCTAGTGTTGCCTGAAGGATGGATGCCATTGTGTCTGAGCAGAACTACATTAATACAAGGAATTTAGTTGAGTTTTTCATTAGTGCAGCAAAGAGTGGACACAGATTAGGAGGCCGGATCTGATTTCTAGGTGGTTTTGTTCAAGGATTAGTATGCTTCATAACAATCTTGGGTGAGATCAAGCCATGTTCAGAACAAGGAAGTTGCATTGTTCATTATGTTTTTAAGGATGCTAATTTTAGGAGTTAGCCAGGCTGGAAAGCAAACAGTATGGGTAAGAGGCCCATGTAAGAATTTATGCTGTTAATAAAATAATGAGTCAAACAGGACTGAGGCAAAGAGCTTTTGAGATAAAAAGGAAGGGTTGCCCTTGCTCAGTGTTGCAGGGCATTGCGCTGTGGATGGGTCTTTCTGGCCCAGCCTCTTCTCCCTGTTTTGTAGAAGCCTCATTCTGTGAGACAGGCGCTGCAAGCAGCAGCTGGCGGAGGTGCACTGAGTGGGGTGTGCTGACAAGCGTACAGGGACAGCGCTGGCCTTGGACCCAACCTGGACAAGGGAGGAAGGCACTTGCAGATCCACTGGTCTGACAGGTGCAACACAAGCCCCATGGTTTTTGCAGAAAGCAGTGCTGGTCCTGCCCTGCAATTCCCTGCCTACTCCTGGTGCTGATGTTCTGGGCAGCATCCTTTCCTCACCCCAAGCGCAGGAGGGAGGCAAAAGCACACCTTCCTGTGCTCCTGTTTGTTTGTTTGTTATGACCACAAAAAAAATAGATTATACCATAGTGCTGCTGCTTCTGTTTACATAGACTTTCTTCCACCAGTCATCCCATTGGCTATTTGTCAAAAAACAAAGCAAGAACTACAAATATGACATAGTTTAAAAACCAAACTTCATTAATAATTTATGTCAAAATATTTTGCACTTATATACAAATAGAAGAACTATTATAAACTTGGAGGATTTTGATTTAATAATCTGAAGTGCATTAGTACCTGGTTTCCTCAGCTTGCACTGTGCTAGGCACTTTAAAAAACACAGTCCATATCCTTCATGTGTTTTGACTTAAACTTACAGGCAGTTCTAAATGCTGTGTCTACCAGAAAAACTTTAAAAACGGTGGGTATTTTGTACAGCAAAATGAAACCATAACAAAGCAATTCCTGAAGCGCAGGTGTTCTCGTTTGGAGTGACATACCACTACCGTGGAGAGCCTTGCTTTGTTGCTATTTAAATACCTTCCAAGTACTAGCAGAGGTGTGCACTGAAGAAGTGAAGGCACACACCCCTTCATTTGCTTTACTTTTTCCAGGCAGTTTTGTGTGAAAACAGTTAATTTCATAAAGCCTTACCTAACTGCATAATGAAGAGGCAAGGAAGACAATGTAATCTTTGTGCTGAAATCCTTTACATCAGTGTTTTCTTATTTTCTCTACAAATACTCATTATGCTTTGGACCCATTTATTATTGTAAAACTCTGCTCGCTTCTCCAACAAGTTGGCAGCAACTTGGGCACCTCAAGGGAGGAGAGCTAAGCAGTTTTATTTACTGGCTGGTGTCTAAACTAGCTAGGAAAACCTAATGATGATCTTTAATTGCCAACATCAGCCTTGGTAGTTCAGGACAGAAGCATAAGGATTGTTAACTATAAATATTCATTCCCTCTGTGCTGGATAAACCAAACTTGTCACCACTGATGGGTAGGTAATGGTCTCTTAGGTAGTATACACTCTCCCTTATTTGAACCCTCTTCCAAACTTCTCAGTGATCACAATACATAGCTTAGAAACAACACTTGTTCAAACAAAAAGGATCTACAATAGTATCACAATGTGGTACTAATTTTTTTGGTGGAGTACCACTGAAGAGCTCTGCACAAGTGCTCTGTTCATAGGATGCATATTAATGGCTGTAAGTAGATCACTGTTCATACAGCATATGCTATGTCTGTCATCATTCTTATCCTATGCTGTGTGCATGGGAAGTCAGTTCCCACATCATAGTTGCTTTCCTACAGTTTTCCTTCTGTGAATGTCAACGACTTCACATTATTTTGATTTCTCTGCCTAATCTGTTTGGGGGGAAGACAGTCACATACAACCTACCTCTGCTTTCAGGGATCAGAACAGTATTAGCTGTCCAGCTCTCTCTGAAAAAACATGGAAGTGTGTGCATTCCAGAAGCTAATACTCTGGATAATTTCTACTTAAAGATCTCAAGCAAAAAGGTGAAGAGTCAATGCAGAAACTAATTTCTAATTTTGGCAGTGTCACCATTTTGTGCTGTGGCCCTGAGCAAGTTACTGTTGGTTTTGCTCTCTCTGCAACAAGAATAATGTGTTATGGAAGGAGGTTCTTAACAGCATTTATAAAGTGCTTTGAAGATGTGCAATGCTACTCAAGTGCTCAAAAATTATGCTGCATTCATTGCAAGATGATCAGATGCATGATTCAGATTTGGTCAGGGTTATTTAAATTCAAAGATCCACTGAAAAGCAATGCTATTACAGCCTTTCACTAGAAGAAACATTTAAGCTAAGTATAGCCAACTTAACCAGAAAACAAGAAAGATCTCTGGGACAAAAAACAGAGGTGTCTGTATGCAGTCCCTAATATATGGAAAATGATAAAAATAAATGTGCAATATGGCCTCTAAGAAATGTAGGCATAGGCCTAACTTCACACTCTGCAAGGTGGAAATTTTCTATGTATGATGGTTCTGTGTGAAAATCTATTTTAAGAACTAAGTCACAGGCAAAGTCCACACATCATACATTAAACTTGCACAAACACTCTCTTCTAACTGCAAAGCAGTAAATCTGCTTACAGAAGGTCCAAGGACTGCCTCCAGTTTGGCTGCCTGCTGAAAAATTACCTTTTAATTTAGTAATTTTAGACATGTTTGGGGGCTTCAGCATTAAAACAGGCCTTGTAAGATGTGCAAAGTGGCCCACATCCTCAGCTGGCATGAGATCCACTGGCTTCAGCAGAATTGCCAGCACCCTCTTTGTTGATAAGCTTATCTCTGTTGCCCCACTTAGAATGATACAAGATGTATCACAATCCACAGCTGACATTCTCAAACTTGAGAAAGGTTAAGTGGAAAGAGAGCATCATCCTACTTTTTTTTTTTCATGTTGAAAGCAGCACTAAAATGTCCATTGCCAGCCTATTTGCATAGTTAAGTGTAAGAGCTAGCTTAATTCGAGTGCTAAAAAAAGACTGGATAAAGAGTGCTACCAATTTAGTGCTTATTGCTGCAGGGCCACTTCTGGAACTGTTGTGTTATCACTGTGGTCTCTGTATGACATAATGGTCTCTGCCACTGCATGTCAGGTTAGAAAACGCAGGTAGGCGATTCCTTTGTTCAACTATCAACACTCTCTATGCTGGAGACTTCTTCAGGTACAAGCAGAGCCAAGTCTTCCTCATTCCATCTTGTGCACAGAAGCCAGCTGTAAGACACAGATAAGACAGGTATGTTTAGCTGATAGTTGAGTATAGCATGTTGACTCAGAACCAGCACACACAGATAGCTCTGTTACACCCATCTTCTGTGGCACTAAGCTGCTGACCTATCTTAGAAAACAAAAGCAATGATGGTACTTGTCCTTATTACACAAATTAGACAAATTACTACTGTCTTTACTAAGTACTAAGCTCCCATGCCTGATTTATTACAGACTAGAACAATTACCCTTTCTGCTCTCAAATAGAAACATGGCATGACACTCTCAAAATAAAGGTTTTATAGAAAGGTTATTCAAAGGGTGAGATATCTGAGACACTAATGACCGAAGGGAAAGAAAAATAACTTCCAAAAATCTACAATGATGATGGGCCGGTCCTGATTGCAGGAGGGATGGTAAACATCTGTTACCTTTTGTACACAAGAGAGTCCTTGCTTAACAGAAACTTTCTCTACCATACAGCAGTGAACTAAACTAAAACTAATGTTTAATAAAATAAGTATTTACGGGGCCTTTGTTAATGTAACTGAATTCCTCACTTTTTTATTACTTTACTGAAAAGTATCCTCTACATACACAAGATCGCTTTGCTGCAATTCCCTCAGGTTTGAGACTCATCACTACCTTAGTCTTAAGTTACCATTAGTGCAGCTTCTTTGAATAGACCATGTAAAACACGGTAGTCAGGCAGGCACAGACCTGAAGATTATGTAAAATGTTCCAAATATATAGCATTATCACTGTCTATTTAAAACCTAAAGTGCAGCTAATGTAGAGATAAAAGGTGGCTGACGTAAAGTCTAAGCATTAGGAAAAAAGAAGTCTCCAGCAAGAGCACCACTCTCTTAAGAAAATTAGCTATTTCCCCCTGAATATGAATCTATCTAATGAAAAGTGAACCTTCTGTCATTTAGATCTATGTTCCAGTATCCTAAAAAGCCATAACTTATACTGGAAATAATGTAAAGTGAACTTCTTAGCTTTTGTGAATACTCATGAATAATGACCTTTCACAATCAGTTTTACTAGATGGTAATTAGATATGATTAGATGCAAACACTATAGAGGCATAATTTTAAAACATGTCTAGAGGTTTATTTATATGGGGCTTAAAGTTAGTGCAGCTCTCCTACAGATTTTGATGGCACTGGGTCACAAGGTACCCATGATCAATGACTGGGACAGATAACTTTCCATTACATTCACTGGGTGACTGGTCATGTTTGTGATCTTCATGGGCATCTAGAAGAACTCAGACTGCAAAACTAAGCTCAAGCCTTTCAAGTGACATGGTACTTTTGTTCTTTGTCAAAGGCTTTCCTCGGGGACAGTGTAACAAGCTCAAGCCCGGGGACTGCCCATGCAGTCAGGGGTACGGTGTATCTCACTAGTAATACATTCAGGGTAGATTTCAGTTTGGGGTTGACAAGTTCACAGCACAGAGCTGAAGGGAGGTAGCTGGATCAGGGCCAGACGTGGCTGATGATGGAAAATCTACAGCAAGGTGTAAGGGAGTCTTGAAGAGAGAAAAAACGGGAAACTACAGCTACCAGCAGCTGCAGAGCCACCCCTCTCAGAGACTGGTCACAAGCTCCACTGCGAGACCGCAGGCCCTCATAGCCTGGGCTCCCCCTCTCCTATCTGATCCCCCAGGAAGACACTGCCATGTCCCCTTGTTTCAGCTCTGCCCCACTCCTAGCAGCTCCCTGTACCTTTCACAGCCCTGCTAAATACGAGCAGCTCCTGAACTGGTGGAAACTAAAGGGAAGGCTACACACAAAATACAACCAGTGCACTGGAAAAGACTGAAGTTTGAGAACTACTGCACTAAACCATTCTGTTGAACTCATGTCAAACCAGAAACTACTGGTAAAAGCAGTCAGAAGCACCGTCCTGGCCTCCTGATCTGTACTTACCACAGGACAGACAGTGGAATTAGACAAAAGCCTGCTGATAAGAGGAAGCTAAAGCCTGAAAACCAGGCAACAGTAGCTGCATAGATAATGTTGAAAACTGAAAGTGAAATAGTGCCGGTCACAACTTCTAAGCAGGCAATACAAGCAAAGACAGCACCTGCCAAAAACAAATGGATGGATTACAAACAAAACCAAACCAAACTATCTCAAAGTACTGAAGTTTTTTAAACTTGTTTTGAGAGATCTATCTATCTACAATATTTTAGCAAATATGCAAATAGCAAACGTGATACTCGGGTGCTTGTTATGAAAGTGTCTGCAGTGCAGGCTCCTACAAAAGAAGTTTTTTAAATAGAAAAACCCCCACATTTTGCTCATGGAAACTATTTTTCTGTGCTACTATTCTATCACCATACCTACTTTGTTGAATCTGTTTATCACATGAAGTTCAAACTGGCCATCCTCACTAACCGTGTTCTTCACATCCCCGTCCTTCACCCCTTCCAGTCCTCCTCTTGATTCTCACTCTATCATTTCATTTCCTTCCTCTCTGATCTTCACCCTTATATGTGGAAAAGGCTTCAACCAAAAAAAGACTGCTTGTTCAGCACATAACCATCCTCTTGTCATTTTTTTAAAAGAAAGAGGCAACTTTTTTTTGCACCAAACTACCCATGGGCCATCTATCCCATCAGTGTCAGAGCACATTTTCCCAAGCAATGCTCACATTCATGGGACTAGAAACAAAATCACAATAGGTAAGCAGAAAAAGGATGACAAGAAGCAATTTGATTCCTGCATCAAAGTACTTGAGTAGCCAAAGCCCTGAAGAATGCCAAGAAACTACAAAAACAGAGGTGTATGTTAGTACAGTTCAGTACAAAGAGATCTTTGCTTTAGTGTATAAAGACATGTCTTTTAAAAAATAAAACCAAACAACTCAGGTGAATGCTTCTAGAAAGTATATACTCTGATTACAGCAAAATATGGGATACTAGAGCCATATTTTGAGCTCTGACTTTTTTTCTCTGTTCCATATGGAAAGCACTCTGGGAAGTAATATGTGACATCTTTTGAGACACGTTTAAGTAGCCACAGGCACCCATGAAGCTGAGGATCCAAGTCTTTAATTGTCTTCCAGTGCTTTGAAGGCTGACCACCTACTGCTTACTTTTGAAATTACCAAGTGTGACATTGACTGAATAACAGATTTATAGCTTGCTCTGTATGTCAAAATCTTGTGAATGTCGAAGAGCTTGTGAAATCACATCTGTGTAAATCCTGAGCATTCCTCTGCTTCAAGCTCACCATGGTCTTTATTATTAAAGCAATATCTCCTTTGAAGGCTTAACACTTGCAATAGTTTTTAAACACAATGTTGTTTATAGTTACTTCAAAATCAAAAGCCATTAATATCGTGACATAGGGTCATATTATATGGAACTTCAAAGAAAAGCAGTCTTAAAATACCAATATGTATCTGTTTGTTTAAAGGTAATCTTGGTGTATCTGTTCTGAAATACCATATTACTGTATTGTTCAAAAATAATTTCTACTCACCCTGTTCACCAGGGAGAACCACTTTTGACAGCATGGATCGGAGAACAGGAATAGGCATAATGTAGAACAAAGATGGCACTCTTACTGTAAAGCAATGAATCAGTCATGAGTCCCAGAAGTAATAAAACATCAGGATTTTACAAATACATCGCAAATGAATTAGTCACATACTTTTGAATGCTCAGTTCCCCAAACAGTAAAAGGCAACAGAAAAATAAAACTGGAAGTGCACTGAGACACAATTATCCAAGCACAGAGAAATTAATAAATCCAATGTGTGTTGCACTAAAATCAAACCATAAGAAAGTAATTCCATTGACTCTCTGCACACTTCATCTTTTCATTAAATCCTAAATTAGTCTGACCCAACTTTGTCCATTCTGCTTCTCTATGACTCTTTCAAGGTGGTACATCCAATATTTCCCAACTGCACTCACTACAGGTAACATAGCAGTATTTTCATTTATATTGCTGACCATGGAACACCTTATTCTGAACTCACCTAAAAACATGAGCAGGGTAGTTTTGGCAAAGGCAGCCATGACCATTCCTCCAATGTAAGAAAATATTCCAATGAAGACGATATAAATGTCTTTGAGACATTTAGAAAATAAGTAAACTCCCAAAAAACTGGTCAGAGAGACAGAAGTGAACGCAGCTGCTCCATATCCAATGTATAGTTCATTCCAGCAGAGTGGCTCATCCAGTTCATACAGTGTAAAAAGTGAACTCCCACCAAACGCAGTGAACAAATAAGTCATAAATGTAAAAAGTAACACAATGATTAAAATTCTCTTTTTATAAGGTGCAGTTTTAAAAAGCATGTACACTCCAGAAAATGTCTCTCTCAAAACTTCTTTATAAGATGCTGGTGCCTGGTGCTGGAGTTCAGATACGCCTACTGTATCTTCCAGAAGAAATATAATAAAGATAATATTAATGGCATGAAGGAGAGATACTGTCACAAATGTCCACATAAAGCCTATTCCTCTCAGAAAGTAGCCAGATGACAGTCCTGCCAATCCAGATACAACTCCAAAAATCAAATCCACCACTGCTATTCGTGTTGTCTTCTGCTTCTCATCATGACACACATCTGCTATAAAAGCAAAGCCTCCTCCAAGGAAAGCTGCCATACTCCCAAACAGTCCAGTAATAAACGCAACCGCAAACAGGACAGAGAGTGACAAGGAAAAATACGATATTGCTGTGAGGCAAATATTAGCAATCAAAGCTCCCATTGATGGTAAAACTAAAGACCTTTTGCGTCCATGGCGATCCCCATTAGCTACGATGACAAAGGCAACTATAAGGCTGGGAACTGCTCCAGTTAAGTCCAACTGCATAGTAAAAACACAGGCTTTTTCTTGAACTTCCTGCAAAGAGAAAATAAAAATAATCATAAATACCATAATAAATTGTAAAAAAAAAATACATAATTTATAATAATATTAAGCTTACATAATTATTAGCATGCAACACGATGTATAGCACAATATCTGTTTATATAAGTTATCTTATCATAAAAGATAATATAGACAATATAATCTCATAAGAGTATATAACTTTATATTATGTTCTAATAAAATACAGTATGTGACTATGTTTATAAGAATGCATTAATTAAAATAATTGCTAATAAAAAGGAATTGCATATTCAAAGACTCCTGCTTTTGTAATTTGACCTTCGATATTCCTCAAAGATCCCTTGTTACATTTTAAGCCAAAACTTATTTCTTAAGATACAGTCTTACTAGTACTCTTCACAGAGGAGTTTCAATAGAGACAAGAAAACAATACTCTTGAATGTGCATTTACAAGAGCTAGTGCTTATACTGTAAGTACATCCTTCAGTACAGGGTTTTGCAACAGGACACTGGGCCTATTTTCATCTGTCAGAAATCCATAGTAAAACAACCTTTGATTGAGGAACACACCCCACACTCCCTAATCACAGATCTTTTTTTTTCCTAAATAATCCTACTGAAAGGGTTACAAAGAAACAATTCACTGACTAGTACATTGTGCAAGTAAACAGATCAGGATTTTGCTCTGACACCCCAGTGTACGATGTTAATAATGACAACAAGAAACACAAATGTGAAACACAGCATTAAAAATCATACTGGCTCACAGATATGTGAATTAACTAATTTTTAAAACACTGGAAAGTTCTGAGTTCAGAAACTGTCCAGATCAGTGATCTCTTTGCAGACATGATACAGCAGGTATTCACATAAGAAACAGCAGCTAACACTGCGACAATCAACTGTCAACACCTATTTTGGGAAAAAAAAAATCTGAGTTCTTTTTAACAGAAGTACATAAATCAAATGTAGCTGAAAAATGACCAGTTAACAGAACATGAATGGCTGTAGAAAAAAGAACTAAAGTTGATTAAAAAAAAAAATACTATCTTGTTATGAAGCCAGCTGCTAAATGATGTTCAGCAAGCTAATTCAGATCTTGCTTTTAATGTATGGATGCAGGCAAGACAGACAGCAGCCCCAGCAGCCCTTTCAAAGACAACCACCTGGTCGGAGAGAAGAGCCACAGGGGAAAAGGAGTAAATTCATTCACACAAACCCTTTATAAGATAAACTTTCAGGTGCAGAGAGTGAAGTCACTCTGAAAGTTTGCTTCACATTTTCCAAGGTATCGCACTGACTTGGGCAGGGGTTGCATTCTTCGATCAGTAGCAGGTACAGCAGGTACAGTCTTCCCAAGCCATTCTCAGCCTGTATTCAAGCCACTGATATTCCACGTTTCAGGTGTTTCCTCTGTAGCTAACATAAAACCCATTGAATGGCATCCAAAAGATTAAAGAAACCCTAGAATTTGCAGGAATGTACTTCGGGCAATTTTAAAAACTGCCAAATATTTCATAAATTCATACTCATATTTACAAAGACCATGATTTTCTAGTTCAATCTATTAATTAGTTACAAGATACCAGGTTTTATTGCAAAAGGACAATTCAGCTGATCCTGAGGCCCTCAAGATACCTAGAACTCCAGAGTCTTTTACTCTCTTCCCTTATGGTGCCTGACTATCTCAGGATTCATGGTGTCCTGTCCACTGGCCGGCACTGCAGTCACCCCAGGAGGGTAAAAAGCAGGAAAACAGAACAAACCGAGATGGAAACGATACTCTGGTCTCTAACTCCTCCCCTGCTGACAAAGAGAACTCTATGTAGCTGCAGAGGCATTGCTTCTTCACTAGGATCATCAAGTTCGAAGACATGATTGTCAAATAAATGCTAATCCATTAGAAATAAAACTAAATGTTATTACATCGCTTTAACCCACATTAACAATACAATACAAATGTTATTGCCAAACCATAATGAAGTGTAAAACTGAAGGAATAAAACAACAAAGACTTGGGGTTCATTGTTTTGGAAGAAGCTGTGTAACATAAAGGATGTGGCTACACACCCAGATACCACAAATGACCATAACCTTGCTGCTATAAATGACTTGTTGTCTACTGGCAAGAAGACTAAAAGCCAGAAGTACAGGAAAACTCCATTTATAGTTTAAGGCACTCAACTGTCTACTTTATGATTTTATAAAGTCAATGGAAAGGAAAACAGAAAAGGATAAGACAAACCCTCAGTTGCTTTCATATCATGTAAGTGTATTAAATAATTAATGGAACTGCAAAAATTTGAAAAGTCTAGTTTTTTAATCTGCAAATTCACTCTGAAAAAAATACTCATGGTGGACAGAAATAACTCTTAACAATCACAGATTTCAAAATCAAAATAATGAAAACAAAGAAGCAAATCACATAAGGATTAAATGAAGAGAGAAGTGTAGCACCTGAGGCTGAACAGCGTACAGGATATCATAAACTGACAGGCTCATAAAATTAAAAAATATTACTAATTAGCAAAGGAAGATGCCTGGGTTAGATCATAAATAAGCTGGATGATAAATAACGTTTAACGATTAATAAAAAAGAAGATTATCCAAGCCAGTGATTGGAATGATTCAGCTTGTATTCAAATGAACTTTGAACTTTCTGTTGAATCATCACCCATATCAAATCGAAACCATAGCCTGTAATTGTGAAACTGCAAGATAAATAACATGTAGGGGGGATAAGAGGAGGAGAGGGGAAAGGAAAATGTATGATGGTCTCTTCTGCTGGCATCTCAGTTAGCTCTGCTTAAGTGTAGCATTAAAACTGCACTGAAGTGCAAGGGAAGAGATTCCAGTGAACAACTAGCTATCCAGCATGCCGAACTATGAAAAAGTGCTAAAAAAGTAACTGACCATAGGATGCTGTCATCCTGACGGCTTTGTATTTCAACAAGGCAGACAAGCACTGCTATGAATGGTAAATCATCATTTAGGTTTGATTGTGCAAAGGTCAGTTAAATATTTTTTCACATTTTAAAAATACAAATTTTTAATTTTAAATCCCCCCCTTCTTCACACTTTTAATTCCTCTGAAATAAATGTATTCCAAGCTAGATCTTATTCTTGAAAATTACAGAACATTGCTGGAGTTTGCTTAGTTACAGAGAGCATTGGAAGTCATGGAGAAAACTGATGGCTCATAAACACACGCCCAGCTCCAGCTGGAAGGAGGAGCCTTCAGTGGTACCCGTTGTCGTGTCATGCCAACACCAATTTGGGCACGATCCTCTGAGATTATTTTAAACTCCCATTAAAATATTAATTTTCCTCAGCATCTTCCTGGAGACAAATCTTTGTCTTTAAAGCACTACGACTACCTACAGTGCAACACAAGAGCAATGTAAAATGACAGCAGTTTACAAAACTACTGTTTTTCTATATATAAAAGGCTAAGTAAGGTTATATAAAAGGAGGTTATGTTGAGACAGCAGCTAATGGCTGCAAGTTTATTTACAATAGTATTTTTTCTCCCCTCTTACCTTCTGCTTGATGTAAGTCGGGTTACTTTTATTCTGCTCACAGTGACTGGCATTGCTATTGCTTATGAAAGTGGAGTTGTACTCTTCCTCCCACAGCCGCCGGTAGATGAACTGCTGCACCAGCGGGCTTGCCAAGTAAGTCGCAAACGCGTAGATGCA